>NC_134096.1:141068932-141668932 GCF_000715075.1 Nicotiana tabacum | reverse complement strand
CGACTTACAAAATCTGCCCATTTTCTGCCAGTTAAGACAACTTACACGGCTGAAGATTATGCGAAGTTGTATATCAAGGAGATTGTTAGGCTTCATGGTGTGCCGGTATCTATTATATCAGACCGAGGAGCTCAATTTACGGCTAACTTTTGGAGGTCTTTTCAGAAGGGTTTAGGCACACAAGTAAATCTCAGCACTGCATTCCTTCTGCAAACTGACGGACAGGCTGAACGTACCATTCAAACGCTTGAAGATATGCTACGAGCATGTGTTCTATATTTCAAGGGGAATAGGGATGACCATCTGACACTTTTAGAATTTGCCTACAATAATAGCTACCATTCCAGTATTAAAATGGCCCCGTATGAGGCACTGTACGGGAGGAGATGTAGATCACCAGTTGGATGGTTCGAAGTCGGTGAGACAGAATTATATGGGCCAGATTTGATTCACCAAGCCATTAAGAAGGTGAAAGTGATACAAGAGCGACTGAGAACGGCACAAAGCAGGCAAAAGTCTTATTCCGATGTCCGACGTCGTGATCAGGAATTTGAGGTTGGTGATTGGGTTTTCCTGAAGATCTCGCCGATGAAGGGTGTTATGCATTTTGGGAAGAAGGGTAAGTTGAGTCCGCGGTATATTGGGCCGTACAAAATTCTTCGACGAATTGGACAAGTTGCTTATGAGTTAGAATTGCCATCCGAATTGGAATTTGTCCACCCGGTATTCCATGTATCTATGTTGAGGAAATGTATAGGAAACCCTTCTCGGGTCGTCCCTATCAAAGATGTACAAGTTACAGAGGATCTATCATATGATGAAGTGCCAGTGGCTATATTAGATCGACAAGTCCGCAAGCTGAGAACAAAGGATGTAGCTTCCGTGAAAGTATTATGGAGGAACAAGAATATAGAAGAAATGACATGGGAAGCAGAAGAGGAGATGAAGTCTAAATACCCTTACCTATTCCAGAGTGAAGATAACGAGGATGCCGGGGGAAAGAAGGACGCATTATAAGGTGAAACGGCTCTATGAGGTAAGCAATAGCTTGTGAATACTCTTTTTTTAATACAAAATGGTGATATGCAGATAATGTACATATCCATAATGCTTTGTATAGTTTTGTAAGGCCATAGGTTGGGTTTAACTGCTTGCAAGTTTGGCTAGTGTCCATTTTATAGGGAAAACTCAGCCGGAAATTTCCGTCGGAATCCACGATGAGTTAGACACCCCATAAACCCTTACATTCAAGGACGAATGTTCCTAAGGGGTAGAGGGTGTTACAACCCAAATTCGCGTACCTTAGATCATGCCATAAGTTAGTCGACGTAAATCCAAGAAGAGATTATCTTTGAAATGAAAAGAAGTTAATCCTATTGGTCTTAAACGATACAAGGGTGTATAAGAGTGGTTAACAAGTATTAGAAGTTAAACGAATCAAGGATGTTGTAACCCGTATTTTCGAGTAACACTAGAGGTGATTAATTGTCCCAAGAGGTCATGTTTTAATGTATTTGAATCATATAATATCCGTATCATAAGTCTTGAAGTCAGGCGAGTTATGAAACAAAAGTCGATAAAAGTTGTCGCAACTTACGTTTATAATTTTACTTAAACTTTAGGTCAGATGTTACTATATTTTTCTCCCAATGTACTTGGAATTATGGGGTGATATACCTATCAAATGGAAGATCTATGAGTCTAGTTTCCAACACATTAAACCGTTCGTCGATACGATCTCAGAATAGAGAGATATTCGCATTTTCGCGAGAGTGCGCCAAGCAGCTCTCTATGGGGCCCACATAGGCGGTTTAAGACATATGGATATATATAAGATACCTCAACCCCGTTTTAAGTCATTATTTTTCAGTATATTCAGACCTTAGAACCCTAAAAACTGTATCTCAAGGTTCTCTCATGATCCAAGACTCAAACAAAGGGCAAACAACACAAATCAAATGTCAGGAATCCCGTGACGCTAGTAAGTTTCTTGTTCTTCTTGTTGTTGCTGATTTTTGTGTTGTTCCAGCTCGTGTGGGAGGTTGTTTTAAGTGTTTTATGTTCTGTAAATACTCCTTCGAGTTTTTAATATCAACCCTAGGTGATTTCAAGTCTTCTAAAGTAATTCTAGTGCCGAAAAACCCGAATTAATTGCTAGTTTCGCTTCCTTGTTCTTGTGGAAGAATTGGAGGGATAATTCATGGAAAATTAAGGTCAAATTGGAGTTTTTCTTTATGTTTAAAGGTAATGAACCTCTTACTCTATATATATTTAAGATTATCCAAGTTGCGGCTAAGTCGTTGAAGCTAGAACCTGTGAAATATATATCGAAAGGCTTGGTAGTAATGTTGTTGGTTGGTGGACTGTTTTGGGAGGCTCAATATGATTATTAATGATGTTGTTTGGGATATTTTGTGATTGTATTGACTTGTGGGAAGTCATATAAATAGGGGAGGTGCTATTCGTTTCATCGTAAAATAGGTTGCGGTCGATACATAATAGTTACGATGCTTAAATGATAATGATAGTGTCATTTCTCTTATTGTAGACTAAGGAGTCGTGACATTTGCATTGCTTCAAGTTGGGCAGTATATACAAGGTATGTGAGGCTATCCCCTTCATTCTTTTGCATGACTCCGATTGTACATAATGTAATGAACGAGCTCCCAAAGATACTCTACTCTTAGAAGCTAGCAGTACTTATATTGCTGCCCTTCTTATGAAACGACTGATATTGATATTACTTCTCTTATTCTTATATTATCAATGTTGTTGGTAGTTCCTGATTCTTATAAGATTCTTGATGAAGAATTAATTCTAATAACGTGTACGAAGGATACCGACCTTACGTTATAGTCGGCCGGGTACGGGACCTATTGTGCAACCACTGATCAGTTGAGTTTTACTGAGCTCCACGTGGCCGGGTACGATTCTACCCAGCCCTATGATGGCCGGGTACGTTTTACCGAGCCTATTACGGCCGGGTACGATATGATGATGGTGATGCCCACAAAGGCATATGTTTTAAAAGTTTATGTATATATATGTATGTATCATGTATTTCATGTCAGTAGCCCTCAGAGGTACCCAGATGTCACAGGTTGAATATTTTCTATCCATGTTTACATTACTGTTCTCACTTATGCTTTCCTGCCTTACATACTCAGTACTTTATTCGTACTGACGTCCTTTTTTTTTTGTGGACGCTGCATGTCGTGCTGCAGGTCATGATAGACGGGTAAACGCAGCTCCCCCACCACAGTAGGCTGTCCAGTTCAGCGGTTATTGGTGAGATCCCTTCTCCGGACTTGCCGTGGTCTTGGTATGCATTTTTGTTATAGACATTATGGGTATGTCGGGGCCCTGTTCCGGCAATGTTGTAGCACTTATGTTCCTTTAGAGGCTCATAGACAGGTGTCGACTCATGTATGGTTTGGAATGCCTTGTCGGCTGATTTTTGTTGTATAGTCTTTCATGGCAGCATGGTAGCTCATACCTTATATATAGTTTCTTGATAGTCTTGTCGTCCCATGTTATGTATGTTCATGACATTATCTTTCATTGTTGGATGTTCATGATCCATGTCTACAATTTATATTGATCTTGTCGGCCCTTAAATATACTAAGGAAGGTTAGATAAAATGTACGTTGGTGCTCGGCAAGTATGGCCTGGGTGCTAGTCATGACCCTCCAGTTGGGTCGTGACAGTTTAGTAGACAGCCTGAGCTATTGAATGATCCCTTTCTAGTTGCTACTCCTGTTGGAGAGTCTCTATTAGCTGAATACGTGTATCGTGCTTATCAGATTCGGGTTGAGGGTAGAGATACTCTAGCTGATCTTATTGTACTTGATATGATTGACTTTGACATGCTGATGGGAATGGATTGGTTATCTTCTTGCTATGCTATCGTCGATTGTCATGCAAAGATAGTCAAGTTTGAGATACCAAACGAACCTAGTTTTGTTCTAAAAGGGGGTCTGGTTCCAGAGACTTGCAGAGTTGTATCTTTTATGAAGGCTCAACGACTTCTAAAGAAAGGTTGCTTGGGTCTCTTAGCTATTGTAAATGACACAAGAAAGGAAACAATTAGTATAGAAGATGTTCCAGTAGTGAGAGAATTTTCTGATGTATTTCCTGAGGATTTACCAGGATTGCCTCTAGTACGAGAAATAGATTTTGGTATTGATTGGCCACCTGACACACAATCCATATCAATACCGCCATATCGGAATGCACCGGCAGAGTTGAAGGAGCTAAAACAACAACTACAGGATTTGTTAGATAAGGGTTTTATCAGACCGAGTATATCTCTATGGGGTGCACCAGTACTGTTCGTAAAGAAGAAAGACGGATCCCTGAGAATGTGCATTGACTACAGGTAGTTGAACAAGATAACAATACGCAATAAATATCCTTTGCCTCATATAGATGACATGTTTGATCAGTTACAAGGAGCTGCCCACTTTTCAAAGATTGAGCTCTGTTCTGGTTATCATCAACTTAGAATCAAAGATGAAGATATTTCTAAGACTGTTTCAGAACTCGATACGGGCACTATGAATTCCTTGTGATACCTTTCGGATTGACTAATTCTCCAGCTGCATTCATGGATTTAATGAATAGGGTGTTTAAGCCGTTTTTGGATAGATTTGTAATAGTATTTATTGATGATATCCTGATATATTCTCGTAGCCAAGGAGAACACGAGGATCATCTCAGGACTGTATTGCAGATATTGCGAGAACATCGGCTTTATGCTAAGTTCTCGATGTGTGAATTTTGGCTAGACTCAGTATCATTTCTTGGGCATGTGGTATCCAAAGATGGAATTATGGTAGATCCTAAGAAGACCGAAGCTATGCAGAAATGGCCCAGACCTACTTCTCCTACAGAGATTCGCAGCTTTTTAGGCTTAGCAGGCTATTACAGGCATTTTGTGTAGGATTTCTCCAGAATAGCAGCGCCACTGACTAAGCTAACACAGAAAAATGTAAAGTTTCAGTGGACGGAGGAATATGAGCAGAGCTTTCAAAAACTCAAAACATGTTTGACAACTGCACCAATATTAGCCTTACCATCAGGTTCTGGAGGATTTACAGTATTCTGTGACGCCTTGAGGGTGGGATTAGGATGTGTTCTCATGCAAAATGATCGTGTTATAGCTTATGCTTCGAGACAATTGAAAAAGCACGAGCAAATTTATCCTACACATGATTTGGAGATGGATGCAGTGGTATTTGATCTAACTATTTAGAGGCATTACCTATATGGAGAAATTTGTGAGATTTATACTGACCATAAAAGTTTGAAATATATCTTTCAGTAGAGAGATCTGAATCTTCGGCAACGCCGGTGGATGGAACTACTCAAAGACTATGGCTGTTCTATTTTGTATCATCCTGGAAAAGCCAATGTGGTGGCGGATGCATTGAGCAAACAATCTATGGGGAGTTTGGCACATATAGCTCCTGCAAAGAGACTTTCAGCCAAAGATATTCAGAGACTAGAAGATACAGGTATCAGATTTAGTGTCGGAAATTCAGAGGCATTGTTGGCTTGTGCTCAGGCTAAGTCTTCATTAGTTGAGCGCATTAAGGCCACCAAATATGAGGATGAGCGATTATGCAAATACAGAGATGAGGACTTAGTTGGTAAAAGCAAGGATATGATTGTTGAAAGTAATGGTGTGCTTCGAATGGCGGACAGGCTATGTGTAGCAGACGTAGGTGAGTTGAGACATTATATTCTTGAAGAAGCCCACAACTCTAAATACACCATACATCCTGGATCCACAAAAATGTACCAAGACCTGAAGCAATTCTATTGGTGGATAGGTATGAAGAAAGATGTTGCTAACTTTGTTTCCAGTTGTTTGACTTGTCAGTAGGTCAAGGCTGAGCATCAGCGACCCGTGGGACTACTACAATAAATTGAGATTCCAGAGTGGAAATGGGAAAGAATTACTATGGATTTTGTCATCGGGCTACCACGAACCCTTAGTGGTTATGAATCTGTATGGGTGATTGTAGATCGACTGATGAAATTAGTACACTTTTTGCCAGTGAAGACTACATATGGCGGAGTGAGGTATGCACAGATATTTATGAACAAAATTGTCTGACTTCACGGAGTTCCAATATCCATCATCTCTGATAGAGGATCACAATTTACCTCACACTTTTGGTAATCTTTTCAAGAAGCATTGGGTACACGAGTAGATCTTAGCACTGCATTTCATCCACAGATAGACAGGCAGTCTGAACGTACTATACAGATCTTGGAGGATATGTCGAGAGCTTGCATTCTTGAGTTTGGAGGTAGTTGGGATGCTTATCTACCTTTAGCTGAATTTGCTTACAACAATAGCTTCCAGTCCAGTATTCAAATGGCACCATACGAAGCATTGTCTGATAGAAGATGTCGTTCCCCTATCGGATGGTTTGAAGCTGGTGAGACTAACTTATTGGGACCCAACCTAGCACAAGAAGCTATGGACAAGGTCCAATTAATCAGACAGAGATTGCTTGCAGCTCAAAGTAGACAAAAGTCTTGTGCTAATAAGAGAAGAAGAGATTTAGTGTTCACAATTGGGGACAAAGTGTTCCTATGAGTCTCCTCTATGAAAGGTGTGATGCAGTTTGGGAAAAGAGGCAAGTTGAGCCCTAGGTTTATAGGACCGTATGAGATACGAGACCGAGTGGGAGCTTTGGCTTATCATTTGGCACTTCCTCCTGAGTTATCATTTATTCATCCAGTATTCGATGTCTCAATGCTAAGAAAATGTATATCAGACTCATCTCAGGTGATTGGAGCACCGACTATACCGCTCGATGAGAAGTTGTCTTACGAGGAAGAGCCGATGGCTATTGTTGATAGACAAGTAAGAAAACTACGGTCAAAAGAAATACTATTTGTGAAAGTCTTATGGAGAAATCATTCTATTGAAGAAGCTACATGAGAAATAGAAGATACTATACGAGTCAAGTATCCTCATTTATTTCAGTCTACATGTATGTACCTGAGCTTAATTCGGGGACCAAATTTCATAAGGTGGGGAGAATGTAATACTCCTCATTACAAAAAACAAAGGAAGTAATTAAAAAAAAAACTAATAAACAAAAAAATGGGGGGGGGGGAGCAAATTAATAAAACAAAACAAATAAAAAAAAGAATAAGTAAAGCAAAAGGGCCGAAGCCCATCTGCCAAAAGAAAAGAAAGGGGAAAAGGGAGGTTGGCTGCTACGTGAAAGCAGAAGCTTCAGGAACGCCGATAAAAAATTCAAAAGAAGAAGAAGAAGAAGTAGAAGAAGAAGAAGAAGAAGAAGAGGAGGAGGAAGAAGAAAAAGGCTGGAACCAAACCTTTAGAAATTTTAAATACGCACTGGTTCTTAGGGTAATACTCGAATTTCTCATCTGGGTTCTTTTCTTGTGGTAATTCTTTTTGTCTTAGTTCATATATTTGAAGGGTTTCACAAGGTATAATAAATTTAATACAATTAGAAGTTGGTCAATGTTAATGTAGGATAAATTCACTTGGAAAAAGAAGGGTATTGATGTATTTGTACTTAAACTAGTTTCATTATATATGATCTTTGATAGGTGTAAATTAAGTTAGGGTGCAAGGATTAAGTTTTGGTGTTTAACTGTATTGCAATGACAATATCGAATTTGGGTTTGAATGTGGTAAGTCTAGTATTGAGTTCAAAAGATAAGTACCAATTAAGAAGGAATATTATGGATAATAATTTTATTTCAGTTTGTACCATTTAATACGAATAAGAGTTATTCTGGGCAAATTATGCAATTAGAACAGTAAGGTTATTTCAGTTTCAATTTATGCACACGATTAAGGAAATTGAGCAGTACAGGGAATAAACCATATAAATACCTTTTTATTTAAAAGTTTTTGGACTAATTTAAATTACTCATAGCATGGGTAAATATAATTCGGCGAATTGATGATAAAATATAAAACTTGGAGGATTGGGTATTCTAAATTAGTGATGGATTTAGCCTAAATGAGGAAATTAACATGAGATCGATATTATGTACTTATAGATTGATTGAAGGAAGTTGTACGAATTGCTCAATGTGAAGCATTTGGTATTTCGGCACGAGTACTGTGAGTAGTGATCATACTGTATTTTGTATTTTCATAACTTGCATGATTTACACTTGATTTTTAATATGAATATATTACCGATTATTTTGAGTTGCACGTGGGACAAGTCTTTTACTCGATATGATACCGAAATAACTATTTGAGATGATTACCGTTGTTTTAAATATTCTTGTTGTCACTAGATATGTTTTACCATTACTTGAATTTACTGTTATCGAAATGAAATTACGTGATTTAATAAGAACTGAAATGCCCTATATTGTTTTAAAATACTTTTCTATGGGTATATACGGATACAAAGACAAGTATAAATGGGAGTAGACTTTGAAGGATCTCGTAGCTAACGACGGGTTCGTTAGACCTGGTGCACCTTGTATTTACCGATTACAGAGTACAGTTATAGCCATCGCTAGTAGGAAGGTAGAACTAGCATACAGTTACCGATTTCAATACGCACCCCAAACCTATACCTGAGGCATCACAATATACCATATAACCTTCTGTTCCTTCTGGGAGAGTGAGCACTAGCGCGGATGTCAATCGATTCTTTAGCTCCTGAAAACTATGTTCACAAGCATCAGACCACTGGAACTTGGTAGCTTTCTGTGTTAACTTAGTCAATGGTGCTAATATATAGGAAAACCCTTCTACAAACCGCCTATAATATCTTGCTAGCCCCAGGAAGCTGCAGACTTCTGACGGTGTTGTAGGTCTCGGCCAATTCTTCACTGCATCGATCTTCTGAGTGTCGACATTAATACCCTCATTAGATATCACATGGCCAAGGAATGCTACTGAGTTCAGCCAGAATTCACATTTAGAGAGCTTAGCATATAACTTATGATCCTGAAGGGTCTGTAATACTATCCGCAAGTGGCCCGCATGTTCCGCCTCCGAACAAGAATACACCAGAATGTCATCAATGAATACGATCACGAACACATCAAGATAGGGCCTGAATACACTATTCATGAGATCCATAAAAGCTGCTGGGGCATTTGTTAGCCCGAACGACATCACCAAGAACTCAAAGTGCCTATATCTTGTCCGGAAGGCCGTCTTTGGAATATCCTTCTCCTTAACCCTCACCTGATGATACCCTGAATGCAAGTCAATCTTGGAGAAATACTTGGCACCCTGGAGTTGGTCAAACAGGTCATCAATCCTTGGAAGTGGATACTTGTTCTTTATTGTAAACTTATTCAACTATCGATAATCGATACACATCCTTAACGACCCATCTTTCTTCCGCACGAACAAGACTGGCGCACCCCAAGGTGAAGTGCTAGGCCTAATGAAACCCTTATCCAGCAAGTCCTTCAACTGCGCCTTCAACTCTCACAACTCTGTCGGGGCCATCTTGTATGGAGGGATAGAGATCGGTTGAGTGTCAAGCAACGCATCAATGCTAAACTCAATCTCCCTTTCAAGAGGAAGTCCTGGGAGTTCATCTGGGAAAACATCTGGAAATTCATTGACCACGGGGATTGATTGTAGAGTAGGCGGCTTCGTCTCCGTATTCCTAACGCGAACAAGATGATAAATGTAACCTTTTGAGATCATCTTCCTTGCCTTAAGATAGGAAATAAACCTACCTTTCGGCGTAGCAATGTTCCCCTTCCATTCAATGGCGGGTTCACCAGGAAATTGAAACCTAACCCTCTTCGTACGACAGTCAACATTTGCATAGCATGAGGCCAACCAGTCCATTCCCATTATCACATCGAAATCAACCATCTCTAACTCAAATAAATTTGCCGAGGTTTGACGACTACAAATCATCATAGTGCAACCTCTATATACCCTTCTAGCAATCACAGAATCTCCTATCGGAGTGGATACCGCAAGTGGTTTACTTATCAATTCAGGTTCAATGCCAAACTTATTAGACACAAAGGGTGTAACATATGACAAGGTAGATCCCGGATCAATTAGCGCATATACATCATAATAAAACACAGACAATATACCTGTAACAACATCCAGAGTTGACTCGAGATCTTGTCGACCTACTAGAGCATAGGTTTGATTTTGAGCACCACTCGAACTCGACACTGAACCTCTACCTCTACCACGACCTGTCGACTATTGAAAACCTTGTGCTGGAGGTCGAACTGATGAGGAAGAACCAGACATAGATCCAGTCGGCTGAGCCATACCACCACCTCCTCTGTTAGGACAATCCCGCATCATATGGCCAGGCTGTCCGCAAGAATAGCAAGCATCGGAACCTCGATGGCACAGTCCAAAGTGGACCTTGCCGCACTGATCACAACGAGGTGTTGGGGGTCTCATATGACTTAGTATCTCTATGAAATTGTGAGCCCGATGGCCTCGAACTCTGACCTGAACCAGAATAGGTAAATTGATCATACCAAGGCCTCTGAAACTGTGGAGGAGCACTAGCTACAGGTGGCGCCGAACTCCTCGAAGACTGGGGCCTGATACTGCCTCTGAACTCATCAGAATACCCTGCAAATCTCTCCCTCTTATGCTGGCCCCTATCCTGCTCCCTATCTGCCCTTTGCTGGCGCTTACGATCCTCTAGGGTCTGGGCATAAGCCTGAATACGGGAAATATCCATGCCCTCTACCAAGGAGGCTGTTGTGCACTCATTTATCAGATGTGGTCCCAATCCGTTCATGAACAGGTGCACCCTATCACTCATCTCGGCCACCATATGGGGAGCATACCTTGCTAAAGAATCAAACTGTATACTATACTCTCGTACACTCATATTACCCTGTCGAAGGTTCAAGAACTTATCAGCTCTAGCTCATCGTATCTCAACTGGCAAGTAGTGACGAAGAAAGGCCTCAGAAAATTCCTTCCACACGGCTGGAGGAGCGTTCAGACCCCTAGATCTCTCCCAACTATCATACCAGAAAACTGCTAAATCCCGTAACCGATAAGAAGCCAACTCTACTGCCTCCGTATCACTAGCATGCATAACCCGCAATGTATGATGAACCTGATCAATAAATGTTTGCGGGTCCTCCTTGAGGTCTGATCCGGTAAACACTGGAGGGTCTAGATTAATAAAATCACAAACTCTCGCACTAACCGGTTTATCAGCAACACCGGTATTCTGCCTCTGAGCCTGAGCAGCTACCAAGCTAGTCAACAACTGCACCGCACTGCACATATCGTGGTCTGTAGTGCCAGACGGAGGAACTGGATGTACTGGGTGCCTCCTAATATCCTCTGGAGGAGACGGCATCTCACTCTGAGCCATCTCACTCTAAGCCTCACTTTGGCCTGCTCTGGCTGGAGGCACCTGAATGTTACCCTCTCCCACAGTTGTATCAAGCCGTTTACTAATTTCTTGCTGCCTAGTCGAAGGCATCGCTGAAAGAAAACAAGGTGAATATTAGATATGAACACTTACTACTAAACTCTACGCACGATCTAGATTCAGGAAGAAGGTAACAACCCTAGATGTCACGTAGCCTCCTAATTATAAATGTGGCGCGCTACACATCCATAATCAAAACTCTACTAGACAAGGCTCATAGACAAACCCTAGGATAGACTTGCTCTGATACCAAGTTTGTCACGACCCAACTGGAGGGTCATGACTAGCACCCGGGCCATACTTACCGAGCACCAACGTACATTTTATCTAACCTTCCTTATTATCTTTAAAGGACGACAAGATCAATATAAATTGTAGACATGGATCATGAACATCCAACAATGAAAGATAATGTCATGAACATACATAACATGGGACGACAAGACTGTCAAGAAACTATATATAAGGTACGAGCTACCATGCTGCCATAAAAGACTATACAACAAAAATCAGCCGACAAGGCATTCCAAACCATACATGAGTCGACACCTGTCTATGAGCCTCTAAAGGAACATAAGTGCTACAACATTGCCGGAACAGGGCCCCGACATATCCATAATGTCCATAACAAAAATGCATACCAAGACCACGGCAAGTCCGGAGAAGGGATCTCGCCAATAACCACTGAACTGGACAGCCTACTGTGGTGGGGGAGCTGCATCTACCCGTCTATCAGGACCTGTAGCACGACATGCAGCATCCACAAATGAAAAGGACGTCAGTACGAATAAAGTACTGAGTATGTAAGGCAGTAAAGCATAAGTGAGAACAGTAATGTAAACATGGATAGAAAATATACAACCTGTGACATCTGGGTACCTCTGAGGGCTACTAACATGAAATACACAATACATACATATATATACATAAACTTTTAAAACATACGCCTTTGTGGGCATCACCATCATCATATCGTACCGGGCTGTAATAGGCTCGGTAAAACATACTCGGCCATTATAGGGCTCGGTAGAATCGTACCCGGCCACGTGGAGCTCGGTAAAACCCAACTGATCAGTGGTTGCACAATAGGTGCCGTACCCGGCCGACTATAGTGCGGCTAGGTAGAGTAAAATAGATACATATATATGATGCATGTTGGACTCATTGGAATCACATTTTGAACCTTTCGGAGTGACGTAAGGTCGGTATCCTTCGTACACGTTATTAGGATTAACTCTTCATCAAGAATATTATAAGAATCAGGAACTACCAACAACATTGATAATATAAGAATAAGAGAAGTAACATCAATATCAATCATTTCATAAGAAAGGCAGCAATGTAAGTACTGCTAGCTTCTAAGAGTAGAGTATCTTTGGGAGCTCGTTCATTACATTATGTACAATCGGAGTCGTGCAAAAGAATGAAGGGGATAGCCTCACATACCTTGTATATACTTCCCAACCTCAAGCTATGCAAATGTCACGACTCCTTAGTCTACAATAAGAGAAATGACACTATCATTATCGTTTAAGCATCGTAACTATTATGTATCGACCGCAACCTATTTTATGATGAAACGGACAGCACCTCCCCTATTTATATGACTTACCACAAGTCAATACAATCACCAAACAGCCCAAACAACATCATTAATAATCATATTGAGCCTCCCAAAATAGTCCACCAACCAACAACATTACTACCAAGCCTTTCGATATATATTTCACGAGTTCTAGCTTCAATGACTTAGCCGCAACTTGGATAATCTTAAATATATATAGAGTAAGAGGTTCATTACCTTTAAACAGAAAGAACAACTCCAATTTGACCTTAATTTTCCACGAAATATCCCTCCAATTCTGCCACAAGAACAAGGAAGCAAAACTAGCAATTAATTCGGGTTTTTTGGCACTAGAATTACTTTAGAAGACTTGAAATCATCTAGGGTTGATATTAAAAACTTGAAGGAGTATTTACAGAACATAAAACACTTAAAACAACCTCCCACACGAGCTGGAACAACACAAAAATCAGCAACAACAAGAAGAACAAGAAACTTACTAGCGTCACGGGATTCCCGACATTTGATTTGTGTTGTTTGCCCTTTGTTTGAGTCTTGGATCATGAGAGAACCTTGAGATACTGTTTTTAGGGTTCTAAGGTCTGAATATACTGAAAAATAATGACTTAAAACGGGGTTGAGGTATCTTATATATATCCATATGTCTTAAACCGCCTATGTGGGCCCCATAGAGAGCTGCTTGGCGCACTCTCGCAAAAATGAGAATATATCTCTATTCCGAGATCGTATCGATGAACGGTTTAATGTGTTGGAAACTAGACTCATATATCTTCCATTTGATAGGTAGATCACCCCATAATTCCAAGTACATTGGGAGAAAAATGTAGTAACATTTGACCTAAAGTTTAAGTAAAATTATAAACGTAAGTTGCGACAACTTTTATCGACTTTTGTTTCATAACTCGCCTGACTTCAAGACTTATGATATGGATATTATATGATTCAAATACATTAAAACATGACCTCTTGGGACAATTAATCACCTCTAGTGTTACCCGAAAATACGGGTTACAACATCCTTGATTCGTTTAACTTCTAATACTTGTTAACCACTCTTATACACCCTTGTATCATTTAAGACCAATATGATTAACTTCTTATCATCTCAAAGATAATCTCTTCTTGGATTTACGTCGACTAACTTACGGCATGATCTAAGGTATGTGAATTTGGGTTGTAACATAAACCTCAAAGCAAAGTATGAGGACACATAGGAGTGAGTAGATCCCGGATCAATCAACGCAAATGCATCAAAAGAACAGACAGAAAGAATACCTTTAACCACACCATTCGAGGCCTGAGCTCCTATCTAGTAAATACAAAAACTCTCGCCTGACCTCTACCAGCATTACCTTGTCCTTGATTCACAGCAGCACAGTCTCCAGCACCTTGACCTCTATTTCCTGTACCTGTAGCACCTTAAGTATTACGAGTAGTCTGAGTAGGTGCATCTGACTGAATAGAAGTCTTGTTGAAATTTCTTGGAGGCTGAGGGAAATCCCTCAATTGATTTTCCAACTAGCCACACCAAAAGCACTCTCCAGTTAGAACATGACACTGGCCTAAATGCAATCTACCACAGGTCTGGCAGACTGGAGTAGTGGCATGTATCTGCCCAGAATTATGATGTACATATGCTGACGGTCCCCTAGTACTTTGTCTGTAATGTGGTCTGTATGTGGTCTGTGAAGACAAGTATGTCCCTGTCTGAGAACCCTGTTGCTGTTGTCCCTGATTTCCTGCTCTTCATTTTTCATTAAAACCGACACTGAAAGACCCTCATGTCTTGGCCTTCTTACGTAAATCACTAGTTGCACGCTCCTCACGTCCCTTGGTTTCAATCTTTCTAGCAAGGTCGACTGTATCAGAGTAAGATAAAGTCTTCATCTGGGGGGGCTACTGTAGTGTATAGACGAACAACCAATCCATCAACAAACCTCTGAACTCGAGCTTCTTCGGTAGGCACTAAGTAAGGGCCATATCTAGCCAAATTACAAAACGTGGTATTTTATGTTGACACATCCATATCTAGAGTCTGAACTAATCTCTCAAAGCCTCTAGCATAGTTTTGCATCAGGCTGTCCGAAAGAAAATGATTCATGAACAATTTAGTGAATTCGTCCCATATCAGTGGTGTTGTTCCTGCTGGCCTTCCTAGCAATACAGTTTCATACCATGTGTTAGACATATCCTCTAGTTTGTATGCTGTGAGCTCCACCGCTCTCTCACTAGAACATCCTAGAGCACGTAATGCCCTGAGTGTCCCATCCAAGAAACTTTAAGGATCTACCGAATTATCAGAACCTATGAATTTTGGTTATTTCAATTTCAGGAACTCTTGTAGGGATACTTCCTTATTCCAGAAAGTCCGAGTCTGTACAGGTGCTTGTGTCTGTAAAGTAGCCTGAGGAGCTGAACTTCCACCATGAGTAGGAACCAATGCCTTTAACACATTCAATAACCTTGCCACTGCGTCTGCAGGTAAGGCAACAGTAGGTACAACAGTTGGCACTGGTGGTGGAGCGTCCTGAGCTCCCTGCCCTTGCACTTGATCTGGCATAGCAGCTTGGGGTTGACCCATGTTCCCAACTTCAAGTTGAGGAGCACTCTGTTTTCTAGTTTGATGAACCCCAACATGACTGCCACCCCGGGTAGTACCACGTCCAGCACCACATCCAGTAGATGAGGGTGTGCGTGTCCTAGCCATCTGTGAAAGAAATACTCCAAAGTCAATCTTAAGTTATCTCAATACACGATCAAAGGACGAAAGAAGGGAAAACATTCCTAGATGTTCAGTAGCCTCAAGATCATAAGTATGGGCACCTACATACCCATGAACAAGACTCTACTAAACATTGCTCCATGACTCGGGACTTAAATCCTAAGCTCTGATACAAACTTTGTCATGACCCAATTTAGGATCGTGACCGACGCTTAGGAGCAAGTGCTCCCAAGTAAGCCTCATCGGTATTTTACAGAAAATCGGGCAGAGTTTCCCCAGTTTTTGGACTATCCAAAATTTTTTCCTGTCTCAAAATCAACAACCAACCATCCTAATATCAAACTAAACAATTGACAACTTATCAATTAACCAAAACAAGTCTCCACCATTACTAATCAACCCACTAATAACCAGAAATACTAATTTATCTCCAACTTTGATAATAAATAATGATACGCAACATAAGACTATAATAACAAAAGAATACTCATGATACAAAATATTGACTATAGAGCGACTCTAATAGTTCAAAGAAAGGCCATAACAATAAATAAAATCTCCGCCCATGCGAACAAGTGCGAGGCTCACCAAGAACTATCAACTTGTGCGCTCTAATTAATGAAATCCTCGCCCACGTCAACTGCTATCTCTGTAAAAAATAATTAGCGGGGAATGAGTCGCTAGCTCAGTGAGTAATAACACTTAACCACAACCGTTTTTATTGCGGACAAGTGAGAAAGCATGCTAGTATCTCAAACAGAAAATAACATAAAAATGCCCTTTTCAGAAACAATAAATAATTTTCAGTCTCATCATACTTTTCTTGTAGTATAATACAATTAACAATTCAATAATAAATTCGGTAACCACTGTATAATCTCAATATTCATATTTGGGAGGTTTCAATGAACGGATCATGTAATCGGTATAACTGTGGACTTCTTCGCAAGAAGTCAAATATAACGGTAGTGCCTACTCGAGGAAAATCGGTAACGGTATGCTAGTTCTACCTTCCCACTAGCAAGGGATGTAACAGCAATTGGTAATTACAAGGTGCACCAGGTCTAACGAACCCGCCGTTAGCTACGAGATCCTTCAAAGTCTACTCCCATTTATACTTGTCTTTGTATCTGTATATACTCTTAGAAAAATATTTTAAAACAATATAGGGCATTTCAGTTCTTATCAAATCATGCAATTTCATTTCGATAACAGTAAATTCAAGTAACGGTAAAACATATCTAGTGACAACAAGAATATTTAAAATAACGGTAATCATCTCAAATAGTTATTTCGGTATCATATCTAGTAAAAGACTTGTCCCACGTGCAACTCAAAATAATCGGTAACATATTCATATTAAAAATCAAGTGTAAATCATGCAAGTTATGAAAACACAAATTGCGGTATGATTACTACTCACAGTACTCGTGCCGAAATACCAAATGCTTCACCTCGAGCAATTCGTATAACTTTCTTCAATCAATCTATAAGTACATAATATCGATCTCATGTTAATTTCCTCATTTAGGCTAAATCCATCACTAATTTAGAAAATCCAATCCTCCAAGTTTTATATTTTATCATCAATTCGGCGAATTATATTTACCCATGCTATGAGTAATTTAAATTAGTCCAAAATCTTTTAAATAAAAAGATATTTATATGGTTTATTCCCTGTACTGCTCAATTTCCTTAATCATTTGCATAAATTGAAACTGAAATAACCTTACTGTCCATAATATTCCTTCTTAATTGGTACTTATCTTTTGAACTCAATACTAGACTTACCACAATCAAACTCAAATTCGATATTGTCATTGCAATACAGTTAAACACCAAAACTTAATCCTTGCACACTAACTTAATTTACAGCTATCAAAGATCATATATAATGAAACTAGTTTAAGTACAAATACATCAATACCCTTCTTTTCCCAAGTGAATTTATCCTACAGTAACATTGACCAACTTTCAATTGCATAATTTTTCCAGAATAACTCTTATTGGTATTAAATTTCTTATACCTTGTGAAACCCTTCAAATATATGAACTAAGACAAAAAGAATTACCACAAGAAAAGAACCCAGATGAGAAATTCGAGTATTACCCGTAAGAACCAGTGCGTATTTAAAATTTCTCAAGGTTTGGTTCCAGCCTTTTTCTTCTTCTTCTTCTTCTTCTTCTTCTCCTTTTGAATTTTTTGTTTCGGCGTTCCTGAAGCTTTTGCTTCGACGTAGCAGCCAACCCCCCCTTTTCCGCTTTCTTTTCTTTTGGCATATGGGCTTTGGCCCTTTTGCTTTACTTATCCTTTTTTTTATTTGTTTTGTTTTATTAATTTGCTCCCCACCTTCTTTGCTTATTAGTTATTTTTTTTTTTTAAAATTACTTAATTACTTCCTTTTTTTAATGAGGAGTATTACAGAGTGAGAAATGTAGTGAAAAATATGAGAATATAACTGTATCCCTAATTTAAAATAGGAGACAGTGTGAGAAAAATAAATATCCCATAATTTGGGCATTTTGGTTGCTCATTAATAATGTGCATAATCTCTATCTGCCATTAGTGTAATCAAATTGCTAATTATGGAATAAACAAAGAATAGTATTATTTTCTTAAATATGTTTTAAAAGTGATCAGCTGTGTAATGTTTCCCTATCAGAACGGGCATGCCCATGAGTACAACTTTTAAACAATCCTATGTGATGACCCGCCATATCATCATGCCACAGATGTGCCATCTAGCATATATTAAAGTCATATGGAAGCTTACATAGGAGGAACGCTAGCATTTGTGAGAAGATTCTAGAAAAGTATGGACATTTTCTTTGGAAGACCCTAGATCCCTATGGATTTGCTAGGAAACTCCTTGGAATCTTCTAGGCTTGTAGATAATTCTAGAGAAAGCCCTTAACTTGTAAATATTAAGGACTTGTATAATAATTAATATTTACACACAAGCCTCTAAGAGACTAGTATATAAAGGGGGGCATTCATTTGTAATTCACCAAGCAAATAATTCAAGTTCTCTCTAATACAAAGCTTCCTTAACAATTCTCTTATGTTCTTTCTACCATTCTCTTAGCGATCTTGAGTGTAGTAAGGCTGACTTGGCATTGCAATAATGTGAGCAAGTTGTGCAAGATCGTGAGCGAGTTGTCAAGTGTCGCACGTATACTTAGTTAACTACTAAGGATGTGACAACGTGGTATTAGAGCAAAGGTTCCAGCTAAGGGAATGGCGAACCACGGAGAAATTAATGCTGCCAACACCCAAGCTAACATCATCCAGGATGCTGCTGGCAAGAGCGGCCGTAACAAAAAGAGGAATGCCACCAACAAGAGCTAGGAGGTGCCACCTGAGGTTGTGTCAAATGAAGGGCTTACATCCCAAGAACTATCTGCCACTGAGGTGAGCGAGGATGAAGTAGAAGTCCTTCCCGAGGACGTCTCGCTTGGTAAAGAGTGGGTGATGAAGATGAACGCGGGGATGAATGCCATGGAGATTTTTGGCCAATGCTTGGGGAAGGTAGAAGGAACCCTTAGCGTTCTTGAGGGGCACACTCTTGAAGAGATTGAGAGTATCCGAATTGACTTGGAGGGATGTACACAGACCGCGATGGAACTAAGACAAACCATCACTGCCTTAGAGTGCAGACTCATGGAGGCTTTGAGTGTTATCGATGCTATGAAGGAAAAGATAGAGTCACTCGTGGAGCATGTTAGTGCTGGCGTGACCGAGGCAGTCAACAATGTTGTGGTGACGAGGGAGTCCAAGATCGAGGCTCCCAAACCCCCGGTGTTCAAAGGTGTTCGTGATGCACAAGAAGTGGAAAACTTCCTTTGGCACTTGGAGAATTACTTCAAGCACGGCAAAGTGAGGGATGACAAGACAATGATCAACACTGCAGTGTTGTACCTCTCAGATACTGCCATGCTATGGTGGAGAAGGAATATGGCCGACATGGATAAAGGTCTATGTACTATTAGCACGTGTGATCGGTTCAAAGCCGAGTTCAAGCGACAGTTCTTTCCAAACAATGTCTTGTACGAGGCAAGGCGCAAGTTTATGAAGTTGAAGCAAACAGGGAGCATACGTGTCTATGCCAAGGAGTTCACTACCCTTATGCTTCAAATCCCCAACCTGACCAATGATGACTTGTTGTTCCACTTCATGGACGAGTTATAAAATTGGGCTAAGCAGGAGTTGCAACGCCGATAAGTCGCAGATATTGACCAAGCCATAGTGGAGGCCGAATCATTGATGGTTTTCAGGCATGACAAGCATGACAAAGGAAAAGGAAAAGAATCAAAGGTTAACAATGTCAAAGGTGGGAGAGACCGTGGCAAAGGCAAGGAGATACAATAACAATACTAAAAGAATCAAGCTTCCAAAAAGTCGAGTGGCCTTCAAGGCTACGCTGAGAAGAAGGCGCAGGCCAAAAAGAAGGGATGTTACATATGTGGAGGGCCGCACAGCTTCAGGAATTGTCCTAACCTAAAGAGCCTCAGCGCCATGGTCAGTGAACGAAAGGAGCAGCTGCAAGGAGAGAGTTTGGGAACCGCACAGTTGGGTATGATCGGATTATATGGTGCTGTCACAAAGCAAGGTATCCAACCTACCGAGAATGGCAATCTGTACGTAGATCCCGCCATCAACAACAAGCCTGCTCGTGCAATGGTGGATACTGGAGCAACTCATAATTTCATGATTGAGGTTGCCGCAAAGAGACTAGAATTGAAGCTTTCTCCAACCAACTCTCGCGTTAAGACTGTGAATGCCGAGGTACAGAATGCTTGTGGGGTAGCTAATGGAGTTGGTGTCAAATTGGGAACTTGGAAAGGTATGGCAAACTTTACCGTATCCGCTATGGATATCTTTGACATCATATTGGGGCAAAAGTTCTTTAGACATAATCATACTTTGATCGACCCCTACCTCCAACATCTCTTGGTTATGGAGCGAGAAAGAGCTTGCATGGTACCTACAGTGACTATGCCAGACGGATAGAGCCAAACACGACTCTCAACTATGCAGGTTGACAAGGGGATCAAGAAGGGGGAGTCGACGCTCGTGGAAACCATCGCAAGTCTGGAGGAAGACAAGAGTTTTCAAGAGACACTGCTGCCTTGCATAGAGAAGTTGCTTGAGAAAAACAAAGATGTCATGCCAGAGGGGTTGCTTAAGCACTTGCCGCCTAGGAGAGAGGTAAATCACAAGATTGAGTTGGAGCCAGGGGCTAAGCCACCCACATTTGCCCCATATCATATGGCACCGCCCGAGCTAGAGGAGCTCAGGAAACAATTGAAATAGCTGCTAGATGCTTGTCACATTCGCCCATCAAAGGCACCTTTTGGCGCACCAGTATGATTCCAGAAGAAGAAGGATGGATCGTTGCGCTTGTACATAGACTACCGAGCACTTAATAAGGTTACAGTGAAGAATAAGTACCCGATCCCGCTCATTGCTGAATTGTTCGATAGACTTGGGCAAGCCAAGTACTTTACCAAGGTGTATCTTCGCAAGGGCTACTACCAGGTTCGTATTGCAGAAGGGAATGAGCCGAATATAGCATGTGTGACGAGATATGGAGCCTTTGAGTGGTTGGTGATGCCCTTTGTCTTAACCAATGCACCGGCCACATTTTGCATCCTTATGAACAAGATTTTTCATCCCTACCTTGATCAATTCGTGGTAGTCTACCTAGATGACATAGTTATCTACAACAACACCTTGGAGGAGCACATGGAACACTTAAAGAAGGTTTTCCAAGTCTTGTGGGATAATGAGCTATACATCAAGAGGGAGAAATACGAGTTTGCACAATCAAAGGTGCACTTCTTAGGCCATGTTATTAGCAATGGCGAGCTACTCATGGACGAGGCTAAGGTACGTGCTATCCAGGAGTGGGAGGCACCTATAAAGGTAACTTAATTGAGATCCTTCCTTGGCCTTGTTAACTACTATCGTCGGTTCATCAGTGGCTACTCAGCAAAGGCCGCACCATTGACAGAGTTGCTAAAGAAGAACAAGCCATGGGTTTGGACAGAGCATTGCCAAAGGGAGTTTGAAGACCTCAAGGCAACTGTAATAGAGGAGCCAGTCTTGGCATTACCTGACCTTGCCAAGACATTTGAGGTGCATACATATGCCTCAGATTTTGCCATTGGGGGTGTCTTGATGCAGGATAACCATCCTATAGCATTTGAGAGCCTCAAGTTAAATGAGACGGAGCGGCGTTACACGGTGCGAGAGAAGGAGATGACATTCATTGTGCATTGACTTCGTACATTGTGACATTATTTGCTCGGGTCGAGGTTTGGGTTCAAGACCAACAATGTAGCTACTAGCTACTTTCATACGCAGAAGAAGCTCAAACCAAAATAGGCTAGGTGGTAGGATTTCTTTGCCGAATTTGATTATGTGCTGGAGTATAAGCCGGACAAAGCTAACGTTATAGCCGATGCCTTGAGCCGGAAAGCCGAGCTTGCTAAAATCACTTCAACAAGATGGGACATTCATGAGGCTATAAAAGAAGGCATGCAGCATGATCCAACAGCCAAACAACTTATCGATTTAGCCAAACAGGGCAGTACGAGATATTTTTGGGTCGAAGATGGCCTCCTGCTTACCACAGGTCGGCGGGTCTACATGCCTAGGTTTGGAGACATTAGACGGAGGATCATAAGGGAGAGTCATGACACAATGTGAGCTGGTCATCCAGGCCAACATCGCACTAGGGCCTTGGTTGAGTCAGTCTACTTTTGGCCACGCACGCGAGATGACATAGAGTGTTATGTGCAGACTTGTCTTGTCTGTCAAGAGGACAAGGTTGAGAAACAACAACCCGGAGGACTTTTGGAGCCACTACCAGTTACAGAGAGTCCATGGAAGAGCGTGACTATGGACTTTATCACTTACCTGCCGAAGTCCGACAATTATGGTACTATTCTGGTGGTCGTGGATAGATTTTCCAAATATGCAACCTTCATGCATGCCTCACTAGGTTGCACTGCCAAGGAAGCCGCCAAGTTATTCTTTAAGAATGTGGTGAAGTATTGGAGATTACCGAGGCATATTATCAGTGATCGAGACCCCCGTTTTACTGGGAACCTTTGGAGACAGTTATTCGACATACTTGGCACGGAACTGCAGTTTTCCACTAGTTTCCACCCACAGACAGAAGGACAAACGGAACGGGTCAATGACTTACTATAATACTACTTGAGGTATTATGTACGCGCGCATCAGAAAGATTGGGCAAGGCTTCTAGACATCGCCCAATTCTCTTATAACTTGCAGCGGAGTGAGTCCACAGGCAGACACCATTTGAGCTAGCCACAGGCCAACATCCACAAACTCCACATTCATTACTAGCCGCGTTCGAGGGAAAGAGTTTGGGGGATTATCATATGGCCAAAGGATAGGAGGAGCAGCTTGACACTACTAAGTCCTACTTGGATAGGAAAGCTAAGAAGATGAATTGGTTTGCGGACCGTAAGCGCCGTCCCACAGACTATAGAGTTGGGGACATGGTCATGGTAAAGTTTAACCCAAGACAGTTCAAGGCACTACGGGGCATGCATTTAAATCTGATTCACAAGTATGAGGGGCCATTTAAGATCGTCGCCACGATAGGCAAGATCTCATACAAGCTTGACATGCCATCGTATCTTAAGATCTACCCTTTCTTCCATGCCAGCATGCTTAAGCCATATCATGAAGATAAGGATGATCCGAGTAGCGGCCAATCAAGTCGAGAGCCTATGACTATCACCTCCTCGCATGATAGGGAGATTGAGGCTATCATGGATTACCATGCCGGGCGAAAACAAGGGCAAAAAGCTACTGCTATGTTCCTCGTCCATTGGAAGGGGCAATCACCGGAGGAGGCTATATGGGAACGATATGAAGACTTATGGCAGTTCAAAGATAAGATCCGAGAGTTTATGTGGTAGCATTGCGCCGCGGTCGTCGCAACATTAGGTGGGGGAGAGTGTGATGACCCGCCATATCATCATGCCACATAGGTGCCATTTGGCATATATTAAGGCCATATGGAAGCTTACATAGGAGGAAGACTAGAATTTGTGAGAAGATTCTAGAGAAGTATGGACATTTTTTTTGGAAGACCCTAGATCCCTATGGATTTTCTAGGAAAGTCCTTGGAATCTTCTAGGCTTGTAGAGAATTCTAGAGAAAGCTCTTATCTTGCAAATATTAAGGACTTGTGTAACAATTAATATTTACACACTAACCCATAGGAGACTAGTATATAAAGGGGGCCATTCATTTGTAATTCACTAAGCAAACAATTCAAATTCTCTCTAATACAAAGCTTCCTTTAACAATTTTCTTCTGTTCTTTCTACCATTCTCTTAACGATCTTGAGTGTAGTAAGGCTGACTTGGCATAGAAAGAACGTGAGCAAATTGCGCAAGATCGTGAGCGAGTTGTCAAGTACCGTACGTGTACTTAGTTAACTACTAAGGACGTGACACCTAGCTGGAATGCTAATGGGGCTCGACTAATATGAGAAATTTACATGGTATGCCCATCGAAAACACATATATCCACCTATACTTTACGCGGTATGACACATATATATGCTAATGGGACTCCACATATACTTTTTAAACCTTTATTATCATTATATGCCATTAAACAAATCCAACTTTTAAGGGACTAGATTATCTCTCTTTAACGTTTCTTCGGTCAATAGATTATTAAGCACCAATTACGAAGATCCCTGTTTTGAGAACAAACGTGATTTGCCTTAGTTTTGTCTAATCCAGCGAACAATTTCAATCCTTACTAGTGATAACTGGCTCTTCATAGTTGTTCCGATTAACCCATCAAATCTTGATATGAAATAAGTCCTCCTTAGTTGCATTCATAAATGAAATTAGACTCGATAGAATTCAATTGTAAGACAAAAACGGCGAGTGTATATTTGATTTGAATATTCTAAATTAGAATATTGAAAATTTTTTAGAGTTAAATTGTGTATTCCAAATTAAAATATTTTAATTTAGTATGTTTGTTTTGAATAATGTATTCAAAATTGGAATATTGTAGTTTTTATTTATAGTTGAAGAGTGTATTCTAAATTAGAATATTATGGTATGTTTAATCTGAATAGTGTATTCCAAATTAGAATATTATGATTTTTATTTAGTGTTGAATAGTATATTCCAAATTAGAATATTATGTATTTATGTAGAGTTAGATAGTATATTCCGAATTAGAATATTATAGTATGTTAGGTTTGAATATTGTATTTCAAATTAGAATATTGTGATTTTTATTTAGAGTTGAATAACGTATTCTTATAAAGTCCTCACTATGCAACAAATATTTGTTTTTCAGAGTTATACTTTTCTCTATCATGTTAGGAATTAAAAATAGATGCTTACAACTTTCAGTAGAGTTTTGTCCACTGAACCAATTCATCTTATTTGCAATCAAAATGGATGACAACCCCGTTAATAGAAATATTCACAAAACTATTGCTTTCCCATACTTCATGTAGTGACCCAACCGGTCATTTTAACTTTTAGAACCCCGTTTCTTAAAATAAAACTCCCCATATGTGCTTTTAATGATTTATGACTTGCGGGGATGATTGGTTCGGGATTTGTAAGTGTTTGGGTTGAAATCGAAACACTTGGTTCCTTAAGTTAGCCTTAAACGGCCAAGTTTGACTTTGGTCAACATTTTGAGAAAATGACCCCGGAATCGGAATTTGACGGTTCCAATAGGTTCGTATGATGATTTTGGACTTGGACGTATGTTCGAATTGGGTTTTGGATAACCCGGGAGCGTTTTGACGCTTAATAGTGAAAATCAACTATTTGAAGATTTAAAGTTCTTTAAATTTGATTTGGAGTAGGGTTTTGAGTAATTGAAGTCCGTTTGAAATTTCGAGTTTGGGAATAGTTCCGTATAGTTATTTAAGACTTGCACGTAAAATTTTATATCATTCCGGGTAGTTTAAGTACATTTCGGCTTATTGAAAGTAAATTGAAGAACTTGAAGTTCTTAAGTTTGATTCAATTTAGTTTAGAGTACGATTCTCAGATATGATGTTGTTTTACACATTCCGTGAGTTCGAGCGAGTCCGTTTTATGATTTCAAACCTGTTGGTATGTTCGGGCGGGGTTCCGGGGGACCCCGAGTGTTAACCGGACGAGGCTCGGGCCAATTTTGGAATTTTGAGCCAAAGCTGAAGCTCCCAGCTACTATCATAATCGCACATGCGCTTGGCTAGCCACAGGTGCGACCCTCGCAGATGCGAGTTGTATGTGCAGAAGCAGAAAAGGGAAAGGGGCAGTCGACCGCAGATGCGGATGTCTTTGCGCACCTGCGAAAGCGCAGGTGCGAAGTATTTTGCGTAGGTGCGGTACACTTTCCGCAGGCGCGAAAAACCTGTTTGGGCAGAACCTTAAAACGGACGACGCTTAGTCCATTTTTGTTCGTTTTTCTTCCATGTTTGGGCGATTTCACAGCTTTTTGAGAGGAGATTTCAACTAGAAATTTGGAGGTAAGTTAATTATACACACATTGAGTTAAATACATAGATTATGGGTAGATTATAACTAGTAAATCTTAGAAATCAAAGGTTTAGATGAGAAAACCTAGATTTTTATAAAAATGAGATTTTAACCACAAAAATAGTTATGGAATTAGGTAGAAATTATATATTTGAGTTCTTGAGATTATGGGTAACGTTTTCATCCGAATATTTCTAGAATCCGGCACGTGGGCCTGGGGTGAATTTTAGAAATTTTATTGTTTTGGTTAGGGTAATTTATTTAATAGCCTAAATTCGAATTATTCAACATGTATTAATTATTTTGTATAATATTTGGATAGCTTCGGATTTTTCGGCATCGAATTGAGAAATTTAACGCGACGTGGTAATCGAAAAGTGGACTTTGAGACAAGGTAAGTCTCTTGTCTAATCTTGTGAGGGGAAAATTACCCCATAGGTAATTAAAGTAATAATTGTTGCTAATTGTGGGGGCTACGTACGCACGAGGTGATGAGAGTCCGTGCGTAGCTACTATTAATGCTAAAGTCTGGGTAGTTTAGGACTCAAAGCATGAATTACTTGTGTAAATTATATTCTTTATTAATTAAATTATTTGATGTGTATATTGCGAATTGTTATGAAAGGTAGTAAAAGATGAAATTTCATATGCTTAATTTTTGTTTAGATTAAATAAATTATTAAAGGATGAAAATCTCATATGCTTAATTTTATGTTTAAATTTATTAATTGTTAAAAGAAGTTGTTCATTCCTCTCGAATTTATCTTATTATAAATATACTCTCCTTCCGGAGGTACATAAGAAAATGCCCTATAGATCGCGCCACACGTCCCTCGGCAGTGTACACGAAACTCTGGAATGGGTCGTACGACCTCGGCAGAAATCGTGCCTAATAATATTAATAATTATACGATACCTTGCTATTTTTCTTCCAGCTTGTGGATTTAATTAATAGATTGGAAATTGTTACATTTAAAAGATTTTTATTATTTCTGCTAATTGAATAAAATTTTTGCTAACTCTGTGAATCATGCTGATTTAAATAATTCTATTTCATTCTATTTATTATTGTTGACCCTTAGTGAGTGTCAAAGTCGACTATCTCGTCTCTACTACTTCGAGATTAGGCTTGATTCTTACTGGGTACACATCGTTTACATACTCATACTACACTTGCTACACTCTTTGTGCAGGACCTCAGACAAGTACTAGTGGAGGACCTATCATCTTACACCCATGTTATCCAGAGGCGTAGTGATGAGTTGCCTTTCTGAGCCGTTCTACAGCTACCAGTGTTTCTTCTAGTATTTATATTCTGTCTATTTTATTTTAGACAGTATTTGAAATTTTGTATAATCTACTAGATGCTCTACAATTGTGACAACAAGTCTTGGCACACACATTGGTAGAATTTGAAATTTGTATTATTTTCTTGGATTTAAGTTAAGCGGTATTTTTTTTTAATTTCTTGAATATTACTAATAAAATAATAAAATAATAAAATTACTTAGAAAATTATTCTGAAAATAATTTATATATGTTTAATTT
The DNA here is from genome assembly GCF_000715075.1 of Nicotiana tabacum. Classification (NCBI taxonomy): domain Eukaryota; kingdom Viridiplantae; phylum Streptophyta; class Magnoliopsida; order Solanales; family Solanaceae; genus Nicotiana; species Nicotiana tabacum. The sequence continues at coordinate 141,641,105 of NC_134096.1, read as the reverse complement.
ATTTGTTGGCTTGCCAAGTTGTAGTGTTGGGCGCCATCACAACCTATAGGTGAAATTGGGTTATGACAATACAGTATCAGAGCACTAGGTTCACGTAGGTCTCACAAGTTATGAGCAGACCTAATAGAGTCTTGCGGATCGGTACGGAGACGTCTGTATTTATTTTCGAGATGCTATAGGGTGTTAGGAACTACCTTTCTTCATATTCCATCGTGCAATTAATGTAGTACTAAATATCCTTCTCTTATTCTCTCACAGATGGTGAGAACGCACTCTAATGAGGTTCCAGACCAGGGAAGAGCTACTCCCCCAGTCGCTAGAGGCCGAGGCAGAGGGACGGCTCCAGCCCGTGGTAGAGGGCAAGGACGTCCCTGGACTGTTCCAGTTATGCCGCCAATGGGTCCAACAGAGAACCCCATTGTTGAGGAACAGGGTGAGGTGCTTGTGGCAGAGCCAGCTCCGGTGGATTTCACATCTGCATCGGGATTTCAGGATGTCATGGGTCGTATGTTGCGGTTCATGGACACTATGACTCAGGACGGTTTATATCCGGCAGACCCAGCCACATCTCAGGCAGGTGGGGGAGCACAGACCCCTACCGCACAGGCTCATGGACAGGCAGCTGATGTATATCAGACCCGGGGTGCACTACCTATGGGTGGAGCCCAGCCAGTGGCAGCAGCTACACCCGAGCCCACGCCAGCTGCAGCCGCTGATCCTCAAAAACTATTAGACAGATGGACTAGACTACATCCTCCTTTCTTTGGGGGTGAGCGACATGGGTATCCCCAGGATTTCATTGATCGGTGCAATGATAGACTATACAACATGAGGATATTGGAGTCTCATAGGGTAGACTTTGCTACTTTTCAGCTAGAGGCCAGAGCCTATAGATGGTGGCAGTCTTATGTTCTTGGCAGACCAGCAGATTCTCCTCCCATGACTTGGGACAGATTCACCCGTATTTTCTTGGACAGGTATATTCCACCCTCTCAGAGGGAAACGTTGAGGTTTTAGTTTGAGCAGCTCCAGCAGGGTCAGATGTCAGTGACCGATTATGAGGCGAGGTTTTCTGAGTTATCTCGCCATGAACTTATGATAATACCTACCGAGGCGGAGAGAGTACGGAGGTTTGCTGGGGGTTTACATATTGGCATTCAGGCTACTATGGCTCGAGAAGTTGAGATGGCTACTTCTTATGAGCTAGTTGTGGAGATAGCCCACAGGATTTAGGGTGTACGTCAGCGGAGCCGAGAGCAGGTTATGAAAGATAAGCAGTTCAGGTATTCTATAGAGTTCAGAGGTGCTCCGTCTGGGGGCAGAGGTCAGTTCGTGAGAGGGTAGTCTAGAAGGCCCCCATATCCAGCACCACTACCTCCTCGAGGTGCTCCAGTGCGACCCTATCTCAGTGCTATACCAGAGAGTTCTTATCGCCCACTAGTTATTCAGGGTCCTCCCAGTGGGTATTCAGTTCCCCAGGGCCAGACTCTTAGTCAGCAGCCCATCGCACCAAAAAGGTATTACGAGTGCGTGGATCCCAGTCACATACGTAGATTCTGCCCCAGGCTTCGGGGTAAACTAGTGCAACAGGGTCAGTAGCCTATGATTACCGGACCAGTTGCTCCACCAATTGTCCGACCACCAAGAGGTGGAGGACAGGTGGGTAGGGGCAGTCCTAGATGTGGAGGTCGGCCAGGCGGAGGCCATCAAGTTGGCGCTCCAGCTTGGTTCTATGCTTTTCTGGCCAGACCAGATGCAGAGGCCTCAGATGCCGTGATTACAGGTATTATTTTTGTTTGCGGCAAAGATGCCTCAATATTATTTGATCCATGATCTATGTATTTATATGTGTCATCTCTATTTTCTCCATTCCTTGGTGTTTCTCGTGAGTCCTTGAGTACTCATGTTTATGTGTCCACTCCTGTGGGCGATTCTGTTGTTGTGAACCGGATCTATCATTCCTGTATTATTACATTCTGTGGTTATGAAACTAGAGCAGATCTTCTACTACTTGAGATGACCGACTTTGAAATTATTCTGGGCATGGACTGGTTATCTCCATATCATGCTATTCTAGATTGTCATGCCAAGACTGTTACCTTGGCTATTCCAGTGTTGCCTAGACTGGAGTAGAAGGGTTTGTCTGTTAGTTCATTTAATCGAGTTATTTATTTTATGAAGGCTTAACACATGGTTGAGAAGGGTTATTTAGCTTATCTAGCTTATGTTCGGGATACTACTGCAGAGACTCCGGCTATTGATTCAGTTCCTGTAGTTCGGGAGTTCTCCGATGTATTTCCTTCAGATCTTCCAGGTATGCCACCTGATCGTGATATTGATTTATGTATTGACTTGGCTCCAGATACCCAACCTATATCTATCCCACCATATCGCATGGCTCCGAAAGAATTGAAAGAACAGCTTGAGGAGTTACTAGCCAAAGAGTTCGTCAGACCGAGTGTATCTCCTTGGGGTGCACCTGTGTTATTTGTGAAGAAGAAGGATAGAACAATGTGGATGTGTATTGATTATCGCCAATTGAACAAAGTCACTATTAAGAACAAGTACCCGTTGCCGCGTATTGTTGATCTATTTGACCAGTTGCAGGGTGCTAGGGTGTTCTCTAAGATTGACTTGAGGTCGGGGTACCATTAGTTGAAGATTCAGAATTCGAATGTTCCGAAGACTGCTTTTCGGACTAGATATGGTCATTATGAGTTTTTGGTGATGTCCTTCGATTTAACAAATGCCCCGGCAGCATTTATGGATTTGATGAACAAGATATTCAAGCCATATATTGATTCGTTTGTCATTGTCTTCATTGATGATATTTTGATCTACTCGCACAGTAAGAAGGAGCATGAGCAGTATATGAGAGTAGTGCTTCAGACATTGCGGGAACAAAAGATATATGCTAAGTTCTCCAAATATGAGTTCTGGCTAGAGTCTGTAGCATTTTTGGGGCATATTGTATCGGGCAAGGGTATTAAGGTTGATCCCAAAAAGATTGAGGCAGTTCAGAACTGGCATCGTCCCACTTCGGCGACTGAGATCAGGAGTTTTCTGGGTTTAGCGGGTTATTATCGTCGGTTCGTGAAAGGTTTTTCATCTATTGCAGCACCTTTGACCAAATTAACCCAGAAGGGTGCTCCATTTCGATGGTCCGCTAATTGTGAGGTGAGCTTTCAGAAGCTCAAGACAGCATTGACTACAACACAAGTGTTAGTATTGCCTTCCGATTCGGGGATGTATACAGTGTATTGCGATGCTTCATGCGTTGGCTTGGGTTGTGTATTGATGCAGGACGGGCCAGTTATTGCATATGCTTCACGTCAGCTAAAGCCCAATGAGAAGAATTATCCAGTGCATGATTTGGAGTTAGCTGCGATTGTTCACGTTCTTAAGATTTGGAGGCATTATCTTTATAGGATGTCTTGTGAAGTTTACACTGATCATCGCAGTTTGTAGCATTTGTTCAAGCAGAGGGACCTAAATTTGAGGCAGCGCAGATGGCTGGAATTACTGAAAGATTATGATATTACTATCCTATATCATCCGGGCAAAGCAAATGTGGTTGCAGACGCCTAGAGTAGAAAGGCAGAGAGTATGGGTAGTTTGGCGTGTATTTCAGCAGAGGAGAGGCCATTAGCTTTGGATATTCAGTCCTTGGCCAACAGACTTGTGCTGCTGGATATTTCAGAGCCCAGCCGAGTTCTTGCATGTGTTGTAGCTCAGTCTTCACTATTTGAATAGATCAAGGCTCGCCAGTATGATGATCCACACTTAATGGTTCTTTGAGAAACGGTACTACGGGGTGGTGCCAAGGAAGTTACTATTGGAGCGGATAGTGTTCTGCGACTCCAGGATCATCTATGTGTTCCTAATATGGATGGACTAAGGAAAAAGATCCTAGAGGAGGCACACAGTTCTCGGTATTCTATTCATCCAGGTGCTACGAAGATGTATCGTGACCCGAGGCAGCATTATTGGTCGCGACGAATGAAAAAGGACATAGTTGAGTATGTAGCTAGGTGTCTAAATTGCCAACAAGTTAAATATGAGCACCAGAGGCTAGGTGGCCTACTTCAGCAGATGACTATACCAGAGTGGAAGTGGGAACGCATCACTATGGACTTTGTAGTTAGGTTGTCGCGGACCTTACGGAAGTTTGATGCAGTTTGGGTCATTGTCGACAGGTTGACCAAGTTGGCACACTTTATTCCTGTTGTGACTACGTATACTTCATAGAGGTTGGCCCAGATATATATTCAGGAGATAGTTCGGTTGCACGGTGTTCCAATTTCTATCATATCAGATAGAGGCCCTCAGTTTACTTCACATTTCTGGAGAGCAGTACAGAGTGAATTGGGGACCCATGCAGAGCTCAACACAGCCTTTCATCCGCAGACCGGGACGGGCAGTCAGAGCGGACAATTCAGATTTTGGAGGATATGCTCAGGGCATGTGTTATTGACTTTGGAGGTCAGTGGGATCGTTTGTTTCCTTTGGCCGAGTTTGCTTATAATAACAGTTACCAATCCAGCATCGAGATAGCTCCATTTGAGGATTTATATGGTCGGCGATGTCGTTCGCCCATCGGGTGGTTTGAGCCCGGTAAGGCTAAGTTATATGGTACTGATTTGGTGAATGATGCCTTGGAAAAGATAAAGTTGATTCAGGAGCGACTTCGTACAACGCAGTCTAGACAGAAGAGTTACGCAAATCAGAAAGCGCGTGATTTATCATTTATGATGGGTGAAAAAGTTCTCTTGAAGGTTTCGCCAATAAAGGGAATCATGAGATTCGGGAAGAAGGGCAAGTTGAGCCCAAAGTTTATAGGCCCATTTGAGGTGTTGAGACAAGTTGGGGAGGTTGCTTATGAGCTTGCATTGCCTCCCAGTCTATCGGGAGTTCATCCGATTTTCCATGTATCTATGCTCCGGAACTATCATGCCGACCTATCACATGTGCTAGACTCCAGCACAGTTCAACTAGATAATAGTTTGGGCTATGAAGAAGAACTAGTTGCCATTGTTGATAAACAGGTTCGCCAGTTGAGGTCCAAGAGGATTTCTACAATAAAAATCCAGTAGAGGGGCCAACTTGTCGAGGAAGCGACTTGGAAGGCTGAGGAAAACATGCGGAGTAGATATCCATACTTATTCAGCACTTCAGGTATAATTGTAAACCTGTTCGAGGATGAACGTTTGTTTAAGAGGTGGAGAATGTAATGAACCAACCGGTTATTTTAACTTTTAGATCCCCATTCCCTAAAATAAAACTCATCATATGTGCTTTTAATGATTTATGACTTGCGGGGATAGTTGGTTCGGGATTTGGAAGTGTTTGGGTTGAAATCGGAACACTTGGTTCCTTAAGTTAGCCTTAAAAGGCCAAGTTTGACTTCGGTAAACATTTTGAGAAAATGACCCCGGGATCAGGATTTGACAGTTCCAATAGGTTCGTATGATGATTTCGGACTTGGGCGTATATTCGAATTGGGTTTTGGATAATTTGGGAGCGTTTTTGCGCTTAATAGTGAAAATTAACTATTTGAAGGTTTAAAGTTCTTTAAATTTGGTTTGGAGTAGGTTATTGAGTAATTGAACTCCGTTTGGAATTCCAAGTTTTGGAATAGTTCCGTATAGTGATTTAAGACTTGCACGTAAATTTTCGTGTCATTCCGGGTAGTTTAAGTATGTTTTGGCGTATTGGAAGTAAATTGAAGAACTTTAAGTTCTTAAGTTTGATTCAATTTGGTTTGGGATATAATTCTTAGATTTGATGTTGTTTTACACATTCCGTGAGTTCGAGCGAGTCTGTTTTATGATTTCAAACCTGTTGGTATGTTCGGGCGGGGCTCCGGGGGCCCCGAGTGTTAACCGGACGAGGCTCGGACCAATTTTGGAAATTTGAGCCAAAGATGAAGCTCCCAGATACTGTCATAATCGCACCTGCGCTTGGCTAGCCGCAGGTGCGAGTTGTATGCGCATAAGCAGAAAATGAAAGGGGGCAGTCAACCGCAGATGCGGATGTCTTTGCGCACCTACGAAAGCACAGGTGCGAAGCATTTTTGTGCAGATGCGAGAGGGGCCAGCAAATTGAAACTCACACCTGCGAGGCGTTTCCGTAGGTGCGAAAGCCGCAGGTGCGGTACATTTTCCGCAGACGTGAAAAACCTGTTTGGGCAGAACCTTTCTTGTGGAGTGGGCTGAACGCCTCGGCAGGATAGATGCATCTATGGATCGTGCCACACGTCCCTCGGCAGTGTACACGACACTCTGGAACGGGTCGTACGACCTCGGCAGAAATCGTGCCTAATAATAATAATAATTACACGATACCTTGCTATTTTTCTTGCAGCTTATGGATTTAATTAATAGATTGAAAATTGTTTCATTTGAAGGATTTTTATTATTTCTGCTAATTGAATTAAATTTTTGTTAACTATATGAATCATGCTGATTTAAATAATTATATTTCAATCTATTTATTATTGTTGACTCTTAGTGAGTGTCAAAGTCGACCATCTCGTCTCTACCACTTTGAGATTAGGCTTGATATTTACTGGGTACACGTTGTTTACATACTCATACTACACTTGCTGTACTTTTTGTGCAGGACCTGAGGCAAGTACTAGTGGAGGACCTATCATCTTACACCCACGTTATCTAGAGGCCTAGTGGTGAGCTACCTTTCTGAGCTGTTCTGCAGCTACCAGTGTCTCTTCTTGTATTTACATTTTATCTATTTTATTTCAGATAGTATTTGGAGTTTTGTATAATCTACTAGATGCTCTACACTTGTGACACCAGGTCTTGGCACACACATTGGTAGAATTTGGAATTTGTATTATTTTCTTTGATTTAAGTTAAGCGGTATTTTTTCTAATTTCTTAAATATTGCTAGTAAAATAATAAAATTACTTAGAAAATTATTCTAAAAATATTTGATATATGTTTAATTTATTTGTTGGCTTGCCTAGCTGTAGTGTTGGGCGCCATCACGGCTTATAGGTGAAATTGGGTCGTGACACTTCGCCATATTGAATCATGATTGGTATATCTTCCATTGCAAAGTTTTATTAGATTACATAGAACTTGTACGATAAAAAAAAAAGGAATTCTTGTAGAGGAGAGGAATAGGTTTTGATTAGGAGAGAGGTGAATCTTAATATTCTCTACATACACGTATCAATAGTTATGGCTACATTTAAGGGATATTATCTATATATCATATCATCATATTATATTATAATATAAGTGTAACGACCCGACTTGTCATTTTAAGAATTTACACCCCATTCGATGACTTAAGGTCCCGGGCAACTTCATAATATGTATTATGACCCGCGGGTGTGGTCGAGTTTGATTTTCGGAAGATTTAGAATTTAATTGAAAAAGAAATTCTCATTTTGAAGCTTAAATGGAAAGAGTTGACCATAGAGTTGACTTTTGAGCAAACGACCTCGGAATAGAATTTTGATGATGTCAATAGCTTCGTATGGTCATTTTGGACTTAGGCGCGTATTCGGATTTGGATTTGGAAGTCCGCAGGAAAATTCGACGCATATTGGCGAAAGTTGAAAAATAGACGATTTTCGGAAAGTTTGATTGAAGGTTGAGTTTTTGATAACAAGGTCAGAATCTGATTCTGAAAATTAGAATATGTCCGTTATATCACTTATGACTTATGTGCAAAATTTTAGGTCAATCGTACTTGATTCGATAGGTTTCGGCATCGAATATTGAAGTTGGAAATTTCATAATAGACTAAGGTTTCAAGTGAGTTTACACAAGACCTAACTTCAAATGAGCATACCTCTCTTGATATGAAGATTTATTTAGTGTGTTACCTATCAAAACAAAGGCCTATGTGTCTAGTTTCCAACGCTTTAAACTGTTTGTCTTTTGTACGCTCCTACACTATGTTATGACCAAATTATCAAAGGCTGGAAAAATGCAATTCTGTGACCAATTATGCGATCGCATAACTAACTGCTTCTGCGACCGCAAAACTGGTCGCAGAATGGAACAAAAGAGCCCAGTTCTGGGTACTGATTTTGCAATCCGTTTTGCGGTCCGCATACCCATTCTGTGGTCCATTATGCGACCGCAGACCTGCTTTCGGAGGGTTAATTTTTTTATTTTTATAACCCGACCCCATTTTGATAAATAGGCTTTGGGACTTATTTTGGGGTATTTTTCTGAGGGTTTTAGAGAGAGGTAAGAGCATTTTAGAGAGAGAAGGAGAGAACCTAACATTCTAATAATCCAATCTTCAAGAATCAAGGAAGCTAATCACAAGATCTTCATCAAAGAGGTAAGATTCAACCCCTAGTCTTCAATTTCGAGTTTGGGATAAAAGATTGGTGATTGGAAGTATGATTCTTGGGTGTAAGAGTATTATGTATATATGCTTATACCAATAACGTTTGTGGGAAGATTATTGATATCAAATAAGTAAAGATTGGATTTTGGAATGAAGAAAATCTTGTAAAAGAACCTTGTAACCAATTTGCACACCTAGTGTTTAATAAAATTCTCAAATGAGCTGAAACCATAAAAAATCTTCCTAATTATGGTTCACTTTTGTTATGCTTCTAAATAGATTGAAGTTGCTAGAATTTTCGGAACATCGTAGTAATGTAAGGATGGCTTAAGAAAGATTGGAGCCGTCCGGAGGTCAATTCAAGCAAGAAGGTGATTTTGGAATATCGACCTAACTTCAAAAAGGTAAGTGTCTTGCTTAACCTCGAGTGGGGGAATTATCCCTTAGGCATTGATTCTTATGTGAAAATTGTATAATTTAAAATCATGTACGCGAGGTGACGAGTACGTACTTAGTTTATATGTGTGAATTTCATTGATTAAAAATCCTTAGATGCCCTTATGTATTAAATTGGAAATTTTTGGCACTTATTAAATCCTCTATTTGTCATGCCTAGGTCCTTGTTTGTTGAAATTATTTCTATATGATGATTTGGTGTAATTGCCACCTTGAATTTATGTGAAATATATTTTGTTAAGATTTTATACACATTATGGTCGAGCCATGGTCTCCTTGTTGTGGAAAATGATGTATTGTTGATTTCTGTGGCAAGTTGTGATATGTGAGCACTTGATGTGCAGTTGTTGAAATCATATTTATTTTGGGACTATGGAACGGTATTCCGGGAGATTCTCCTGCACATTTACTTTGAGACTACGGAACGGTATTCCGGGAGATTACCCTGCACATTTACTTTGGGACTACGGAACCTGCACATTTACTTTGGGACTACGGAACGGTATTCCGGGAGATTCCCCTGCATATTTACTTTGAGACTACGGAACGGTATTCCGGGAGATCCCCTCCCTGTCTTGCATATTTACTTTTGGGACTACGAGGCGGTACTTCGGGAGTGCCCTTTTGTTGATATTTTCTATGGATGCACTTGCCTTTGGTTATTTTATTTTTTCGTAATTTATAAATTCTTGTGTTTTCTGTGATGTAATATTTAACTTAATATTAAGTGTTTTATATTCTTGATGTATTGTGTTGACCTCGACTTTTTCGTACAAAACCTTGAGGATTTGTATTTTTCGGTTGTACTTGTTTTTGATGATTGAGTTGTTTTAAATAAAAGAATAATTTCTAGTATGTTTAATTTAATAAATTATATATCCAAATCAGTAGTTTAGCTGATACTTTATTTTAATGAAAATGTCATTTTCCTCACTCAAACGATTTCTAAAATAAACTTATCTTTTTGTTGATTTCTTACTTGATTTAAAGATTTTTAACCTTACTTTATTGAAAATAAATTGATCATGCGGATCTTATAAATATTGATATTTTTATACGTGAGTTGTCTGTGCAGTTATGAAAATAATATGGGGATGAGGTGCCAGAGAAAAATATGATAATTCTATTATTGACACGTGAGTTGTCGGTGTGATGGTGATAGAAATATGGGCACGAGGTGCCGTAGAAAATATGAAAGTGGGTTGAGACCCGTAAATTTTTATGATTGTGAAATGAGGTATCACATGGTGACTTTTACTTGAAAATATATTTATTGAAAAGAATTATATTTGAAAGATAATTATTCAAAAGAAGTATATTCGAAAGATATTTATCTTAAAGAATAATATGTGAAGGATTTATATTTGAAGGACTTGACTTGTTGATTGTACTTGTGTTCCTTATTCGCCTGAGTAATAATTATGATGTTCTTATTGCCTTGTTGTTATATCACTGGTTGAGTTTGTTGTTATCATTGCTAGTTATTTTCCAGTACTATTGTATACTGCTATATTATACAGGTTATTTGACTAGTGAGTGTCTTGACTGTACCTCGTCTCTACTCCACTGAGGTTAGTCTTGATACTTACTGGGTACCGACCATGGTGTACTCATACTACACTTCTGCATATTTTTGTGCAGAGCCAGATATTGGAGGTATCGGACCTGGACAGAGTTAGAGTGTGATCGCAAGGATTCAAGGTAGAGCTGCTTGGTCGTCGCAGTCCCTTGTAGTCAGTTCATTTCATTGTACTGTTAATTTTTAATCAAACAGTATTGAGTATTCGATCATTGAGATCATTTCATGTATTATGTTAGAGTTCGTGACTCAGTACTACCAGTCTTGGGAGGTTGTTATAATTATTTTCGTGTTGGTTTCGTTTTAAAAAAAATGGCTTCGAAATGTAATGAAAATCGGCTTACCTAGTCTTAGAGACTAGGTGCCATCACAACGCTTGTGGTGGGATTTTGGATCGTGACAATAAGTGTGAAGACTTTTAGATGATATTATTTTACTAAAGTGTCCTTCAAAAACTAAGTGGCTGATTTACCATATACCTGAAAGTAACATTTTATTTGCTTCCTTCAATATAAATGTACAAAAACGTATACTAAGCCATTTTATATTTTAAAACTTATATAGAAATATTAAGAGCAATTATTCTGATACATGCATTTAGAACCTTTTCATTTTCCAAAGAAAAAACTTATGAAATTCTTACGTATATCATTTCTTCCAATTTGGCCTTTTATAATTGCCATTGTCACCTTCTCCTACTCTCCTTTAGACCTTTATGTTTTCTCCAACGTGACTTTTCAGATTCTAACTAATTTTTAAATGTTCTTCTTGGTTTATAGGTACAATTGCTGCACAAAACATTTCTGTGGATTGTCCATTATCTAGAGTGTAGAAAATATAAACCAAGTTGTTCAAACATCAAGGGCAAGTAGTGAATTTTGATAGGGGTATAGAACGATTTATTCTTTCTCTCTTTTGTTTATTTTTCGTTTCCTCGACTGTTAAATGTTCTCTTGGTTTTCTTTTTCCTCTTTGGTATGGAAGACAAAAGTTATGTGAAAATATTTTTTTGATAAGATTTTTATTGTAGTTGGTCATCTTGAATTATAGAAAATATGAGGTTGATTATGACATATTGCTTTCCGATACTAGCATTGTTCTTTTGTTTTATTATACATGTTCGCCATTTGCTACCGCTTACTGTCCTTAGTCAATATTCGTCCATGAGAGGCACACACAAAATCAATCTTCGCATGTAAATTTATATCTTCTTTGTTATTGCACTTTTTATAAGTGTCTTGCTTATTTTATATATGCTCCTCTTATTAGGGGCGGATTAATAGGTAAATCAATGGAGCACGTGAACCCATGGACTCTCCACTAAATTAGATATTTTATGTACTTATTTTTTTAGAATTAGTCTAAAATTAATTGTGTAACGACCCGACCGGTCGTTTTGAGCTCTAGTGCGTCGTTCGGCGGTTTGAGGCCATGAGCAGCTTCACTTCAGGTATTATGACTTGTATGCATGGTCGGAATTGAATTTCGTGAAGTTCGGAGTTGAATTGGAAAGAAAATTCTCATTTCAAAAGTTTTAAGTTAGAAGAATTGACTAAGATTGAATTTTAGAGTAAACGGCCTCGGAATCGGGATTTGAAGGTTCCAGCAGGTTCGTATGATGATTTCGGACTTGGTGCCCCATGAGCGTTTTTGCACCTATTGTGGAAGTTAGCATCTTGAAAGAATTTCATAAATTTGGGTTGAAGTGCATTTCAATATTATCGATGTCCGTTTGGAATTCTGAGTCTAAGAATAGCTCTGTATGGTGATTCCGGTATTGAGAGCGTGTCCGAAAGTGGATTTTGGAGGTCCGTAGGTTATTTTGGAGTCGTTTGGCGAAAGTTAGAAATTTGAAGAATTTTTAGAAGTTTGATCGGAAGTGGACTTTTTGATATCGGGGTCGGAATCCGATTCGGGAAGTTGGAGTAGGTTTGTAATGTCAAATATGACTTGTGTGTAAAATTTGAGGGCAATCGGACGTGATTTGATAGGTTTCAGCATCCAATGAGAAAATTTAAAATTCTAAAGTTCATTCAGCTTGGAAATGGGTGAGATTCATGAATTCAACGTAGTTTGATGTGATTTAGAGGCTCGACTAAGTTCGTAATATATTTTGGGACGTGTTGGAATAATTGGTTAAGGTCCCGAGGGCCCCGGGTGAATTCCGGGTGGTTAACAGACCGAATTTGGAATTTGAAGAAGAGTTGAGGCAGCTGATATCTGGTGTACCCGCACCTGCGAGGTTTAGACCGGAGGTGCGGAGGGTGCAGAAGCAACATTAGAGTTGCAGAAGTGGGGCAGGCTGGCCAGGTGAAGGACCGCAGGTGCGGAGCTTTTGGCCGCATCTGCGCAAGCGCAGAAGCAGAAATGTGAGGTTTCTCGCACCTGTGAAGCCGCAAGTGCGGCTACTTTACCGCATTTGCGAAGGACGGGGCTGGGCAGTATGTTATTTAAAAATGAGGGCTTGGCTCATTTTCACCTCATTTCCTCAATGAGAGCCGGTCTTGGAGCGAGTTTGGAGCTCATTCTTCATCATCAATATCAAGGTAAGTGATTTTCACTTATTATAAACTAAATACATGATCATATATAGATTTGAACATGAAAATTAGTAGAAATTGTGGGGTTTTGTAGAAAACCTAGAATTTGGTATTTTTTAATTTTGAACACGATTTTGAGCATGGAATTTTAAAGAAATTAAATATTTGAGTTCGTGGTACCATGGGGTAAAGTTTATCTTCAAAATTTCGGAATCCGGGCACGTGGGCCCGCGGGTGATTTTTATTGACTTTTCGAGCAGGGTTAGAAATTATTATAAATTAGATTATAATGAGTATTAGAGTATATCTTTATGGGTTTGTATATTTTTTGGCTAGGTTTGGAGCGTTGGGCATCGGTTTGAGTCGTCGGAAGGGCTTGGGAACCGGTTAAGGAGCTGCGGAGAGAGGTAAGTCTCCTTTCTAACCTTGTAAGAGGGAATTAACCCCATAGGTGAATTAAATAAATGTGTGTACCTATTTGTGGGAGGCTACGTACGTACGAGGTGATGAGAGTCTGTACGTAGCTACTATTGTGCTATTGTCCGGGTAGTTTAGGAACCGTATCATACCTTGTGCAAAATGTTTGTGCCTTTACTTGCTAATTCAATTACTCGAATCATGTTAGAATTTGACAAAAGAATTCGAAAAAGGGCTAAGTTCACCTATTTATAAAGTTTATTTGAATACTTCATTGTAAAATGAGAATTTGTGTTTCCTTAAAAATAATTGCTATTTGTGGATCGGGCCGAGCACCTCGGTAGTAAATAGATGTATCTATGGTTCGTGTCGTTCGACCCTCCGGCAGTGCATAGTTTAATATTTTGTTGAATTGGGCCGTACGGCCTCGGCATGATTTGCGCATGACATAACTGATTGTTTTGGAATTATTGATAATTGATATGGCCTCATTGGCCGGAGATATAAATTGTTCAAATAAGAAAATAAATTTGGAAATTTCTTATGAACAAAAGAATTGTCTACTTATTTCACGACATTGAGCTTACAACCATCCTACGTAATCCATGCTTATTTATATCATTGACGTTTTATCTATAGCCCATAGTAAGTGTCGGAGCTGACCCCTCGTCACTACTTCTTCGAGGTTAGGCGGGATACTTACAGGACACACGTTGATTTATGTACTCATACTACACTTGCTGCACATTTTTGTGCAGGTGCATTTATGCCTAGTGGCCTTATGGGCGCAGAGACGCGGTTATTGCGGGGACTTAGGTGAGCTGCATTACACGTTACAAGTCCACAGCCAGCAGAGTATCCTTCAGAATATTTATATTTTCTTGTCCAATTTGTTTTTCGGACAGATGTTATATTTTATTTTACATTCTTAGTTGAGGCTCATGTACTTGTGACACCGGGTTCTGGGGTGATTATGGGTTATTCAGTATGGAGATTATTAAAAACATTATTATTTACTCTGAAATTTTTTTTATCTTCAACTATTTAATTGAAGGAAATATGATTTCAAAATTTCTAAAGTGAGAATTTAATTTACTATTTAGTTGTTGGCTTGCCTGATAGTGGTGTCCGACGCCATCATGACCTTTAATAGATTTTGGGTCGTGACAACATGGTATCAGAGCACTAGGTTCACTTAGGTCTCACGAGTCGTGAGCGAGTCTAGTAGAGTCTTGCGAATCGGTACGAAGACGTCTGTACTTATCTTCGCGAGGCTACAGGGCTATTAGGAGCACTTCCCTTCTTGATTCCTGATCATGCGATTTGATTATTTTAAGGCTTATGCCTTCATTCCCTTCCTATTCAGCCTTATGCGACGTGAAGCGCTTGTTATAAATTGGGAATCGAGGAATTTTAATGGTACTACAGATGTGGTGCAGGGTGTTTCTCCGTGCATATTTGATTGAGGCTATTGTCGTCGCCTTGCGGAAGGCCGTTCTGTCTCAGTATCAGTATTACCTAAGGTTTTGAGGCTTAGCATTAGTTATTATGACGATTCGTGCGTTGCTATCACACCGTGTTTGTGTAATGTAAGGATGGTTGTCTATGTGTCGAAGCAGTGAATGACTTGGAAGGAGGTTTACTCAGTGCATGATTTAGAGATTCGGTATTTTACTTCCGACGGAGGAAAGGCAATCAAACTAAGAATGTTCAGACTTGAGTTGACGGAGTAGCGGGACTTGGTATTTTCGAGCGTGGTGGCATCTTCGCCTGTGATGTGGCATCGTCATCCTTGATTGGTTATAATGTGTTAATATCTCCGGTGTTATGGTTCCCTTCAATTCGCCTTGGGGCAGAGTGTTATAAATGGTGTCAGGAAAACGGCTGTTAGAGGTCGCAGTATGCAGCGGTTCAGGATCGAATCGGCATTCCTGGTATTGAAGGTTCAAGAAAGACGATTTTCGAAAAGGTTTAAAGTTGGTAGCGATCTATCGGTTCAGGTGCTATAGAGGTAGATTTTGAATTAAGGCAATAACTGGCAGCGTAGGATGAGAAAGGACAAGTGGGAGGTGCCTTGCGGTTGATAAACTCATAGAAGGCCAAGTGTGAGGAACATGAGTCGGGTAGTTACTTAAAGAAGTGAGTTTGGCCAAAGTGGGAGAGTGGCAGAGTAGCATGTGGGTTCTGTGATACACGCCTTACGGAAAGTTTACAATGATTTGAGATTCATGGTAGACAGTGACTAGGTCTATGGATTTAATTTGGAATATTGGCTATTATACGGGGGAGAGTGCATACGACGGGAAGGAGTTGCCTGATAGGAAGAATACAACATGACTTTGGATGGGAATGTACTGTCACACATTTTAGTTAATGCCTTTGAGGAGTGAACGGACTTGTACAGCTGGTGAATGAGCACAAGCTCATGATGGGTTAGTGATTATGTAGTACGTGTACCCAGTGCATCGACGTTGGAAGATGTCGGCATGTAATTTCCACATGTGGGTTATCTCATGTGAGCAGGTCAGCGGTCGCGTGGCTGAAGAAGCTTCTACGAAGAATTCTACTGGCTATCCGGTGAGAGGTTGAATATGAAAACATGGCTAGTGATTCAGAGTGTTCATGAAATGGTTAACAGGAAGATTTTGAGGCAGATTGGCGGGTTGATTGTGCAAGATCATGTCAATGGGGGATAAAGAGCCTTGGTGGATTCCAGAATTATGCAATGGTAGCTTCAAGCTAAGTGGGAGAGCCCCCACCACGTACAATGGGATTGCATGGTTGTCTACTTGTGAGATTTCTAGTTATGGAATATTGGTGGGTTATTACGACAAAGGAAAGAGAACATCAGCGGTAATTTGAGCAATGGATTGAGGAATGTGTGCTATAATTGGCCTTATTGACTCATGTTCAGGCTTTGGGAAGATTCATGATTTATGCTTCGTGTAAAGGCGATTTACAAGGAAAGTGATTCAGCCGGGTGCTTCTTGAGAGGGTGTTTGTGTGCTACTGGAGCCCTGGAGTTTGATTATATTCGGTACCAGGTCAGAGTGTGTGACTCTCAACAACGGTCCTAGTGGATTCAAAAGTTAAAGTGTGGTGCCTAAGGATTTCGAGTCTGTAGTATGGTTAAGTATTGAGCTGTTGCAGCGGATTATAAAATAGGATTGGATTGTTCTATGTTATCTTCAGTAGGCGGTGTAGCAGTAGAAGAATGGGAGAAAATAACTTCAGAATCATAGGAAAATTATCAGAATGAGTGTACCCGTTGAACATATGAATATGCGCACAAGGAAAGTATGTGATGGTTCGTGGGTTTTGAGACAAACGTGGTCTCGTGAAATAAGGTCACTCAGAATGAGTGCAGAATTGGGTTCATGATGTTTTCAATAGAGCGATTATTATTTCTAGGGCAAGTCCCGAGTAATTTAGAAGAAGTGGCTCGGTTGGTAATGGTTGAATCAACACGGTTATGGCAGTGACCAGTTTCTCCAGCGTGAAGTTATACATGTGGTTTGTTGTTGTACACTTGGGCTTGAGCAACACCACAGCCTGGTTGATTTGGGAAGTATTCGATTCGTATGGTTTTGTGGTGTAAAGGGATTTCCGAAAGAGTTATGGTGGTTTAAACCACCACTCGAGGTTTGTATTTTCTGTGGTTATGGGAATTTGGCAGCGTGTTGCAATGGTTCTCTTGAAATGAGCTAAATAAAATATTTTTATATTATGAAGTGTTTACCCTATTTGTGGTTCAGGAGTTATGATGAAATTTTTGTGCTCTTGTGCATTGGCATGATTAAGTGCAGTGAGTAGCATGAGATTTGGAAGTTGAGGATCAAGGTTGCGGTTCCGTGTTGACAAGAATGTCACGAGCTCAGATGAGCGAGAAAGGACTCTGATGGTTAGAGTCAGCTGGCATTATTTTTGGCATCACCTGAGATTGGTGTCTAGTATGAAGAGGCTTTGCATGCTGAATGTGAATTCTTGAATTGCCTTACAACGTTGGTATGGTCGGTAGTATGAATGTGCAGACTCATTGTCTGGTGCGGAAGGTCGGGGGAGCGTGTCCCACGGAAAGATTGTATAAGTGTGATAGGTAGTCACTTAAATGATTAAAGATGAAAACCAAGTATGGAGGTTGTGGTACTATCGTTGATGTGAGAATTTATGCTTGAAGGGTGCTCGGTTCATTTGGTTGTGAACGGAGAATGTTTGTTCTGGATTTGGCGGCTATTCTTGTGTGTCGTGGGAAAAAGGTTTACCCTGGATCCTTGAAAGGTTATTAGCCTATTGCGGCATGGTCAGAATCGGCTTGAGGTCCGTGGATGGATCTAGATATGAATGTGGGCTCTATATCGGGCCAGATGTGTTCATTTCAGCATAGCGCTCCATGTGGAGGATTATTCGGACATTGGATGTTATTTCGCCACCGACTATTTCATGTAATACTATATTGTGCCGTGTGAGTTGTGAAATGGTTTGATGATTTCATATGTGTTGAGGTTCCGCGTAGCGATGGTGTTATGTGAGAAGGATGTCTCTCGAGAGTTAGATCATATATCGCACCTTAGATGTGCTTGAATTTTGTAGCGTATGGCGCTATCTGTCTCCCCAGGGATGGTATTATGCACGTGGCGTGTTTGTGGCCGATATTCAGGTATTTTGCAGGTATGAGCATTTTAGCTCGGTAACTAATTCCTTACAGGTTATTATGTGTGAATCAGGTGGCATGCCACAATGGGCATGTTGTTTGGATCGGGTTGCACGCCGCAACAGTGTGATGTTGAGTACAATTCCCTATATCTATTCTTGTGTGTTTTGTTTCTCATTTTCTGAGGAAGGTTCATAACACCTTTTCAGTTGTTTAATTAGTTACGTAGGTTGAGTAGTTCTTTCAAGAGTTCGTCTTCCTTATGTATCACATTCAAGTTTGTAGTTTGTCGGCACGTTGTGGCATCATATGCGATTTTTGGTAGAGTCTGAGGTGGCTTATTTCCTGGGCAGCTTATATTGGGAGAGACGGGATTATTGGACCTGGGGTCAGTGTGATCATATCAGTATGAGGCATAGTTAAAGAGTAAATATCGGTATTCAGTCTAGAATGAGGTAATGGTTCTTGTCAAGGGAAGAAACTCAATGAATGGTTGACTCGGCAGTTGGTTGTAAATTTCTATGCATCTTTTCCGCTGCGACAGCATTACAAGAGTTGGAGCAGGATATGTATGTGGCATGAGGTGTGTTGTGGACATCAGGATCGTGGAATTTTGACTATTGTTATCAGAGGATGTTATTATGGTCATGTAAATTATGCGGTGCATGGTGTGAATTCAGCAAAGGTATGCAGTCATGTTTTGGTACATCGGGTGGTGATTGATACAGTGATCGTATGTTGGAAACAGGCCTGGCAGAAAATTCCGGATGTTAGAATTTGGCTCTAAGGCAAATTTGACTAAACAAAAGAAGAATCTTCAAATTTGCTCGAGCTAGTGTGCTCAATTGAGTTGTGGTATCACGGTTAAGTGCACGAGGTGCTAAACAGTGATTTCGGACAACTCTGGCGCAGTTCTTAGCACGATCGAGGACGAACGTATGTTTAAGTGGGAGAGAATATAACGACCCGACCGGTCTTTTAGAGCTATAGCATGTCGTTCGGTGGTTTGAGGCCATGAGTAGCTTCACTTCAGGTATTATGACTTGTACGCATGATCGGGATTGCATTTCAGGAAGTTCGGAGTTGAATTAGAAAGAAAATTCTCTTTTCGAAAGCTTTAAGTTGGAAGAATTGACTAAGATTGGATTCTAGAGTAAACAGCCTCAGAATCGAGATTTGAAGGTTCCAGCAGGTTTGTATGATGATTTCGGACTTGGGCGTATGTTCGGATCGGGGTTTGGATGCCCCGGGAGCGTTTCGGCACCTATTGTGGAAGTTAGCATTTTGAAAGAATTCCATAAATTTGGGTTGAAGTGCATTTCAATGTTATCGATATCCGTTTGGAATTCCGAGTCTGAGAATAGCTCCGTATGGTGATTTCGGTATTGGGAGCGCGTCCAAAAGTGGATTTAGAGGTCGTAGGTCATTTTGGAGTCGTCTGGCAAAAGTTAGAAATTTGAAAGTTTTTGAGAAGCTTGACCGGAAGTGGACTTTTTGATATCGAGGTCGGAATCTGATTCCGAAAGTTAGAGTAGGTTCGTAATATCAAATGTGACTTGTGTGCAAAATTTGAGGGCAATCGGGCATGATTTGATAGGTTTCGGCATCGAATTAGGAGTGCGATTCATGAATTCGACATTGTTTAATGTGATTTGGAGGTTCGACTAAGTTCATAATGTGTTTTGGGACGTGTTGGCATAATTGGTTAATATCCCGAGGGCCCCGGGTGGATTCCGGGTGGTTAACGGACCAAATTTTGAATTTGAAGAAGAGTTGAGGCAGCTGATATCTGGTGTACCCACACCTGCGAGGTTTTGACCGGAGGTGCGCAGGGCGCAGAAGCGACATTAGAGTCGTA
Organism: Nicotiana tabacum; assembly: GCF_000715075.1. Taxonomy (NCBI): domain Eukaryota; kingdom Viridiplantae; phylum Streptophyta; class Magnoliopsida; order Solanales; family Solanaceae; genus Nicotiana; species Nicotiana tabacum. The sequence continues at coordinate 141,621,273 of NC_134096.1, read as the reverse complement.
GAAGCGGGGCAGGCTGGCCAAGTGAAGGACCACAGGTGCAGAGCTTTTGACCGCATCTGCGCTTGAAGTACCTCGCAGAAGCGGAAGCAGGCACGGAAGTGTGAGGTTTCTCGCACATGCGAAGCCGCAAGTGCGGCTACTTTACCGCATGTGCGAAGGTCGGGGCTGGGCAGTGTGTTCTTTAAAAATGAGGGCTTGGCTCATTTTCACCTCATTTCCTCCATGAGAGCCGGTCTTGGAGAGAGTTTGGAGCTCATTCTTCGTCATCAATGTCAAGGTAAGTGATTTTTACTTATTATAAACTAAATACATGATCATATATGGATTTGAACATGGAAATTAGTAGAAACTGTGGGGTTTTAGTAGAAAACCTATAATTTGGTATTTTTGGATTTTGACCACAATTTTGAGCATGGAATTTGGAAGAAATTACATATTTGAGTTCGTGGTGCCATGGAGTAAAGCTTATCTTCAAAATTTCGGAATCCGGGCACGTGGGCCCGAGGGTGATTTTTATCGACTTTTCGATCGGGGTTAAAAATTATTATAAATTAGATTATAATGAGTATTAGAGTATATCTTTATTGGTTTGTATATTTATTGGCTAGTTTTGGAGCGTTGGGCATCGGTTTTAGTCGTTGGAAGGGCTTGGGAACCGGTTAAGGAGTTGCAGAGCGAGGTAAGTCTCCTTTCTACCCTTGTATGAGGTGACGAGAGTCCGTACGTAGCTACTATTGTGCTATTGTCCTGGTAGTTTAGGAACCGTATCATACCTTGTTCGAAATGTTTGTGCTTTTACTTGCTAATTCAATTACTCGAATCATGTTAGAATTTGACAAAAGAATTCGAAAAAGGGCTAAGTTCACCTATTTAAAGAGTTTATTTGAATACTTGATTGTAAAATGAGAATTTGTGTTTCCTTAAAAATAATTGCTATTTGTGGATCGGGCCGAGCGTCTCGGTAGTAAATAGATGCATCTATGATTCGCACCGTTCGACCCTCCGGCAGTGCATAGTTTAATATTATATTGGATCGGGCCGTACGGCCTCGGCATGATTTGCGCATGACATAACTGATTATTTTGAAATTATTGATAATTGATATGGCCTCATTGGCCGGAGATATAAATTTTTAAAAGATGAAAATAAATTTAGAAATTTCTTATGAACAAAAGAATTGTCTACTTATTTCACGACATTGAGCTTACACCCGTCCTACGTAACCCATGCTTATTTATATCATTGATGTTTTATCTATAGCCCATAGTAAGTGTCAGAGCCGACCCCTCGTCACTACTTCTTCGAGGTTAGGCGGGATACTTACTGGGTACACGTTGATTTATGTACTCATACTACACTTGCTGCATATTTTTGTGCAGGTGCATATATACCTAATGGCCTTACGGGCGCAGAGACGCAGTTATTGCGGGGACTTAGGTGAGCTGCATTCCACGTTACAAGTCCGCAGCCAGCAGACTCTCCTTCAGAATATTTATATTTTCTTGTCCAATTTGTTTTTGGGACAGATGTTGTATTTTATTTTACATTCTTAGTTGAAGCTCATGCACTTGTGACACCGGGTTCTGGGGTGATTATGGGTTATTCAGTATGGAGATTATTAAAAACATTATTATTTACTCTTAAAGTTTTTTTATCTTCTACTATTTAATTGAAGGAAATATGATTTTAAAATTTCTTAAGTGAGAATTAACTTACTATTTAGTTGTTGGCTTGCCTAACAGTGGTGTCCGGCACCATCATGACCTTTAATAGATTTTGGGTCGTGACAAGATGGTATCAGAGCACTAGGTTCACTTAGGTCTCACGAGTCATGAACGAGTCTAGTAGAGTCTTGCGGATCGGTACGAAGACATCTGTACTTATCTTCGAGAGGCTACAGGGCTGTTAGGAGCACTTCCCTTCTTGATTCCTTATCATGCCGTTTAATTCTTTTAAGGCTTATGCCTTCATTACCTTCATATTCAGCCTTATGAGACGTGAAGCGCTTGTTATAAATTGGGAATCGAGGAATTTTAATGGTACTACAGATGTAGTGCAAGGTGTTTCTCCGTGCATATTTGATTGAGGTTATTGTCGTCGCCTTGCGGAAGGCCGTTCTGTCTCAGTATCAGTATTACCTAAGGTTTTAAGGCTTGGCATTAATTATTATGACGATTCGCGTGTTGCTATCGCACCGTGTTTTTATAATGTAAGGATGGTTGTCTATGCATCGAAGCAGTGAATGACTTGGAAGGAGGTTTACTCAGTGCATGATTCAGAGATTCGGTATTTTACTTCCGACGGAGGAAAGGCAATCGAACTAAGAATGTTTAGACTTGAGTTGACGGAGTAGCGGGACTTGGTATTTTCGAGCGTGGTGGCATCATCGCCTTTGGTATGGCGTCATCGTCCTTGATTGGTTATAATGTGTTAATAGTGCCGGTGTTATGGTTCCCTTCAATTTGCCTTTTGCCAGAGTGTTATAAATGGTGCCGGGAAAGCGGCTGTCAAAGGTCGCAGTGTGCAGCGGTACAGGATCGAATCGGCATTCCTGGTATTTATGACTCAAGAAAGACGATTTTCGGAAAGGTTTAAAGTGGGTAGAGATCTATCGGTTCAAGTGCTACAGAGGTAGATCTTGAATTAAGGCAACAACTGGAAGCGGAGGATGAGGAAGGACAAGTGGGAGGTGCCTTGCGGTGGATAAAGTCATAGAAGGCCAAGTGTGAGGAACAGGATTCGGGTAGTTACTTAAAGAAGTGAGTTTGGCCAAAGTGGGAGAGTGGCAGAGTAGCATGTGGGTTCTGTGATAGGATAGCTACACGCCTTGAGGAAAGTTTACAGTGATTTGGGATTCATGGTAGACAGTGACTAGGTCTACGAACTTAATTTGGAATATTGGCTATTATACGGGGGAGAGTGGATACGACGGGAAGGAGTTGCCTGATAGGAAGAATACAACATGACTTTGGATGGGAATGTACAGTCGCACCTTTTAGTTGATGTCCATGAGGAGTGAACGGACTTGTACAGCTGGTGAATGAGCACAGGCTCATGATGGGTTACTGATTATGTAGTATGTGTACCCAGTGCATCGACGTTGGAAGATGTCGGCATGTAATTTCCACTGGTGGGTTATCTCCTGTGAGCAGGTCAGCGGTCGCGTGGCTGAAGAAGCTTCTACGAAGAATTCAACTTGCTATCCAGTGAGAGGTTGATTTTGAAAACGTGGCTAGTGATTCAGAGTGTTCATGAAATGGTTAACAGGAAGATTTTGAGGCAGATTGGTGGGTTGATTGTGCAAGATCATGTCAATGGGGGATAAGGAGCCTTGGTGGATTCTAGAATTATGCAATGGCAGCTTCAAGCTAAGTGGGAGAGCCCCCACCGCCTACGATGGGATTGCATGGTTGTCTTCTTGTGAGATTTCTAGTTATGGCATATTGGTGGGTTATTACGACTAAGGAAAGAGAACATCAGCGGTAATTTGAGCAAAGGATTGAGGAATGTGTGCTATAGTTGGCCTTATTGACTCATGTTCAGGCTTTGGGAAGATTCAGGATTTATGCTTCGTGTAAAGGCAATTTACAAGGAAAGTGATTCAGTCGGGTTCTTCTTGAGAGTGCGTTTGTGTGCTAGTGGAGCCTTGGTGTTTGATTATATTCGGTACCAGGTTAGAGTGTGTGACTCTAAACAACGGTCCTAGTGGATTCAAAAGTCAAAGTGTGGTGCCTAAGGATTTCGAGTCTGCAATATGGTTAAGTATTGAGCTATTGCAGCGGATTATAAAATGGGCTTGGAGTATTCTATGTTATCTTTAGTATGCGGTGTAGCAGTGGAAGAATGGGAGAAAATAACTTCGGAATCGAGATATGAAGGTTCCAGCAGGTTCGTATGATGATTTCGGACATGGGCGTATGTTCGGATCGGGGTTGAAGTGCATTTCAATGTTGTCGATAAATTTGGGTTGAAGTGCATTTCAATGTTATCGATATCTGTTTGGAATTCTGAGTCTGAGAATAGTTTCGTATGGTGATTCCGGTATTAGGAGCGCGTCCAGAAGTGGATTTGGAGGTCCGTAGGTCATTTTGGAGTCGTTTGGCAAAATTTAGAAATTTGAAGGTTTTTAAGAAGTTTGACCGGAGGTGGACTTTTTGATATCAGGGTCGGAATCTGATTCCGAAAGTTGGAGTAGGTTCGTAATATCAAATGTGACTTGTGTGCAAAATTTGAGGGCCATCGGGCATGATTTGATAGGTTTCAGCATCGAATGAGGAGTGCCATTCATGAATTCGATGTTCTTTGATGTGATTTGGAGGCTCGACTAAGTTCGTAATGTGTTTTGGGACGTGTTGGTATAATTAGTTAAGGTAATGAGGGCCACGGGTGGTTAACGGAATGAATATAGAATTTGAAGAAGAGTTGAGGCAGTTGATATCTGGTGTACCCGCAACTGCGAGGTTTTGACCGCATGTGCGGACGGCGCAGAAGCGGAAAGTATCTCGCAGAAGCGGGAGGTTTGTCGCACCTGCAAAGCCGCAGTTGCGGCTACTTGACCGCAGGTGCGAAGGACAAGGCTGGGTAATGTGTTCTTTAAAATCGAGGGCTTGGCTCATTTTCACCCTATTTCCTCCATGAGAGCCGGTCTTGGAGCGAGTTTGGAGCTCATTCTTTGTCATCAATGTCAAGGTAAGTGATTTTCACTTATTATAAACTAAGTACATGATCATATATGGATTTGAGCATGGAAATTAGTAGAAATTGTGGGGTTTTGGTAGAAAATTTAGAATTTGATATTTTTGGATTTTGACCACGATTTTGGGCATGAAATTTGGAATAAATTACATATTTGAGTTCGTGGTGCCATGGGGTAAAGTTTATCTTCAAAATTTCGGAATCCAGGCACGTGGGCCCGAGGGTGATTTTTATCGACTTTTCGATTGGGGTTAGAAATTATTATAAATTGGATTATAATGAGTATTAGAGTATATCTTTATGGGTTTGTATATTTATTGGCTAGTTTTAGAGCGTTGGGCATCAGTTTGAGTCGTCGCAAGGACTTGGGAACCGGTTAAGGAGCTGCGGAGCGAGGTAAGTCTCCTTTCTAACCTTGTTAGAGGGAATTAACACCATAGGTGAATTAAATAAGTTGTGTGTACCTATTTGTGGGGGACTACGTATGTACGAGGTGACGAGAGTCCGTACGTAACTACTATTGTGCTATTGTTCGGTAGTTTAGGAACCGTATCATACCTTGTTCGAAATGTTTGTGCCTTTACTTGCTAATTCAATTACTCGAATCATGTTAGAATTTGACAAAAGAATTCGAAAAAGGGCTAAGTTCACCTATTTATAAAGTTTATTTGAATACTTCATTGTAAAATGAGAATTTGTGTTTCCTTAAAAATAATTGCTATTTGTGGATCGGGCCGAGCACCTCGGTAGTAAATAGATGTATCTATGGTTCGTGTCGTTCGACCCTCCGGCAGTGCATAGTTTAATATTTTGTTGAATTGGGCCGTACGGCCTCGGCATGATTTGCGCATGACATAACTGATTGTTTTGGAATTATTGATAATTGATATGGCCTCATTGGCCGGAGATATAAATTGTTCAAATAAGAAAATAAATTTGGAAATTTCTTATGAACAAAAGAATTGTCTACTTATTTCACGACATTGAGCTTACAACCATCCTACGTAATCCATGCTTATTTATATCATTGACGTTTTATCTATAGCCCATAGTAAGTGTCGGAGCCGGCCCCTCGTCACTTCTTCTTCGAGGTTAGGCGGTATACATACTGGGTACACATTGATTTATGTATTCATACTACACTTGATGCACATTTTTGTGTCGGTGCATATATGCCTAGTCGCCTTATGGGCGCATAGACACGGTTATTGCGGGGAATTAGGTGAGCTGCATTCCACGTTATGAGTCCGTAACCAGCAGAGTCTCCTTCAGAGTATTTATATTTTTTTGTCCAATTTGTTTTTCCGACATATGTTGTATTTTATTTTACATTCTTAGTTGAGGCTCATGCACTTATGACACCGGATTCTGGGGTGATTATGGGTTATTCAGTATGGAGATTGTTAAAAACATTATTATTTACTCTGATTTTTTTTTATCTTCTACTATTTAATTGAAGGAAATATGATTTCAAAATTTCTAAAGTGAGAATTTAATTAACTATTTAGTTGTTGGCTTGCCTGAGAGTGGTGTCCGGCGCCATCAAGACCTTTAATGGATTTTGGGTCGTGACAATTTGCTGGTACCCATGCTCCAAAGATATTAAATGGTGCATTTGGTTGAATTATGTGTTATTTACCTAGAGGAGCAGGGATCAAATCCCACTTAATACTTCTTCTTCTTTTCTCCTTTTTTTTGTGGTGCACCCATGTTATAAAAGTTCTAGATCTGTCTCCGCCTCTTATTGAATATATTTTTGTATCTATATCTACGAAATTTGATATTGTTGTATGTGCATATTTAGTCTTGGAAATGATTCTTACTGTTTTTAGTAGAAAGTATTGATCACTTTGTTACTTTATTTTTCTTCTATTGTAGCCATAAACCGATGGCATTAATTGGAGGTAAAATAAAAAATCACAAGAATGTGAATTTTCTAATTACTCTCTACCTTGTACCATGCTTAATCTTCTTGCTTAAACAATGACCTAAGAGGAGCAAAATAAATTAAGATTAATTTTCGGTCAAGAACCTGACCACCTATTTAGGATAAGTAATATTTTCTATATTGTTATAAAGTGTCTTTTAAATTTCATTAAATTTCTTAATTTTTAACCCTACTTCAATTTGCAATTTTGTCATCCATCATGAATTCTACAGGCTTGAATTTTTATCAAAATCAATAGTTATCTTCTAGGTTAAGTTCTGACGCGTACTAACAACATATGCAACAACAATGGTATTTGTTCTTCGTATAGCTATGACAACAAAATGACTTACTCCTACTTTGACAAACGAAGCTTGTCATTGAATTCAGTGTTCTCCATCTAATACAGAAGGTAGAAGGATTATTCATTTTCTCAAAACATAATGCACCATTGGTAAGAATATAGTAATGATATTCTATTTGCATTTTCCCCCTAAAAAACAAGAATACATGACTTATACACTAAAATTGCAGTAAGGCACGTATATGGGGCAGAATTTCTTTCTTTATTAAACTAACTAATAGGGTCATCATTCATAAAACTTACTTTTTAAAAATTTTTATTTTATAACTCAAATATATTAGTTAATAATATTTGTATAATCTTTTAAATTATTTACTCATTGATGGGGTACACGCGCAACTCGCGTGCCTAGAGACTAGTACTATATTAAAAGCACGAAAGCCTTTAGCGAAATGTTTGTCTTTTCTACCGTTTAAAAATGTAGTCACATTGGACATAATAGTAATTTGAGTATTTCATTAATATTTAGGTATAGTGACATTGTCTTTCTAATTCCATTTATACTTTGGAGTACTAAATTTCTCCATTCTCCTTCTCAGGGTTAGGAGACTTCTTTTTGTAGTTAATAAAAATTTGCCTAACCTAGGAAAGTTTGTCGTTCAACTCTATTTATATTTTAGACTATTAAAATTTCTCTTTTCTCTTAGGAGACCTTTTTGTAGTTAATAAGATTTTGCCTAATTCTCACTAAACAAAAGAGTCATTTAGTAATTTTTTTAATATTTAGGATTTTGAGATCAACTAAAATTTTAGTTCTCAGATTTTGTCTTATTTAAATTATATAGTAATTAGGTCCTAATATTTAGGATTTCAAAATCGACTAAATTTTATTATTCTAAATCAGATGTAACAAATCAAAGTTTAGGCAAAAACAAAGATGCGACAATTCCAAACCACTATTGTATGTTTTTATTTTTATTTTTTATATTTCTAATGCCCTCTCTCAATTCATGTCTATAGCTACGTGCATATTGTTTTTGGTCAAAATAAAAAAAATTATTCAACCAATTGTATATATGTACATCCGTTAGTTCTGTTTGGACTCTAAAACTAGCCACCTCTATTCCTACCTATCTAAAGAGCATTCACTACTTATATTACAAACATACCAACTACTCTTAGCCAGGATAACTGTTTAACCTTTCTAATATCTTCCTCCATTTCTTGTAATTTTTTCCTCTGATGTGTAGTTGGAGAACAATTTCTCTAAGTCTGCGATGACTTTCATTTTGGAATCTTCTAGCATTTCGTTCGCTCCATATATGATAAACACTTGCATCAAACAACCATGCCAATATTTTTGCTCTAGCTCTGCTTCCTCGACTTCTCTTGGACATCCAGTCCATTTCCTCATTCCATACCTTAGGTTGTCTACTTTCACCCATCCACCTTAGTAAAGAGGTCCAGATGTGTCTTGCATAGTTACATTCAAAGAACAGATGCACTAATATTTTTGTAACTCCCGTTGAGCATAGCACACAATCCTTGGGACATTTATCCCCCATTTCTCTAGTCTGTCAACCGTGGCTAGTCTCTGTCTAATGGCTAGCCATAAAATGAATTGATGTCTGGGTAATCGTCTTGCCCTCATAGTGAGAAATTTCCATGGTACCTTCGGATATTGTGGCTGGAAGGATAGATAAGCTTTCTTGATGCTAAATCCACCATCACTGCTGTATTTTTGTTATTTTACCATGAAGTCCATATCATCAAACCAGCTCCTTGCATCAAAGATTTTCCTCACGAGCCAGCATGCTTGTGGGGGGGATATTCATTGTAGCTAGATCTTTATTCTTTATGTAGAATCCATGTATCCATTGCACCCACATGGATTTCTTTCTTGAGGTAACTACCCATAATAGCTTGCAGATGACTGCTTTATTCCAGAGATTGAAATCTATTAACTTTAGATCTCCTGCAGCCCTTGGCATACATAATGATTCTCATGAGATCAATGATTTCCTTGAGGCTTCACAACTCCCAGTCCATAGAAAGGTTCTGCAGATGCTGGTGATTAGTTGCATAACTTTCTTTGGAAACTCAAAGATCTGGGCCTAATATGTTTGCATTTCAAAGAGAACACTCATGATCAGTTGTACTCTCCCACTATAAGATAGGAATTTGGTAGTCAAACACCTGATCCTGGAAATTATTTTCTCCACAATTGGCATACATTGTTGTATGGCAGCTCACCTAATGCAAATTACATTTTATTTAGGATCTGATCTTTCAATGCTTGTGGAACACCAGGGATGCATGGTGAGCTCTTGTCCAAGTTTTCCTTCAAGCCAGACACACTAGAGAAGTGGTTGAAAGCTTGAATCATCAGCTGTATGGAAATTCTGTCAGCCCTGCAACACATAACCAAGTCATCAGCAAACCAGATATGCACCAGCTTCATTCTGCTACATCTGGGGTGATAATTGAAGTCCGGATTATTGTCATGACCCAAAATCCACTAAAGGTCATGATGGCGCCTAATACCGCCGCCAGGCAAGCCAACGGTGAATGGATAACCTAATTACTCATTTTAGAATTTTGAAATGAAAATTCTCATTTAATTAAATAGTATGAAATGGAACTTACAGGGTAATTGATGATATTTACGCGAATTACAATGATGAACCACCCTTAGGAACCCCCAAAATTCGGTGTCTTAAATGTATGAGCATCAACTAGGAAATGTAATAAAATACAACATCTATCTGGAATACAAATTAGACAGGATAATATAAATAGCTCTGATGAAGACTCTGCACACTGTGGAGCGTAACATGAAATGCAGCTCACGGTAAAGTCCCCGCAATAGTCGCGCCTCTGCGCCTAAAAGACCACCAGACATATATGTACCTGCATAATAAGTGTGCAGCAAGTGTAGTATGAGTACATAAATCAATGCGTACCCAATAAGTATCTAGCCTAACCCCAGAGAAGTAGTGACGAGGGGTCGACATCGACACTTACTAGTGGTCCAATATGATAGTTATAATAAGAAGTAAACAGATATGGGGCAGAGTAAACAAATGAAATAAACAAGTGTAAATACGTGATACGATCCTTCTCTCTACGATAGGCTCAAGCTCTCAATTAGCAATCACCTCCTCAACCGGAGCATAAATATATAATGGACCTCACCAGATAGGTCATCATGATTCAGATCAGGTAGACTCATAGATACATTGAATTCTTGTCAATTATTACGCACAATTCCATAAGAGTATTTTACAGAACTGTCGAGGCATACGGCCCGGTCCCATCATAATATGTTCACTGCTGAGTGTCGAATGGCACGAACCATAGATGCATCTATTATACTGCCGAGGCGAACGGCCCGCTCCCATGAGAGCGTGGTACATAATCCTGCCGAGGAAAACGGCCCAATCCCATTAGAATAACAAGCTTTAATGGTCATTGACTCCACTCACAAATTGACGTATGAGTTATAAATTTTTTTTACGGAAAACCTTTCATTGAAAATACATGACACGGAAGAAATTCGTACAAGGAGTACAATTATTCCACGGCTAGTCATGAAGCCCGTCAAATCTCTACAAAAGCAAGTCTATCACTCTACACAAGTATTATCTCAAGTCGCATCATAAAAAGAAAGGACTTTAATAGATAGGAAACAACTCAAGTAGTACAACTATAACATGGTGTGAGCCAAAGTCTACCCGGACATAACATGAATCTAGCTACGCATGGACTCTTGTCACCTTGTGCGTACGTTGCTCCCGTAATAAGTAACGCATAACAAATACATCACCTAGGGGTAGTTTCCCCTTTACAGGGTTAGACAGGAGACGTACCTCGCTCCGAAGTTCCAAACCTGGCTCCAAGGCCTCTCTAACACCTCAAACCAAAGCCCGTCGATCCAAAACTATTCAAACAACATGCAAACCAGTCAAAATACATTCTAATACCCATAATTAATCAATTTAAACAATTCTCAACCCCGCTCGAAGAGTCTATAAAATCAACCATCGGGCCCACATGCCCGGATTCTGAAACCTTTCGAAGATAAACTTTACCCATAACACCACGAACTCAAATATATGATTTATTCCAAATTCATGTCCAATTTTGTTGTAAAAATCCAAAAATACCAATTTCTAGGTTTCTTTCAAAATCTCACATTTTCTAACAATTTTCATGCTTGAATCCACATAAAAACCATATATTTAACTCATAATGTGAAGAAATCACTTACCCCATTATAGTTGATGAAGATGGCACTCCAAAAGTGCTCCAAAATCGGCTCCCATAGACGAAAAGAGATGAAAATGGGCCAAACCCCCGTTTTAAAGGAGCCTCACAGCCCAACACCAATTTTGCTTCTGCGGTGAGAAGGTCGCTTCTGCGACAGCCACTTCTGCGGCTCCAAGTCTCGCACCTGCGAGAAACCAAGCCAAGGTCGTTGGCCGCTTCTGCGGCCCTCATGCATATCTGCGCCCACGCTTCCGCGCTGCCAACTCCGTAGGTGTGGTCCCGCTTCTGTGGCGAGATTGCCGTATCCGCGGTCTCAGCACTGCCCAATGAAATCCGCATCTGCGTCCCTCTTGTCTGCTTCTGTGGCTCTCCACCTGCAGCCAATACCTCGCAGGTGCGGTTACACCAGAAGATAGTTGCTTCAACTTTTCTTCCATGTCCAAACTCGATCCGTTGACCACCCGGAATCCACCCGAGGCCCTCGGGACCTTAACCAAATATACCAACACGTCCCTAAAATACAATACGAACTTTGTCAAAGCCTTAAATTATGTCAAACAACATAAAAATCATGAATCACGCCTCGAATCAAACTTATAAATTTCTAAATTCCCAAATACTATATCTTGTGCCGAAACGTATCGAATCAAGTCCGATTGACCTCAAAATTTGCACACAAGTCATAATCGACATTACGGACCTGCTTCTACTACCAGAATCGGAATCTGACCCCGATATAAAAAAGTCCACTCTCGGTTAAACTTTTGATAATTATCCAAATTTCCAACTTTTGCAAATTGACGCCGAAATAACCTACGGACCTCCAAATCAACATCCGGATGCGCCCCTAAAACCTGAATCACCATGCAGAGCTATTCACAGTACAGAATCCCAAACGGACATCGATAACATTAAAATACACTTCAACCCAAATTTATGAAACTCTTCCAAAATGCTAACTTTCCACAATAAGTGCTGAAACGCACTCGGGTCATACAAAACCCGATCCGGACATACGCCCAAGTCCAAAATCATCATACAAACCTGTTGGAACTTTCAAATCCCGATTTCTGAGGTCATTTACTCAAAAGTCAAACCTTAGTCAATCCTTCCAACTTAAGCTTCCAAAATGAGAATTTTCCTTCCGAATCAACTCCGAACTTCCCGAAATTCAATTCCGACCACACATGCAAGTCATAATACCTGAAGTGAAGCTACTCAAGGACTCAAATTGCTGAATGACGCGCTAGAGATCTAAACGACCGGACGGGTCATTACATTCTCTCCCACTTAAACATACGTTCGTCCTCGAACGTGCTAAGAGCTGTTACGGAGTTGTCTAAAATTACTGTTTAACACCTCGTGCACCTACTCGTGCCACCACAACCCATGTGAGCACCTTTGCTAGAGCCGGACTAAAAATCCTTCCTGCTACCTTAGCTACCAAGCTTTAGAACTAAATTCCAAAATTCAAAATTCTCCCCGATACCAGATTCTAACATACGAACACCGTATCAATCTACACACGCTGAAACAGCACATGATGAAGCACCCATACGGATACCCCACAATGCATTGCATAACTCTTTTTGCCCATGGTAATCCCTCTCCAAGCACAACAACTGCAAATTCACCGACGCGATACTCGTGGTATACCTCATAACACATATAAACCCGGTCTCAACACTCACAATACTGCAACGATGAAAGGGATGCATAAGAACTCATAGCCACCTGCTCAAACCATAAATTATGGGGTCTCTCCTCCTGACAAGAGCCATTACCTTATTTTGAACTGAACAATGATATCTTCTCTTTAATATACCTTATATAAATTTGATTACACTGATCCCAGGTCCAATAACCTCGTCTCACCCAGTACAAGCTGCTCAGGAAATAAGCCATCTCGAACACTGCCCAAAATCTGATATGACACCAATAATGCGCCGGCAAGCTACCAACTTGAATGCGATACATAAGGAAAAATGAACTCTGGAAAGGAACTTCCCAGCGAGCATAACGAAATAGACGGTCGAATAGACGCTATGAACCCTTCTCAGAGAATGGAAAACAAAGTATACAAGAATAAATATATGGAACCGTACTCAACACATCACATTTACAGCGTGCATCCCGATCCACACATGATACCGTTGTCGCGTGCAACCCGATCCGAACAACATACCGTTGCGGCATGCAACCCGATCCAAACAACATACCCATAGCGGTGTTCCACCCGATCCACACATGACAATAAGTGAGGAAGTACCCATCAAGCTAAAATGCTCATACCTACGAAATACCAGAATATCGACCACGAGCACACCAAGTGCAAAAGTACAACCCTGGGGACACGGATAGCGCCATACTCTACAAAACCCAAGCAAAACTAAGGTGCGATGAATGACGTGCATCTCGAGAGCCATCCTGCTCATATAACACCACAAGCTACACGACACCATCTCACACGTGCGAATATTCAAGCCGTCTCACAACCCAAATGGTATAGTAGAGGGTTATATGGAATAGTTGACGACGAGAATAACATCCAATATCCGAAGACTCCTCCATAAGAAACGCTATCCTAAATAAACCTACCCGGCCTGGTGTAGAGCACACATCCACATTTAGACCCATCAACGGACCTCAAGATGATTCTGATCATACCACGCTGGGCGAATAACCTTTCAAGGACCCACAATGACCTATTCATAACACATCAGAACAATCATCAAATTCGGAACAAACTCACACGGTCCTCACCCAAGGAATAGAACACCTCGTTGGCATAAACTCTCACATTTGCGATATTACCATAACCACCATACTTGGTTTCAATATGTAACAATCAAGTGACCAACATGTCACACTTATACAAATCCCCTGTGGGGTACTCTCCCACGACCTTCCGCTCAGGTAGTAAGGTTTGCACATGCATACCACCAACCGTTCAAATTCTGTAAAATGAATCAAAAATCCGCAAGTCAATACACAAAGCCTCTTCCACAGAACACCATTCTCAGGTGACACTAAAGAAAATGTCATCTTACTATGAACATCTGAATTCACTCCTGCTCATCCGAGCTTGTAACAATCTATCAACACCAAACTGCAACTGTGACATTCAGCTTCTAGTCCCTATGCCGCTCACTGCACCTATCATGCCGCTATACGAGATTACCAGATCTCATCATAACTCTTGAACTACTAATAAAGTAAACACTTCCTTGGCTAGAAAACTTTTCACTCAGCTAATTTCAGAAGAACCAACACAACACATAACTGAATTCTCAAACCGCAGAAAATAAAAACCTCAAGTCGTGATCTAGACCGTCATAACTCTTCTGGAATCCATTTACACAATAAAGCCATTTGAATCAAATACCTCCCAAATCAACCAAGTCGTGGTGGCGCTCAAGCCCAAGTGTATAACCACAAACTACATGTATAACTTCACACTGAAGAAACTGATCGCAGCCACGATCACACTGATTCAACCATTACTAACCGACCCAACTTCTTTTATTCTCGACATGCCTTAGAAATAATAATAATAGCTCCATTCAAACGTAACGAACCAAATCCGCACTCGTCCCGAGTGACCCGTATCGCGAGACCACATCATCTTATTACTCATGAATCATCTCATATTCTCCTTACGCGCACAATAGCATCTCCAACTGGTACACCCCTTCCAATAATCTCTTTACGAATCCGAAGTTATTTTCTCCTATTTTTCCAATGGTGCACCGAAGGCCGATGATAATATAGCACACTCTAAGTCCCTCTCAAAATCCACTGCAAAAGCTCGATACTTAACAATGCCACGGAGTCGAAATCCTTACACCATGCTTAAATTTTGAATCCGCTAGGACCGTTGTTGAGAGTCATCCACTCTAACTTGGTCCCGAATATAATCAACTCCAAGTCTCTGCTAGGACACGAACACCCTATCAAGAAGCACCCGACTGAATCACTTTCCTTGTACATCACATCTATATGAAGCATAAACTCAAAGTCTTCCCAAAACCTGAGCATGAATCGATAAGGCCAAATATAGCACACATTCCTCAAATCCTTTGCTTGAATCACCACTGATGTTTTTTTTCCTTAGTCGTAATAACCCACCAATACATTAATAACCAGCAACCGCGCAAGTAGACAACCACGCAATCCAATCGTAGACGGTGGGGATCCCCCACTTAGCTTGAAGCTACAATTACATAACCTTGGAACCCACCAAGATTCCTCTTTCGCCATTGACATCAACTGAAAGTACAACAATATATCCCAAACTCGAAGTCATGTTGCATCCAAATAAAATCCGTGGACCTAGTCACTGTCCACCATGAATTCCCAAATTACTCTAAACCTTCCTCAAGGCGTGTGGCTACCCTACTGCATAACCCATATGCTACTCTGCCACTCTCCCACTTTGGTTAAACCCTCTCCTTTAAGCAACTTCTCGACTTCCGCTCTTCATACTTTGACCTTCTAGTCATTCAACCACCGCAAAAGACCTCCTACATGTCCTTCCTCATTCTTCGCAACCTAAATGTTGCATCAGATCAAAATCCATCTCTGTAGCACCTGAACTAATAAATTGCTTCCAACTCTAAGCCTCCTCGAAGATCATCTTTCCTGAGCCATCAACATTAGAAACACCAATTCAATTTTCCAAATCGCTACACACTGCCATCCCCAACAACCGCTTCTCAAGCACCATTTCAAAACGCGCTGCCCCGAAGGCAAAATTGAAGAAGACCATAACACCGGCGAATTTAATGCATTTAAACAAGGACAACAACACCACATCACCGATGAAAATTCCATTACGCTCGAAAATACCAAGTCTCGTTACTCCATCAACTTAAACCTGAATATTCATAGTCCGATTGTCTTTCATTTGCTGGAAATAAATGCTGAACCTCTAAATTATGCGCTGAGAAATCCTCCTTTCAAGTTATTCACTGCCTCGACACATAAACAAATACCCCACCATTACATCAACACTGTGCGATAACAATGTCTCAACATCATAGCAATCTGCGCGTAGCCTCGATCCCATAAAAAATACAGCTACTGAGTTGAAATGACAGAACATCCCTCCGCAAAAAGACGATAATAACTTGCTCGAATGCGCAGGGCAAAACATCCTGCTCCACATCTGTAGTACCACTGCAATTCCTCAATGCCCAACTGACACGAGTGCTAAACACCGTACAAGAATGAATAGGAAGGAAATAAGGCATAAGCCTTGAAGGAATCAAATCGCACGATGAGGAATCAAGAAGGGAAGTGCTCTTAACAGCCTTGTAGCCTCTCGAAGATAAGTACAGACGTCTCCGTACCGATCCGCAATACTCTACTAGACTTGCTCATGAATCGTGAGACCCAAGTGAACCTAATGCTCTGATACCAAGCTGTCACGACCCAAAATCCACTAAAGGTCGTGATGGCGCCTAACACCGCCGTCAGGCAAGCCAACGGTGAATGATTAACCTAATTATTCATTTTAGTATTTTGAAATGAAAATTCTCATTTAATTAAACTGTATGAAATAGAACTTACAGGGTAAATCATGATATTTACGCGAATTACAATGATGAACCACCCTTAGGAACCCCCAAAACCCGGTGTCACAAGTGTATGAGCATCTACTAGGAAATGTAATAAAATACAACATCTGTCAGGAATACAAATTAGATAGGAGAATATAAATAGCTCTGATGGAGACTCTGCAGGCTGTGGATCGTAACATGAAATGCACCTCACGGTAAGTACCCGCAACATCCGTGTCTCTGCGCCCAAAAGACCACCAAACATATATGTACCTGCACAAAAATGTACAGTAAATGTAGCATGAGTACGTAAATCAACGCGTACCCAGTAAGCATCTAGCTTAACCCCAGAGAAGTAGTGACAAGGGGTCAACATTGACGCTTACTAGTGGTCCAATAAGATAGTTATAATAAGAAGTAAACAGATATGGGGCAGAGTAAACAAACGAAATAAATAAGTGTAAATACGTGATACGAAATTCCTCTCCACGATAGGCTCAAGCTCTCAATTAGAAATTACCTCCTCAACCGGAGCATAAATATATAATGGACCTCACCAGATAGGTCATCATGATTCAGATCGGGAAGACTCATAGATACACTAACTTCTTGTCAATTATTACGCACGATTCCATGATAGTACTTTACAGAACTGCCGAGGCGAACGACTCGATCCCATCATAATATGTGCACTACCGAGGGTCGAACGACACGAACCATAGATGCATCTATTGTACTGTCGAGGCGAACGGCCTACTCCCATGAGAGTGTGGTACATAATCCTTCCGAGGCGAACGACCAGATCCCATTAGAATAAGAAGCTTTAATGGTCATTGACCCCACTCACGAATAGACGTGTGAGTTATAAATGTTTTTTAAGGAAAACCTTTCATTGAAAACACATGATGCGGGATAAATTCGTACAAGGAGTACAATTATTCCACGGCTAGTCATGAAGCCCGTCAAATCTCAACAAAAGCAAGTCTATCACTCTACACAAGTCTAGTCTCAAGTCGCATCGTAAAAATAAAGGACTTTAATAGACAGGAAACAACTCAAGTAGTACAGCTATAGCATGGTGTGAGCCTAAGTCTACCCGTACATAACATGAATCTAGCTACGCACGGACTCTCGTCACCTGGTGCATACGTAACCCCCTGCAATAAGTAACACATAACAAATACATCACCTAGGGGTATTTTCTCCCTCACAGAGTTAGACAGGAGACTTACCTCGCTCAGAAGTTCCAAAACCGGCTCTAAGGCCACTCTAACACCTCAAACCAAAGCCCGCCGATCCAAAACTATTCAAACAACGTGCAAACCAATCAAAATACATTCTAATACCCATAATTAATCAATTTAAACAATTCTCAACTCCACTCGAAGAGTCTATAAAATAAACCATCAGGCCCACGTGCCCGGATTCCGAAACTTTTCGAATATAAACTTTACCCTTAATAATACTAACTCAAATAAATGATTTATTTTAAATTCCATGTCCAATTTCGTGGTAAAAATTTCAAAATATTAATTTCTAGGTTTCTTTCAAAATCTCACATTTTCTAACAATTTTCATGCTTGAATCCACATAAAAACCATGTATTTAACTCATAATATGAAGAAATCACTTACCCTATTATAGTTGATGAAGATGGCACTCCAAAATCGGCACCCATGGACGAAATGAGATGAAAATGGGCCAAACCCCTGTTTTAAAGAAGCCTCACTGCCCAGCACCAATTTTGCTTTTGCGGTGAGAAGGTCGCTTCTACTGCAGCCGCTTCTGTGGCTCCAAGTCTCGCACCTGCGAGCAACCAAGCCAAGGTCGCTGGCCGCTTCTGCGGCCCTCATGCGTATCTGCGCCCACGCTTCTGTGCTGCCAACTCCGCAGGTGTGGTCCCGCTTCTATGGTGGGATTGCCGCATTTGCGGTCTCAGCACTGCCCAACAAAATCCGCATTTGCGTCTCTCTTGGCCGCTTCTACGGCTCCGCACCTGCGGCCAATACCTCGAAGGTGTCGATACACCAGAAGACAGCTGCTTCAGCCTTTCTTCCAAGTCCAAACTCGATCTGTTGACCACCCGGAATCCACCGGAGGCCCTCGGGACCTTAACCAAATATACCAACACGTCCCTAAAATACAATACGAACTTAGTCGAAGCCTTAAATTATGTCAAACAACATAAAAATCATGAATCGCGCCTCGAATCAAACTTATAAATTTCCAAATTCCCAAATACTATATCTTGTGCCGAAACATATCGAATCAAGTCCGATTAACCTCAAAATTTGCACACAAGTCATAATCGACATTACGGACCTGCTCCCACTTCCGGAATCGGAATCCGACCCCGATATTAAAAAATCCACTCCCGGTCAAACTTTTCATAATCATCCAAATTTCCAACTTTTGCCAATTTACGCCGAAATGACCTACGGACCTCCAAATCAACATCCGGACACGCCCCTAAAACCACAATCACCATACGGAGCTATTCACAGTCTCCGAATCCAAAACGGACATCGATAACATTAAAATACAATTCAACCCAAATTTATGAAATTCTTCCAAAATGCTAACTTTCCACAATAAGCGTTGAAATGCTCCCGGGTCATCCAAAACCCGATCCGGACATACGCCCAAGTCCAAAATCATCATACGAACCTGTTGGAACTTTTAAATCCCGATTCTGAGGTCGTTTACTCAAAAGTAAAACCTTAGTCAATCCTTCCAACTTAAGCTTCCGAAATGAGAATTTTCCTTTCAAATCAACTCCGACTTCTCAAAATTCAATTCCGACCACACGTGCAACTCATAATACCTGAAGTAAAGCTACTCAAGGACTCAAACCGCTGAATGACACGCTAGAGATCAAAACGACCGGACGGGTCATTACATTCTCTCCCACTTAAACATACATTCATCCTCGAACATACTAAGAGCTGCTTCGGAGTTGTCTAAAATTACTGTTTAACACCTCGTGCACCTACCCGTGCCACCACAACCCATGTGAGCACCTTTGCTTGAGCCAGACTGAAAATCCTTCCTGCTACCTTAGCTAACAAGCTTTAGAACTAAATTCCAACATCCGAAATTCTCCCCGATACCCGATTCTAAGATACGAACACCGTATCAATCTACACACGCTGAACCAACACATGATCAAGCACCCATACGGATACCCCACAATGCATTGCATAACTCTTTTGACCATGGTAATCCCTCTCCAAGCACAACAACTGCAATTTCACCGACCCGATGCCCGTGGTATATCTCATAACACATATAAACCCGGTCTCAACCCTCACAATACTACAACGATGAAAGAGATGCACAGGAACTCATAGCCACCTGCCCAAACCATAAATTATAGGGTCTCTCTTCCTGACAAGAGCCAATACCTTATTTTGAACTGAACAACGATATCTTCTCTTTAATGTACCTTATATAAATCAGATTGCACTGATCCCAGGTCCAATAATCTCGTCTCACCCAGTACAAGCTGCTCAGGCAATAAGCCATCTCGAACACTACCCAAAATCTCATATGACGCCAATAATGCGCCGGCAAGCTACCAAATCGAATGCGATAGATAAGGAAAAATGAACTCTAGAAAGGAACTTCCCAGCGAGCGCAACGAAATACACGGCCGAATAGACACTATGAACCGTTCTCAGAGAATGGAAAACAAAGTACACAAGAGTAAATATATGGAACCGTACTCAACATCTCACAGTTGCAGCGTGCAACCCGATCCAAACAACATACCCGTGGCGGTGATACACTCGATCCATACATGACAATAAATGAGGAAGTACCCATCAAGCCAAAATGCTCATACCTACGAATTACCTAAATATCGACCACGAGCACACCATGTGTAAAAGTACAACCCTGGCTAGACGGATAGTGCCATACGCAAAAAAGCCCAAGCACAACTAAGGTGCGATGAATGACCTGCAACTCGAGAGCCATCCTGCTCATACAACACCACAAGCTACATGGCACCACCTCACATGTGCGAATATTCAAGCCGTCTCACAATCCAAATGGCACAGTAGAGGGTTACATGGAATACCTGACGTTGAGAATAACATCCAATGCCCAAAGAATCCTACATAAGAAACGCTATGCTAAATGAACTTACCCGACCTGGTGTAGAGCACACATCCACATCTAGACCCATCAACGGATCTCAATCCGATTTTGATCATACCATGCTAGGCAAATAACCTTTCAAGGACCCACAATGAACTATTCATGACACATAAGAACAACCATCAAATTCGGAACAAACTCACACGGTCCACACCCAAGGAATAAAACGCCTCAATGGCATAAACTCTCACATTTGCGATATTACCATAACCTCCTACCTGGTTTCAATCTGTAACAATCAAGTGACCAACATGTCACACGTATACAAATCTCCCGTGGGGTACACTCCCACGACCTTCCGCTCAGGTAGTAAGGTTCGCACATCCATATCACAAACCGTTCAAATTCTGTAAAATGAATAAAAAATCTGCAAGTCAATACACAAAGCCTCTTCCACAGAATACCATTCTCACGTGACACTAAAGAAAATGTCAGCTTACTCTGAACATCTAAATTCACTCATGCTCATCCGAGCTCGTAACAATCTATCAATACTGAACCGCAACCGTGACCTTCAGCTTCTAGTCCCCATGCCGCTCACTGCACCAATCATGCCGATATCAAGGTCGGAATCCGACCCCGATATCAAAAAGTCCACTCCCGGTCAAACTTCTCAAAATCATCCAAATTTCTAACTTTTGCCAATTGATCCCGAAATGACCTACGGACCTCCAAATCAATATCCGGATGTACCTCTAAAACTAGAATCACCATACAGAGCTATTCTCAGGCTCGAAATCCCAAATAGACATCGATAACATCAAAATACACTTCAACCCAAATTTATGAAACTCTTCCAAAATGCTAACTTTCCACAATAAGCGCTGAAACACTCCCGGCTCATCCAAAACACGATCCGGACATATGCCCAAGTCCAAAATTATCCTACGAACCTGTTGAAATTTTCTAATTCCGATTCTGAGGTCATTTACTTAAAAGTCAAACCTTAGCCAATCCTTTCAACTTAAGCTTCCGAAATGAGAATTTTCCTTCTGAATCAACTCCGAACTTCCCAAAATTTAATTTCGACCACGCGTACAAGTCATAATACCTAAAGTGAAGCTACTCAAGGACTCAATCCACTGAATGACGTGTAGAGCTCAAAACGACCGGTCGAGTCGTTACAGTTATGCTGCAACTGTTTTAAGGATCTGTTAAGGTATTCCATGACCAAGACAAATAGATATAGGGACATGGGATCACCCTGTCTCAGTCCTTTCTTTGCCATAATATTTGGAGTGATTCCACAATTTATTAAAATGGAATAGCTCACAGTAGTCACACACTCCATGATCCACCCAACAAATTTTCCAAGAAATCCAAATTCTAGAAGAACAACCTTAAGGAAGTCCCATTCCACCGAGTCATATACCTTCATTATATCAACTTTGATAATAAATATAGGAGAGATTCGTTTTTGTGTATAACCTTTAACAAGCTCATGTGCCACAATTACATTATCTAGGATCCTCTTTCCTACTATAAATGCTGATTGTGAAGCTCCAACTATTTGATTTACTACCATTTTGAGTCTAGCAGTGAGAATTCTTGCTATAAGATTATATAAAGTTGTACAACATGCTATGGGCCTGTATTCCTTTACACAAGTAGGATTTGTCACCTTTGGCACTAGGGTAAGAGTAGTACAGTTGGCTCTCTCAGCATTTTCCCACATTCAAAGTACTGTAAGACAACTTAACTTACATCCTCCCCTATCACATTATAGTATTCTTTAAAGAATTCTACATTGAAACCATCTACCCCTGGAGCCTTATCATTTGGTAGCTCTCTCAGTGCCTAGGGAATATCCAACCTTATGATAGGTTGAATCAGCAACTTTTGTTGTTCCCTCTGCAAGCAAGGACCATCCTTGGCAGTGTGTGTATTCAAACAGGGTAGTTCTTGTGCTCTGCATTCCTACAACTGTTGAAAAAATGCTATGAATTCTTGCTGCACCTGCTTAGGATCTGTTAGTTTTACGCCATGCTCATTGCATATAGTTGTAATATTGTTCCTGGAATGCCTAGCTTTGAGTTGAGCATAGAAAAACTTAGAATTTGAATCACCATGTGTGATCCAAACAGATCTGAATTTCTGTCTAAGGACTGCCTCCTGTATTGTAGACCATTTCTCCAATTCCAGCATTAACTCTTTCTCATCCACAATCATTTGAGCGTTATACAGGTCTGCTTCCAGTTCTTCCTGAGTATCTTTGAGCTTTGCTTGCAGGTCCACAATTTTCTTATCTAGCTTATTCATCTCTTGGCTCATCTATTTCACAGCAAGTTCTATGTGCTTTAACTTCTTGCATACTACATACATAGCATACCCAGGTATATTGGATTCCCATACAGACTGCACCACATCTTTGAATGATTGTTGTTTCAATAGAACATTGAGGAGGCTGAATGGTTTTGGGAGCTTTTGTTTGACAATATTAGTAGTAAGAAGTATAGGAGAGCGGTCTGAACAACCAGGGTTTAGATAATAAGCTTCTATACTCTTATACATGCTAATCAATTGAGCATTGCCAAATGCCCAATCTATTAGGCTATAAATCCTATCTCCAGGATCCCTCTTGTACATCAAGAGTACTGGCATCCCTTCCTTCTGATCTGACCCAGCCCAATCTCATCAACACAGTCTTGAAAATCTTGTATTTTGTATCTATTGAACTGGTGCTCCATTAATTCTATCATTAACAGATAATATAGTGTTAAAATCACCAAGAATAGTCCAAGGTTTGACCATCATACTGTTGATTGATCTCACTTGTCTCCAGATATTTTACCTTACAATGAACAATCTAAGGCTTTGAGTACTAGATATCCACTTCCACCTATTGTGGTTTCCAGCAAACCCATATTCTTCCATTTGGGCAGCCTACATAATCACAGTAAACCTGTCACTCTGCCCCTAACTTCCTTTGAATATTCCCTGCTCTTCTAGCCTTAACTTTTGTCTCAAGGCAGCCCAAAAGAGCCACTTTATTCTTAAGCAGAAAGGATTTGAATTCCTTCTTCTTGAAAGGCTTATTTAGTCCTCAAATGTTCCATGATCCAAAGATCATGGGGGTTGCTTGGTTAGACTAGTGCCCCTTACCACTTTATTAGTGATAACCCCTGGTTGTATTCTCAAAGTACTAAATTGATTCCTTCTGAGCATGAGTTCCAGTTCATCAATTCGTTATTGTTTATCAGTAGATATTGGCATTGCTTTCTTTCCCCTGTCAATTAGCTTCCTATGCTGTTGCCAACCTCTTTTAGCTTCTTATTCATCTTTAGAATACTCCTTGCTAGTATCTTACTCAGTTACTTAAACATTAGTCTGAGTATCCCCTATCTGATTAGGAACATCCTTAGCTTTCCATTCCAACTCTTTTTGTTTCTTTTTTGTTATTTTGTTGAGACTGTTTAGGTTCTTCTGGTCACTCCTTGCATTTCCCTATGGTATGACCTACTTTCAAACAATCTTGGCAATATATGGACTTCCATTCATACTCAGTAGATTGTGAGCAGTACTTTCCATTAGGTAGTTCAAGGGAGATTGAATCAGGAAAAGGCTGGGATATATCCATCTTAATCAATATCCTAGCATAAGCATTCCTTTGCTCTTGAGCAGTTAACTTATCAGTACATATAGGTTTCCCAAGACAGCTTGCTATTCTACCCAAATTACTAGGGGTCCAGAACTGAATTGGCAAATTTGAGAACATAACCCACATAGGAACAATTATAGAAGGTTCGTTATTCATTTGGAACTCTGGATCCCACTGTTTAAGAATAAATGGCCCATAATTGAATGTGTATGGTCCTTATTGGAGAATCATTGCTTTATCTTCCTCATTCTCAAATTTTAAAATGAAGTACCCATTATTATGAAGGAATACATGAGGTGTATTGACGAAGTTCCAGACTCCATATACAAATTTCAGCATTTCCTTGAAAGTAGGGTTACCACCAATAACATAACCAATTAATGCTAGACTCCACTTCTGATTCTAGTCAACTATCTCATGGGATTTAGCTTGACTACTTTCACTCCATCTTTCATTACAGGTGAGAAGTAATCAAGCTTTAATCCCGTTTGTTGCTCTCTATTTCCTTTAACTACTTCAGCCATTGTAGGCTTAACTCCACTAGATGTGGCAGAGAAAGTCAATTTCCTCACCGCATTTGAAGCCCCTACATCAGGCTCCGGAGGAGTTTCTGCAGTGTCTCGTTGGGGACCTGTTTGTACCATTGTGGGAGCACTCCCCATTCCTGGAATCCAATGGCCTAATTTAATCGGTGCTAAGGTCTGGGGAACACCTGACTCTGGTGTTATCTTCCTAGAGGCCAGCGTCGGAGTTTTGGGCGAGGCCGGCGCCGGACCCGGTTTCCTTTTCTTTCTCGTCATCTAAAATTGGGAAAATGTTAGTAAACCCTAACGTAACATGGCCGAGAGCTTTTCCTAGCTACGTGCATATTATTTCTTCTTCTTCTATATCCTTCTGCAAAATATATCTACAAATCCAAAAAGTATTTTTGGGAGGATTTGTTTTTCTAGAGATTTAACCTCCCAAAAAAATCATACATATCAGAGATGTATCTAAAAATTTCTAAAAGATTTTATTCGTGTCGACATTATAAACCTTTTGATAGGTGAATTTAATTTGAATAGGAATGCAATTTATTATATATTCCTAACAAAATTGAAAATTATTTTGAAACTATTGTAATTATTCTCGGACGATTTATTATTTATATTTATTTTACTTTTTGATAATTATAGATATTTAATTAGGAAGTAAGCATTATGTACAAAAAAAAATAAAAATAAAATTGACTGAGAGCTGGACATTCTCCCATCTCAGGGAAAGTAAAACTCCTACAACTCCAAAAGTAACTAGATGACAACAAACAATCACAGATAAGCTTCAATCAGAACTCGGAGTTCCTATGTAATAAGCAATATTCATCTTATATATAAAATGTACTAATAAGTAGCAAACTCCTTGTATAACATATTATGAAATATTTTGACAATTGTAACATAAAAGTTAGGTAAGAAATTTATACTTAATAATTTTGTCAAATTTCTTGTGAAAATAACTTTAATTGTATAATTAGAAATTTAAAAGTACATGTGCTTTATTAAACTGTTAGAGTTATTATCTTGGATGCAAATAATAGATGTGTAATTATTTTATCTAAGTCACCCTGGTGAAATAATAAAAATCTCTTCTCTACGTTTTCAATTTTTTAAATCCAAATATTTAAATTTGCAATAGAAATGAAAAACTAAAATACTCAGTTTCTTATTTAAACAATTATTTTGTTTGCTTATAAAAGTTTTTTAAAGATTATAGATCACTAATATTTTGAATCAAGGCGGGCTTACCTTTAATAAAATGAGACCTGTCTATGGACACATATAGAAACTAAACATCAGTCGAAACAGATGAAAGAATAAATTTTAGTTTTGACATTTAACATGTATTATATATTTTGACTCCTTCTAAAATACTATTAACACACATATCCTTTTGAGTCCATCAAATTTAATTTCAGGCATACACTCTTACCTACATAAGAAGGCAATTTCCGGATGCATCGGGACATACAATCTGGATACATGCTTATAAGCGTGGACAGAAAAAACTCACTCCAAAACAACAAAAGAGTAAATTAATCTAAATGTACTCTGGATTCTACTTTTGCAATAGTGATTTATATTAATTAAGTTAAATTTTTTATTGAGTTTATTGATAGAGATGATTAGGAACTTTTATATAGTTTCTTCCTTTATTGAGTTAGCTAAATGTGATCAATAATTGTCGCGAGCCAAAATTTACTATAGGTCGTGATGGCGCCCAACGTCACCGTTATGCAAGCCAACGGTGAACTACCAACTTGATTGTGCATTTTATTATTTTTGAAATTGTGAGTTTTATTAGATAAAGAAATAAATGCATTAAAATCATCAAAACTTACACTTCAAATAGAATAGATAATAAAAGTGTGTAATTGCTAAGCAAAATCACAAACAACATCTAGAACATTCCAAAATTCGGTGTCATAAGTTCATGAGTATTTACTAAGAAGTACGATAATAGTACAACATCTGCCTGGAATGTAAGTAAGACATGATAGAGTAAATAGTACGATGGAGATTTTGTGGGTTGCGATACTGTGATGACCTAAAATATCATTTTTAAATTTAATAAGTAATTCTCTGTTTTAAGACCTCAAAAAGTACCATTTATCATGCTTCGACTTGCGTGCACAGTCCGTACAATTGTCCGAAAAGTTTTTATGTGAAAAATAGATTAAAATAAAAAATAGAGCTTTAAAACTCAACTAAGTTGACTTTGATAAATATTTTGAGCAAACGGATCCGGATCAGTGTTTTGAAAATTCTGGTAGATCCGTATCGTGATTTGGAATTTGGGCGTATGCCCGGAATTGAATTCCGAGGTCCCTAACCCGAGTTATGGAATTTTGATAAAACATTAAAAGCTTGAAAGCTTAATAATTTTTAAGAAATTACTGATGTTGGATTTATTGACCTCGGGTCCGTATTTCGGTTCCGGAGCCCGGTATAGGTCCACTATAATATTTATGACTTGTCTGCCAAATTTGGTGAGAATCGGAGTTGATTTGACGCGATTCGGACGTCCGGTTGTAAAAATATAAGTTTTAAAGTTTTCTTGAAAACTTCCTTTGATTTGGTGTCTGATTCGTAGTTCTAAGTGTTATCTTGGCGATTCGATCACGCGAGCAAGTTCATATGATATTTTAGAACTTGTGTGCATATTTAGTTTGGAGCCCCGAGGGCTCGGGTGAGTTTCGGATAGGCTACGGGATATTTTAGACTTTGAAAATCTGGTATTTTGCTGCAGCAGGTGTTCTGGCATGTTATTCTTCGCGTTCACGAAAGTACTCTCGCGAACGCGAAGAGTAAATTGGGCAGCTGGATTTTTCTTCTTCGCGAACGCGAATCGATGGGAGGCATTAGCCTTCGCGAACGCGACCATCTCCTCGCGAACGTGTAGCGTTAGGCACACCTGGGGGAGGGTCGATCATTCCTTCAGCGCGAATGCGAGCTATGCCTCGCGAACGCGAAGGCCGGGGGGAGGGGGGGACTCGCGAACACGAAAGCTACGGGCTGCTACTCCTCGCGAACGCGACAGGCCCTTCGCGAACGCGAAGGAGGACTCGCAAACGCGAAATCCACGGGCTGCTACTCCTCGCGTACGCGACAGGCCCTTCGCGAACGCGAAGAAGGCCTGACCCCTGTGACTTAAAACAGAACCAAAAACAGGATTTTTTCCATTTTTCACAAACCCTCAATTATAACTCGGCTTAGGGGCGATTTCAAAGGAGTTTTTCACGATTTCAGACTGGGTAAGTGTTCTTTACCATATAGTGATTGTATTTCACAAATCCATGTCTATATTCATTATTTATTTCGGATTTCGATGGAAGAAATTAGAATTTTTGTAAAACTTTTCCAAAACGAAAAATTAAGATTCGAAGGTCCATTTGATATCGGAATTGGACAAATTTGGTATGGTTGAACTCGTATCGAAACGGGTGTTTGGATTTCGTGAGTATTTTGGGGATTTGAGATGTGGGTCCCACTGCTGAATATTTTAATGAATTTTAGATTTTTTTACCCGGAAAATTTATAAATTCATATGGAATTAATTCCTATGATTAGTATTGAATATATTGAATTGTTTGTGAATAGATTTGAAGATTTCGGAGGCAAATTTAAAAGGAAAAGTTGTGGTTGAATAATTGATTGAAATTTGCAAAGCGAGGTAAGTGTCGGGGTTAACCTTGACTTGAAGGAATAGAACCCTTAAATTGTTTGTTATGTGAATTGCATGTAAACGACGAGCAAGGTAACGAGTGTCTATACGTCGTCAAATTAATTGTTTGCCTGCTTACTTGAAAAATCGTAAATTATTTTTAATCATAAATTAATTATTATAATAATTGTTTCTCTCTTATTCTTTGTAAATATAAATTCTTGAATTCCTGCATTAATTGTTACATGCTATTTAAATTATGTGCCTTAATTATTATTTGACATTTAGCATAATAAATATTAAACTGCATATTTGCTCCCTGATTTTCATAATAATTTGCTATTTGTCATTGTTTGCTTCATAATTAAACCATAATTATTGTATTCTTGTTGTCTTGTAATTTTATATTAATTGTTACATTTATTGGGAAAAATTCTTCTATAAGAATTGGTAAATAAAAATGTTGGAGGAGAGGGTTGCACGCCACAACATGATTGATTATAATGAATATATTGGAGGATCGGGTTGCACGCCGCAACAAACTTATTAAAAGTCAATATTGGAGGATCGAGTTGCATGCCGCAATAGACTTATTAAAAGTCAATATTGGAGGATCGGGTTGCACACCGCAACAGACTTATTAAAAGTCAATATTGGAGGATCGGGTTGCATGCCGCAACAGACTTATTAAAAGTCAATATTGGAGGATCGGGTTGTACGCCGCAACAGACTTGTTAAAAAGTTAATATTGGAGGATCGGGTTGCACGCCGCAACAAACTTGTTAAAAAGTTAATATTGGAGGATCGGGTTGCACGCCGCAATAGGCTTGATTAAAATGAATATATTGGAGGAGCGGGTTGCACGCCGCAACAGAACTGAATGTGGATATATTGTGAGAGCGGGTTGCACACTGCAACAGAAATAAAGAAAATGATAATTGGTTATGACTGCTGAGTTGCCTTCAATTATTATAAATGAATTACCTGATTTATTCCTATTATTGTTATTGTTAATAATATTGTGTACATGTTAATGTAAGTGAACTGCCTTAACCTCGTCACCACTTCGTCGAGGTTAGGCTCAGCGCTTACCAGTACATGGGGTCGGTTGTACTGATACTACACTCTGCACTTCTTGTGCAGATTTTGGAGTTGGTCCCAGCGGCGTACCATAGACTTTATCGGATTTCAGCTATCAGAGGAGACTTGAGGTATAACTGCATGGCGTCCGCAGTTCTTAAGTCCTCATCTATTGTACTTTAGCTGTGTGCTTGTTTCCAGATAGCTTTATTTTATTCAGACCTTTATTTATATTTATTCTAGAAGCTCGTGCACTTGTGACACCAATTCTGGGATGGTATTTAGACACCGTTATCTTTTTTATGGATTATTCACTATATTTCAAACTTTGCTTCCACATTTATTTCTTTGATTATTAATAATTTAAAAATTGTTTAAAACTTGGTTAATATTATTCTAACGTTGGCTTGCCTAGCAAGTGAAATGTTAGGCGCCATCACGGTCCGAAGGTGGGAATTTCGGGTCGTGACAGTTGGTATCAGAGCACTAGGTTACATAGGTTTCATGAGTCACGAGCAAGCTTAGTACAGTCTGAAGGATCGGTACGGAGACGTCTGTACTTATCTCTCAGAGGCTATGAAGTTTAGGAACAATATCACTTCTTACTTATTCTGTCGGGCAATTTTATTCTATCATTGATGATTGAACCATTTTACTCTTATTCTCTCGCAGATGGTGAGAACGCGTAATACTTTTACCGATGGACAGGGACCAGAACCCCTGGTGGCAACTATGGCCAGGGGTAGAGGTCGAGGCTGAGGTCGTGCTAGAGGCTGAGGCTGAGGTCGAGGTAGAGCTCAGTCCAGAGCTTGAGCAGCTGTACCCGTTGAAGAACCTCAGATAGACCTTCAGGAGGAGGTCCCAATTCAGAATGTACCAGTTTGACCAGTTCAGGTCCTGGAAGGATTCATAGCCACTCCAGTGCTTCAGGACGCTCTAGTCCGATTGGTGAGTCTTATGGAGGGTGTGGCCCAGAATGGTACATTTCCAGTGGCACTAGCCATCTCACAGGCTGGGGGAGAAGAACAAACTCCTACTACTCCCGCCCCGGAGCAGATGGCTCCCTAGAATTAGGCTCCAGCAGCCCCGCCAGTTGGGGTAGTTCAGCCAGTTGTTGCGGCACATGGCGGTGATAGGCCTGCCATGTCTTTTGAGGCCTTATTGAGACTGGATAAGTTCACTAAGCTCTTTCCAGTTCACTTCAGTGGTACACCTTCTGAGGACCCACAGGATTATCTTGAACGCTGCCATGAGGTGCTGCAGAACATGGGTATAGTTGAGACCAATAGGGTTGATTTTGCTGTATTCCAGATGACGGGTTCCACCAAGAGGTGGTGGAGAGATTACACATTGACCCGACTAGTTGGATCGCCTGCACTTACCTGGGAGCAGTTCTATTAGCTATTTCTGGAGAAGTTCCTCCCTATCACACTGAGAGAGGAATTCCGCAAGCAATTTGAGCGTCTATAGTAGGGCAGTATGACTGTTACTCAGTATGAGTCCCGTTTTGTGGATTTGGCCCGTCATGCTCTCCTTTTACTACCTACGGAAGGAGAGAGAGTGAGGAGGTTCATTGAGGGACTCACTCACCCTATCAGACTTCAGATGGCTAAGGAGACCGGAAGTGATATTTCTTTTTAGGCGGCTGCTAATGTAGCAAGGAGGATCAAGATGGTTCTTGCACAGGAAAGAGGGCAGAGGTCCGATAAGGGGACTTGTCAGTTTGGTGGTTATAGTGGTGCCTCGTCTTGAGGCAGGGGTAATTTTGGTAGGGGTCATCCTCCCAGACCGTTTCATTCAGCACTTCATGTATCTCCCAGTGCTTCAGATAGTCACGATCCTATTATAAATTTCGAATTTTTTTATCCGGAAAATTTGTAAATTCATATGGAATTAATTCCTATGATTAGTATTGAATATATTGAATTGTTTATGAATTGATTTGAATCTTTCGGAGGCAAATTTAAAAGGAAAATCTGTAGTTGAATAATTGATTGGAATTTACAAAGCGAGGTAAGTGTCGGGGTTAACCTTGACTTGAAGGAATAGAACCCTTAAATTGTTTGTTATGTGAATTGCATGTAAACGACGTATAGGCGAGGTGACGAGTGTCTATACGTCGTCAAATTAATTGTTTGCCTGCTTACTTGAAAAATTATAAATTATTTTTAATCATAAATTAATTATTATAATTATTGTTTCTCTCTTATTCTTTGCAAATATAAATTCTTGAATTCCTGCATTAATTGTTACATGCTATTTGAATTATGTGCCTTAATTATTATTTGACATTTAGCATAATAAATATTAAACTGCATATTTGCTCCCTGATTTTCATAATAATTTGCTATTTGTCATTGTTTGCTTCATAATTAAACCATAATTATTTTATGCTTGTTGTCTTGTAATTTTATATTAATTGTTACATTTATTGGGAAAATTTCTTCTATAAGAATTGGTAAATAAAAGTGTTGGAGAATCGGGTTGCACGCCGCAACATGATTGATTATAATGAATATATTGGAGGATCGGGTTGCACGCCGCAACAGACTTATTAAAAGTCAATATTGGAGGATCGGGTTGCACGCCGCAACAGACTTATTAAAAGTCAATATTAGAGGATCGGGTTGCACGCCGCAACATACTTATTAAAAGTCAATATTGGAGGATCGGGTTGCACGCCACAACAGACTTGTTAAAAAGTTAATATTGGAGGATCGGGTTGCATGCCGCAACTGACTTGATTAAAATGAATATGTTGGAGGAGCGGGTTGCACGCCGCAACAGAACTGAATGTGGATATATTGTGAGAGCGGGTTGTACGCTGCAACAGAAATAAAGAAAATGATCATTGGTTATGACTGCTGAGTTGCCTTCAATTATTATAATTGAATTACCTGATTTATTCCTATTATTGTTGTTGTTACTAATATTGCGTACGGGTTAATGTAAGTGAACCGCCTTAGCCTTGTCACTACTTCGTCGAGGTTAGGCTCAGCACTTACCAGTACATGGGGTTGGTTGTACTGATACTACACTCTGCACTTCTTGTGCAGATTTTGGAGTTGGTCCCAGCGGCGTACCATAGACTTGCTCGGATTTCAGCTATCAGAGGAGACTTGAGGTATAACTGCATGGCGTCCGCAGTTCTGAAGTCCCCATCTATTGTACTTTAGCTGTGTGCTTATTTTCAAACATCTTTATTCTATTCAGACCTTTATTTTTATTTATTCTAGAAGCTCGTGCACTTGTGACACCAATTCTGGGATGGTATTTAGGACACCGTTGTTTTATTTATGGATTATTCACTATATTTCAAACTTTGCTTCCGCATTTGTTTCTTTGATTATTAATAATTTAAAAATTGTTTAAAAATTGGTTAATATTATTCTAACGTTGGCTTGCCTAGCAAGTGAAATGTTAGGCGCCATCACGGTCCGAAGGTGGGAATTTTGGGTCGTGACAGTTGGTATCAGAGCACTAGGTTACATAAGTCTCACGAGTCACGAGCAAGCTTAGTAGAGTCTGAAGGATCGGTACAAAGTTAGTGCAGAAGTGTAGCATGAGTACGTAAATCAACGCGTACCCAGTAAGTATCTAGCCTAACCCCGGAGATGTAGTGACGAGGGGTCGACATCGAAACTTACTAGAGGTCTAATAAAGCAATATGATAAATCATAAACGGTATGAAGCACAACAACAATAATGTGTAAAACTTTAAGTTACACAATCTTCCATAAATTTCTTTTAAAGATATAATTTTTCTCAGTCTCGTATTCTATCTCAACAGCACAGATGCATCAAGTGCCAGTATCAAACGGATAAGGAATACCATATAAAATTTCATGCATCGGTGGAAGGATAATCTCGTGAATATTCGGACGACTAGCGATATAATGCATGATTATGCCGAGGTCATACGTCCCTGTCCCGAATAATGTGTACACTGCCGAGGGTCGAGCGGCACAAACCATAGCTGCATTTATTATACTGTTGAGGCTTTCGGCTCGCTCCACAAAAAAGGAAGAAACTTATCGAATTACGAGTCACATGCTTACAACACAGATACTGTCACGACCCAAAACTCTAACCTGTCGTGATGGCGCCTATCGATGGTACTAGGCAAGCCGGCCTTTCAAAATACTTCAATATTTCATAAAAAAGATAATTCAAAGATTTTTTATACCAGCAATTTTTATAAAAACCGGAGTCGAATTCAAAATAAAATGAGGAAAGATAGCCCCAAACATCGGGGTGTCACCAAGTCATGAGCATCTAGATATCCAGTCTAATAAAAACAGTGTATAAGTATCAATACAGAAAATAAAGAAAACATTGAAGGAGGGATAAGGTCTGCGGATGCCGGCAACTACCTCGTTGTCTCCGGTACTCGATCACGTACTAACTCAACGACCTCCATGATCAAACACACCTGGATCTGCACATGCAGTGCAGGGTGTAGCATGAGTACAACCAACTTAGCAAGTAACAGAAATAAATAAGGAACTAAGAAGCAGTGATGAGCTATACAATTACAGTTCATTTTCAATAATTCTAGCAAAGAATAGACATGCTTTCACATCCGGCAGTTTAAGTCCAATCAGTTTTATACAGTTAAAGTTTATGTAATCCAGATGTAGAATCTTTTAGAAATTTTACAACAATGATAGATAGCAACTAAGTGCATCAACAAATGAAAAGAAAACAAGTGCATCCTCTCAGGGCAACAGTCACTCAACTCATCACAACAGCTCAAAACTCGGCTCTCAACCCTCAGTACTCACACTCAATAGGTACATGCGCTTACTGGGGGTGTGCAGACTCCGGAGGGGCTCCTTTCAGCCCTAGGTATATCGGACCCTTTGAAATTCATGAAAGGGTGGGTGAAGTAGCCTACAGGCTTGCATTACCACCTAGTTTATCAGCGGTTCATCCGGTGTTCCATGTGTCTATGCTCCGAAAATATCATGGTGATCCGTCCCATGTGTTAGATTTCGGCTCAGTCCAATTGGACAAAGATTTGACTTACGAGGAGGAGCCGGTGGCTATTCTAGCCCAGCAGGTCCGACAGTTGAGGTCAAAGAGTTATCCTTCAGTTCGGGTGCAATGGAGAGGTCAGCCGGTAGAGGCATCTACCTGGGAGTCCGAGTCGGACATGCGGAGTAAATATCCACACCTTTTCTCCAGCTCATGTACTTTTTCTAACTCAGTTCGAGGACGAACGTTTGTTTTACAGGTGGAGAATGTGATGACCCAAAATGTCATTTTTAAATTAAATAAGTAATTCTGTATTCTAAGACCTCGAAAAGTACCATTTATCATTCCTCGACTTGTGTGCGCAGTCCGTATAATTTTTCAGAAAGTGTTTATGTGAAAATGGATTAAAATAGGAAATAGAGCTTTAAAACTCAACTAAGTTGACTTTGGTCAACATTTTGAGCAAAGGGATCCGGATCAGTGTTTTGAAACTTTCGGTAGGTCCGTATCATGATTTGGGACTTGGGTGTAAGCCCGGAATCGAATTCCGAGGTCCCTAACCCGAGTTATGGAATTTTGATGAAAAATTAAAAGCTTGAAAGCTTAATGATTTCTAAGAAATTACTGATGTTGGATTTATTGACCTCGGGTCTGTATTTTGGTTCCGGAGCCCAGTATAGGTTCCCTATAATATTTATGACTTGTCTGCCGAATTTCGTGAGAATCGGAGTTGATTTGACGTGATTCGGACGTCCGGTTGTAAAAATATAAGTTTTAAAGTTTTCTTGAAATATCATTTGATTTGCTGTCCGATTCGTAGTTCTAAGTGTTATCTTGGCGATTCGATTGCCTGAGCAAGTTCATATGATATTTTAGAACTTGTGTGCATATTTGGTTTGGAACCCCGAGGGCCCGGGTGAGTTTCGGATAGGCTACGGAATGTTTTGGACTTTGAAAATCTGGTATTTTGCTGCAGCAGGTGTTCTGGCATGTTCTTCTTTGCGTTCGCGAAGGAACTCTCGCAAACGCGAAGAGTAAACTGGGCAGCTGGATTTTTCTTGGTCGCGAACGCGAAGCGATGGGGGCATTACCCTTCGTGAACGCGACCATCTCCTCGCGAACGCGTAGTGTTAGGCACACCTGGGGGAGGGTCGATCATTCCTTCAGCGCGAACGCGAGCTATGCCTCGCGAACACAAAGTCCGGGGGGGGGGGAACCTTCGCGAACGCGAAGAAGGACTCGCGAACGCGAAAGCCACAGGCTGCTACTCCTCACGAACGCGAAGAAGGCCTGACCCCTGTGACTTAAAACAGAACCAAAAACGGGATTTTTCCCATTTTTCACAAACCCTCAATTATAACTCGGCTTAGGGGCGATTTCAAAGGAGTTTTTCACGATTTCGGACTGGGTAAGTGTTCTTTATCATATAGTGATTGTATTTCACAAATCCATGTTTATATTCATCATTTATTTCGGATTTAGATGGAAGAAATTGGAATTTTTGTAAAATTTTCCAAAAACGAAAAATTAAGATTCGAAGGTCCATTTGATATCGGAATTGGACAAATTTGGTATGGTTGAACTCGTATCGGAATGGGTGCTCGAATTTCATGAGTTTTTTCGGGATTTGAGATGTGGCTCCCACTGCCGAATATTTTAATGAATTTTAGATTTTTTTTATCCGGAATATTTGTAAATTCATATGGAATTAATTCCTATGATTAGTATTGAATATATTGAATTGTTTGTGAATAGATTTGAAGCTTTCAGAGGCAAATTTAAAAGGAAAAGCTATGGTTGAATAATTGATTGGAATTTGCAAAGCGAGTTAAGTGTCGGGGTTAACCTTGACTTGAGGGAATAGAACCCTTAAATTGTTTGTTATGTGAATTTCATGTAAACGACGTATAGGCGAGGTGACGAGTGTCTATACGTCGTCAAATTAATTGTTTGCATGCTTACTTGAAAAATCATAAATTATTTTTAATCATAAATTAATTATTATAATTATTGTTTCTCTCTTATTCTTTACAAATATAAATTCTTAAATTCCTGCATTAATTGTTACATGCTATTTGAATTATGTGCCTTAATTATTATTTGACATTTAGCATAATAAAAATTAAACTGCATATTTGCTCCCTGATTTTCATAATAATTTGCTATTTGTCATTGTTTGTTTATAATTAAACCATAATTATTGTATGCTTGTTGTCTTGTAATTTTATATTAATTGTTACATTTATTGGAAAAATTTCTTCTATAAGAATTGGTAAATGAAAATGTTGGAGGAGCGGGTTGCACGCCGCAACAGACTTATTAAAAGTCAATATTGGAGGATCGGATTGCAAGCCGCAACAGACTTATTAAAAGTCAATATTGGAGGATCGGATTGCAAGCCGCAACAGACTTATTAAAAGTCAATATTGGAGGATCGGGTTGCACGCCGCAACAGACTTATTAAAAGTCAATATTGGAGGATTGAGTTTCACGCCGCAACAGACTTGTTAAAAAGTTAATATTGGAGGATCGGGTTGCACGCCGCAACAGAATTGAATGTGGATATATAGTGAGAGTGGGTTGCACGCTGCAACAAAAATAATGGAAATGATAATTGGTTTTGACTGCTGAGTTGCCTTCAATTATTATAAATGAATTACCTGATTTATTCCTATTATTGTTGTTGTTACTAATATTGCGTACAGGTTAATGTAAGTGAACCGCCTTAGCCTCGTCACTACTTCGTCGAGGTTAGGCTCAGCACTTACCAGTACATGGGGTCGGTTGTACTGATACTATACTCTGCATTTCTTGTGCAGATTTTGGAGTTGGTCCCAGCGGCGCACCATAGACTTACTCAGATTTCAGCTATCAGAGGAGACTTGAGGTATAACTGCATGGCGTCTGCAGTTCTGAAGTCTCCATCTATTGTACTTTAGCTGTGTGCTTACTTCCAGATATCTTTATTTTATTCAGACCTTTATTTGTATTTATTCTAGAAGCTCGTGCACTTGTGACACCAATTCTGGGATGGTATTTAGACACGGCTATTTTTATTTTATGGATTATTCACTATATTTCAAACTTTGCTTCCGCATTTGTTTCTTTGATTATTAATAATTTAAAAATTGTTTAATAATTGGTTAATATTATTCTAACATTGGCTTGCCTAGCAAGTGAAATGTTAGGCGCCATCACGGTCCGAAGGTGGGAATTTCGGGTCGTGACAGATTCATAGCCTAGAATGTAGCTCACCATAAAGTCTCCTCAGCAGGTTCGCCTACGCACCAAGATATCCACCAATTGAACCTGTCAGATCCTGCATATTTAGTGTAAAAGTGTAGCATGAGTACGTAAATCAACGCGTACCCAGTAAGTATCTAGCCTAACCCCAGAGATGTAGTGACGAGGGGTCGACATCGAAACTTACTAGAGGTCTAATAAAGCAATATGATAAATCATAAACGGTATGAAGCACAACAACAATAATGTGTAAAACTTTAAGTTACACAATCTTCCATAAATTTCTTTTAAAGATATAATTTTTCTCAGTCTCGTATTCTATCTCAACAGCACAGATGCATCAAGTGCCAGTATCAAACGGATAAGGAATACCATATAAAATTTCATGCATCGGTGGAAGGATAATCTCGTGAATATTCGGACGACTAGCGATATAATGCATGATTATGCCGAGGTCATACGTCCCTGTCCCGAATAATGTGTACACTGCCGAGGGTCGAGCGGCACAAACCATAGCTGCATTTATTATACTGTTGAGGCTTTCGGCTCGCTCCACAAAAAAGGAAGAAACTTATCGAATTACGAGTCACATGCTTACAACACAGATACTGTCACGACCCAAAACTCTAACCTGTCGTGATGGCGCCTATCGATGGTACTAGGCAAGCCGGCCTTTCAAAATACTTCAATATTTCATAAAAAAGATAATTCAAAGATTTTTTATACCAGCAATTTTTATAAAAACCGGAGTCGAATTCAAAATAAAATGAGGAAAGATAGCCCCAAACATCGGGGTGTCACCAAGTCATGAGCATCTAGATATCCAGTCTAATAAAAACAGTGTATAAGTATCAATACAGAAAATAAAGAAAACATTGAAGGAGGGATAAGGTCTGCGGATGCCGGCAACTACCTCGTTGTCTCCGGTACTCGATCACGTACTAACTCAACGACCTCCATGATCAAACACACCTGGATCTGCACATGCAGTGCAGGGTGTAGCATGAGTACAACCAACTTAGCAAGTAACAGAAATAAATAAGGAACTAAGAAGCAGTGATGAGCTATACAATTACAGTTCATTTTCAATAATTCTAGCAAAGAATAGACATGCTTTCACATCCGGCAGTTTAAGTCCAATCAGTTTTATACAGTTAAAGTTTATGTAATCCAGATGTAGAATCTTTTAGAAATTTTACAACAATGATAGATAGCAACTAAGTGCATCAACAAATGAAAAGAAAACAAGTGCATCCTCTCAGGGCAACAGTCACTCAACTCATCACAACAGCTCAAAACTCGGCTCTCAACCCTCAGTACTCACACTCAATAGGTACATGCGCTTACTGGGGGTGTGCAGACTCCGGAGGGGCTCCTTTCAGCCCAAGCGCTATATCCGCACGGACAACTCACGTGCTATAGTATCAATATGTTGATCCGCATGGACAACTCACGTGTTGCATGGATAATTCACGTGCCATAGTATCAATCCTCACAGATGGGCCCTATGCCTCACTCAGTCATCAACCTCCCTAGTCTCTCGGCCTCACGGAAATCACAATGATCGGCCCAAAAAAAGATAAAATAGTTTATCAACAAGAATCAAGAAGAGGCTAAGATATGATACGCAAGTACAACCATGACTGAGTACAAGACAACAATTAGTAAGTATTCCAACAAGTACGCGACCTCTGCGGGTCCTAACAGTACCATCACATAGCCTAAGCATGATTTCTAACAACAAGTTATTCAACTTTACAGTTTCACGGAATGGATCAAGTCATAATTCCTACGGTGCATGCCCACACGCCCGTCACCTAGCATGTGCGTCACCTCCAAAATACTCACATAATCCAATAATCCAGGGTTTCATACCCTCAGGACCAGATTTAAAATGGTTACTTACCTTAAACCACGCAAAATCCTACTCTGCAATTCCTTTGCTCCTCGAATCAATCTCTAAACACCCCGAATCTATCCACAAGTAGTACAATATAATTAATATAGGCTAAAGGAATCAATTCCAAAAGAAAAACGTGAAATTATAAGCAAAACTTCGAAATAGGCTCAAACCGCCCCCCGGGCCCACGTCTCGAAATCCAATAAAAGTCACAAAATGTGAACACCCATCCACTCACGAGTCCAACCACACAAGAATTACTCGAATCCAACCTCAAAACACCTTCGAAAACTCGAAGTTTTAGCCTATGAAGTTTCTACCATTTTCCCCCAAATTAACAACTCAAATCCCTAATTAGATGATGAAAATAGCTATAGATTCATGAAATATAGTCCAATCCGAGTTAGAATCACTTACCCCCACAATATTCTTGAAGAAACCTCGAAATATCGCCTCACACCGAGCTCTCAAAGTCCCAAAATCGAAATGCAAATCAAACCCTCGAAATCCCATTTTTCTGCCCAGTTCTTCTACATCTGCGGGCATACCGTCGCACCTGCGACACCACACCTGCGGAATTTCCCTCGCAGGTACGAAAATGACTTAAGGGGCTGGGTCCGCATCTGCGAGAAAGTGGTCGCACCAGCATGTGCGCACCTGCGGACAAATGTCCGCTTCTATGTTCCTCCCCTCCAGCTCACTCTCCGCATCTGCGGAACCTCAAGCACATCTGCGGGCTTGCAGATGCGGAAATTCCCTCGCACCTGCGATCCCTGGACATATCCTCAATTCCCGCTTATGCGCTCCTTCATCCGCACATGCGAGTACGCACCTGCGGTCTCCCCACCGCAGGTGCGAAACCATCAGATATCAGAAGGCTTCAGCCTCTTGCCTAAGTCCAAATTCAAACCGTTAAGCATCCGAAAGACACCCGAGGCCCCCGGAACCTCAACCAAATACACCCACAAGTCCTATAACACCATACGAACTTAGTCGAGCCCTCAAAACATGTCAAACAACAGCAAAACCCCGAATCACCCTCCAATCCAAACTTGATGAACTTCGAAATTTCCAAATTCCACAAACAATGTCGAAACCAATCAAATCATGTCCGATTGACCTCAAACTTTGCACACAAGTCATATTCAACATTACGGACCTATTCCAACTTTCAGAATCAGGATCCGACCCAGATATCAAAAAGTCAATCCTCCGGTCAAACTTTCAAAAAATTCGACTTTCGCCATTTCAAGCCTAAACTAGATATAGACCTCAAATTCACAGTCGAAACACGCTCCTAAGTCCAAAATCACCCAACAAAGCTAACGAAACCGATGGAACGCCATTCCGGAGTCGTTTTCACACAATTCCGACTATGGTTAAAATCCTGAGACTTAAGCTTCTGTTTTAGGGACTAAGTGTCCCAAAACACTCTGAAACCAAAAATAAGACCTCCCGGCAAATCACATAAGCAGAAACAGATATGGGGAAAATAGTAAATCGGGGATTGGGGCTAATACACTCAAAACTACTGGCCGGGTCGTTACAAATACAAGTGCATAATAATAAATATACCCCTTTACGTTTATCAAACATCTTGGCAATAACTCAAGGTGATAAAGCTCGGCCTAATATTTTTATATGTTTCTTATCAATTTCAGTTATAATTTCAATTCATTGAACTAGCAAAATGAGTCCAAACAATTCAAATATTACATGATAAAGTTCTAAGTCTACCCGGACATAAACATGCTTTAGCTACGTACGAACTCTCGTCAACTCGTGCGCACGTAGCACCCACAACTAGTAGCACATAATAATTAAATCACCTAGGGGTAGTTTTCCCCTCAGAAGGTTAGACATGAGACTTACCTCGCTCCGAAATTCCATAACAGGCTCATGCACCTCTCTAACACCTCAAACCAAATCCCATCGATCCGAAATTAGTCAAACAATTGCAAACCAATAAAAATACACTTTAATACTCATAATTAATCAATTCATAACAATTTCCAACTTCGCTCGAAAAGTCAACAAAGTCAACCCTCCGGCCCACGTGCTCAGATTCCGAACATTTTTGAAGATAAACTTTACCCATAACATCACAAACTCTAATATATAATCTATTCCAAATTCCATGTCCAATTTCGTGGTCAAAATCCAAAAATACAATTTCTTGGTTTTTCTTTCAAAATCCATCAATTTCCACATTTCATGTTAAAAATCTGTATATAATCCATGTATTTAACTCGAAACAAGTGGGGATAACTTACCTTACAATATATAGTGAGAATCTTCTCTTCAAGAGCTCAAACAATTGCCCAACCAAGTAAAAATGTAAGAGGAATGGACTAAACCCCGAAATAAAGTCTTAATAACAGCCTCAGATGTCACATTTGCGACATAGGGTTCGCATTTGCGACCATCGCATTTGAGAACCTAGGCAAAAATCTACAGGCTTCGCAATTGCAAAGTTCCCAATTTCCAAGGAAATTTTGCAATTGCGATGCTTGAGCACCAGCAACACCAGCAATCATTCCCGACACGGAAATGGGCATAACTCTCTCATACGATATCAAATTTTGATGATTATTGTTGCTAGGACTCCGTAATTACGATACGGATCTAATGGTTCAATCTAATCACAAATAAAAGGTTGTTTTATCAATATAGTATCTTTTATACCCAAGAAAATGACGCTGAAACATCAAATAAGAGCGCGATGCAACCCAAACACATCTGAAACACACCCGAGGCCCCCGGGACCCCATCCAGTTACACAAACCAGTCCCAAAACATAACACGAACCTGCTTGAGGCCTCAAATCACATAAAACTATGAATCGACGATCGAAACCTTTCTTTCAACTTCCAAACATTAAAACTTCAACGAACGCGTTTGATTCATACTTAAACATTCTAGAATGATGCCAAACTTTACGCACAAGTCACAAATTACGATACGAACCTATTCCAAGGCTTGGAACCTCAAACGGACATCGATAATATCAAAGTACACTTCAAGTCAAACTTAAGAAATTCTAAAACCTTCAAAATGCCAACTTTCCATATTAAACGTCAAAATACCCTTGATCACCTAATACTCAACCAGAACATACACCCAAGTCCGAAATCATCATACAAAACTATTGGAACCTTCAAATATTGATTCCGAAGTTGTTTACTCAAAAGTCAAACCCTGGTAAACACTTCCAACTTAAAGCTTCCAAATTTAGAATTTTCTTTCCAAATCAACTTTGAATTTCACGAAATTCAACTCCGGCCACATGTATAAGTCATAATACGTGAAGTGAAGCAACTCAAGGCCTCAAACCGCCGAACGACATGCTAGAACTCAAAATGACCGATCGGGTCCTTACATTCTCCCTTACTTAAACATACGTTCGTCCTCGAACGTGTCAAGAACAGTTCCACAGTTGTCCAAAATTAAGGTTCAACACCTCGTGCACCTACCCATGCCACGACAACCCATGTGAGCACATTAGCTCGAGCCAGACTGAACATCTACTCTATAACATTAGCTAACAAGCCTAGGACCAAATTCCAACAACCGAAATTTTCCACGAGACACAATTTATTTTTTTAACATATGAACACCGCATCAATCACCACACACTGTACCAAAATATGATCATGCACCTATGTTGAAATCACACCTTGCACCACATAAGTCGTTTGCACATAATAACATCTTCCGACCACAATAGCTGCAATTTCACGAATCAGATGCCCGCAATACACCTCATAACACATTAAGCCCTATTCCAACTCTCGCAATACTGCCACGACAACATAGATGTGTAGAAATTTATAACCACCTAACCCAATCAATAAATCATGGATTCCCTTCACCTGACAAGAACCATTACCTCATTCTAAACTGAATAACGATATTTTCTCTCTAATATACCCTACATAAATCCAATCACACTGATCTCAGTTCCAATAACCTCGTCTCACCCAGTACAAGATTCTTGTGCAATAAACCGCCTCAAACACCGTCTAAAAGCTCATACAGCGCCAACTAGCTACATCTCGAATGTGACCCATAGGGAAGAAAGAACTCTGGCAAAGAACCACCCAGCCCGTGTAACGAATGAAACAACCAAACCAATGTTATGGCTCTATCTCAGATATGGTAAATAAGGTACTCAAATAAGTATAAGGAACTGTACTTAACACCTCACTGTTGCGGAGTGCAAATCGATCTAACTATGACACTGTTGCAGTGTGCTACCCGATCCAAACAAGACATTGTTGCAGTGTGAAACCCGATTCGAATATGATATTGTTGCGGCGTACCACTCAATCCAAACAATACACCCGTGACGGCGTGCCACCCAATCCAAACAATATACCTGTGGCAGTGTGCCAACCGATCCAAATAATATGCCCGTAGCGGCGTTCCACTCGATCCACACAATAATCAATAAGGAAACACCTATCAAGCCGTAATGATTATATACTTACGAAATGCTCGAATATCGACCACAAGCACGGTAATTGCATAAT
The DNA here is from genome assembly GCF_000715075.1 of Nicotiana tabacum. NCBI lineage: Eukaryota > Viridiplantae > Streptophyta > Magnoliopsida > Solanales > Solanaceae > Nicotiana > Nicotiana tabacum. The sequence continues at coordinate 141,576,826 of NC_134096.1, read as the reverse complement.
ACAACCCTGGGGAGACAGATAGTGCCACACGCTATAAAAACCCAAGCACGACTAAGGTGTAATAAATGATCTGTATCTCGAGAACCATCTTGCTCATATAACACTATAGCTACACGGGATCACAACACATGTGCGAATAATCAAGATGTCTCACAAACCACATTGCACCATAGAGTATTACATGGAATAGCTGACGATGAGAATAACATCCAACGCCCGAAGACTCCTACGTAAGCAATGATATGCTGAATGAACACATCCTACCTGACGTAGAGCACACATTCATATTAGACCCACCAATGGACCTCAAGCCGATTCTGATCATACCATACTGGGCCAACAACCTTCCAAGGATCCATAATGGCCCTATTCATGACACACACGAACAACCGTCCACTTCGGACCAAACTCCCACAGTCCATAACCAACTGACTAGAGCTCTTTTCAAGCATAAACTCTCACATTAGAGATAGTATCAAAATCTCCATACTTGGTTTCAATCCTTAACAATCAAGTGACTAACATGTCACACTTATACAAATTTCCCCGTGGGATATGCTCCTACGACCTTCCGCACCAAGTAGCAAAGTCTACACCTACATACCACCAATCGTACTAATTTTATAAAGAAAATCAAGAATCCACAAATTGATACGCAAAGCCTCTTACACAGGACACCGTTCTCAGGTGACACTAAACAAAATGCCAGCTTACTCTGAACATCTGAATTCTTCCATGCTCATCCGAGCTCGTGACATTCTTATCAACACCGAACCTCAACCTTGATCCTCAACTTTGAATTCTCATGCCGCTCACTACACCTATCATGCCGCTACGTGAAAGTACAAGAATTCATCATAACCCCTGAACTGCTAGTAGAATAAACACTTCATTGGCTAGAAACCTTTCACTAAACTCATTTCAGAAGAACCATTGCAACACGCAACTGAATTCCCATAGCCGCAGAAAATACAAACCTCAAGTCGTGGTCTAAATATCCATAACTCTTCTGGAATTCATTTACACAACAAGGCCATTTGAATCAAATACTTCCCAAATCAATCAAATTATGGTGGATGTCAAGCCCGCACGTACAACTACAAACCACATGCATAACTTAACACGCCGAAGAAACTGATCATTGCCACAATCATGCTGATTCAACCATTACTAACCGACCCAACTTCTTCCAATTTACTCTTGACTTGCTTTAGAAATAATAATAGCTCCATTCAAAACATAATGTAACCCAACAACACTCATCCCGAGTGACCCAATTCACGAGATCACATCATTTTGATACCCATGAAGCATCTCATACCCTCCTTATGCGCACAATAACACCTCTAACTGGTACACCCATTATGAAAGTTCCTCTAAGAATTCAAAGTTTTTTCCTCCCATTTATCCAATACTGTACCGCAGACCCGATGATAAAATAGAGCACTCCAAGTCCCTTTCATAACCCACTGCAAAAATTTGATCCTTAACCACACAACGGACCCGAAATACTTAGGCACTACACTTTAATTCTTGAACCCACTAGCACTGTTGTTAAGAGTCACCTACTCTAACCTGGTCCTAAATATTATCAAACTCTAATGCTCTATTAGCACATGAACACTCCCAAAGAAGCAATCAGATGAATCATATCCACAAGAAGCATAAACTTTTGAGTCTTCCCAAAATCTGCACATGAATCGATAAGGCAAAATATAGCATACATTCATCAAGTTCTTTGATCGAATTACCCCTGATGTTTTATTTTATTATTCATAAATAATCCACCAAAGCACCGATAATTAGAAACCACACAAGTAAACAACCACACGATCCAATCATAAACTGTGGGCTCCCCCACTAAGCTTTAAGCTACCATTACATAATCTTGTAATGGCCCAGCCGGTCGTTTTGATAGTAGTAGCCCCGAACCCCCATTTATTTCTCCTTTTATTTCATGTTGTGGTTACGTGACTTGCTCGGAGAATTTGTTTTTGGGTTCGGAGTGTTATGGGACACATAGTCCCTAAAATGGAGGTTTAAGTCGTAGGAATCGACCGTAATTTGAACTGTGTGAAGAATACTCCGAAATATAGTTTCGACAATTCCAATAGCTCTATAAGAATATTTTGGTCTTTGGAGCATGTTCGGATGTTGAATTGGAGGTCCGTAGGTCATTTTAGCATCAATTGGCGAAAGTTGGAAAGTTGGATGATTTTTGGAAAGTTTGACCAGGAGTGGACTTTTAGATACGAGTTCAGATTCTGATTCTGGAAGTTGGAGTAGGTCCCTAATATAAATTATGACTTGTGTGAAAAATGTGAGGTCAATCGGACTTGATTTCATAGGTTTCGGCGTCAGAGGTAAACGTTTGAAGTTTTATAGTTCAATAAGCTTGAATCGATGTACAATTCATGTTTTTAGCATTCTTTGATGTGATGTAAAGGCTCGACTAAGTCCTTATGACATTATAGGACTTGTTGGTAAGTTTTGTTGAGGTCCCGGGGGCATCGGGTGGATTTCGAATGGTTAACTGATCATTTTTTGACTTAGAGGATTTTTGGTGTTGGGCTGGTTCTGGTGTCTTCACACCTGCGGTGGGGTTGGCCGCAAGTGCAGTCTCGCATAAGCGAGCTTTGAGTCGTAGATGCGAGGGAGAGGAGGATGGCCAGCGGTCGCATATCCGACATGAAGACTGCAGAAGCAGAGTGAGCGAGGGTGCTGGGGTGGCCAAGGCTTCCGCGGAAGCGGATGTGGGACCGCAGAAGCGCATCCGCATATGCGGCGATTTGCGCGCAGAAGCGAAAGTTCCACAGATGTGGTAGAGTTGATTGCATGAGCGTGTGAACTGCAGATACGGGTATGTTGTCGCTTCTGCGATGCCGCAGATGCGGCTAAGTTTCCGCAGAAGCGGAAATGCTGGCAGAACACTTAAAAGCAAGGGTTCAGAATATTTACTCATTTTAAACATTTTGAGCTCGGGTCTTGGCAATTTTTGAGAGTATTTTCGAGGGATTTCTTGAGTTAAGTCTCTTGCACTTATTTTTTATCAATAACCTTGTTAATCCCATTGATTTTCCCACCTAGATTATGTGTGTTTAAGGTGGAATTTGGGAGTTGGAGGCTAGGGATTTTGGAGAGTTAAATTTGGGGATTTGAGTGGCAACTTGGTGTCGGATTTTGGTAATTTTGGTAAGGGTGAACTCGATATTGAATGGATGTTCGTATTTTGTGACTTTTACCCGATTCTGAGACGTGGGCATGGGTCGACGTTTTGGGGCAATTTTTCGATTCCTTGCTAAAGTCATGAATTTATTAATTAAATTAGTTTCTTGTAGTTGTATTCATGTTATGTAATTTCTTTGGGCTAGTGTTGGGCCATTCGGAGTCGGAAAATCGAGAGTAAGGCATCTTTATCGATTGATTGAGCGAGATTTGAGGTAAGTGACTTGTCTAACCTTGTGTGGGGAAAAACCCGTTAGGTTTTGGTACTGTTGTAACAATTTGTGTTATGTGAGCACGGTGTACGCGAGGTGGCGAGTGTGTACACGGGCTAATTGTGGAAATTTCGATTATTGCTTAGTTGTCTTCTTTCAAATTCCTTAACTGAGTTGACTTAGAATATGTTTTGATCATGTTTTGCCTGGTATCGCATGTCTACGTGCCTCAACCTTTACATGAAATTTGTGCAACATGCTTAGTTGAATTACCTGCTTCCTTGATTTGAATTAAATCTTTAACTGTAAGATTTCTTGATGTAAATTCGTTGTTCCATCGGTTATCTGTTGTATATTTACTTTGTGACTACGAGGCGGTTCCTCAGGAGACCCCCCTATACTGCATATTTATTTTAGGACTACAAGGTGTTTACTCGGGAGATCCCCCTGTCTTGCATATTTACTTTGGGACTACGAGGCGGTACCTCGGGAGATCCCCCATGTCTTGCATACTTACTTTGGTACTACGAGGCAGTACCTCATGAGATCCCCCCTGTCATGCATATTTACATTTGGGACTACGAGGCAATACCTCAGGAGATCCCCTATGTCGTGCATATTTACATTTGGGACTACGAAGCGGTACCTCGGGAGCACCCCTGTTGTTTACCTAAAATTGTTGAGCTGTTATTTTCTGAAGTTTCTCGTTGTTTAAATTTTTAGTCATTTCAAATATTATTATATCTTCTGCCTTACTTTTCTTTTCAACCAGTAGGGCCCTGGCTTGACCGCATCGCTACTCTACCAAGGTTAGGCTTGGCACTTACTGGGTACCGTTGTGGCGTACTCATACTACACTCTGCACATCTTTTTGTGGAGATCCTGTTTCTTCCTACCAGGCCAGATAATAGTGAGTTGGACTGTACGTGGAGACTTCAAGGTATATCTTCCAGCGACCGCAGACCTCGGAGTCCCCCTATATCCTTATTGTGGTGTTTCCCATATTCTCTTTAGACTGTGATGTATAGATATGCCTACTACTTTCTTTTAGAAGCTTGTGACTTATTTCTTCCGGGTTTTGGGAGTTGTAATTTTTGATTTGCATTTTTATATTTATTTCATGTGTTGAGAATTGGGCTTCAGTTCTATTGTATGTCATTCCGCAAATTTTTTAGGCTTACCTAGTCTTAGAGACTAGGTGCCATCACGACATCCTACAGAGGGTGATATGGGGTCGTGACAAGTTGGTATCAGAGCACTAGATTCATAGGTGTTATGAGTCACAAGCAGGTTTAGTAGATTCTCGCAGATTAGTACGAAGACGTCTGTACTTATCTTCGGGAGGTTATGGAACTTTTAAGAAAAGCTTCACTTCTTTGATTCCTTATCATGTGAGATTTTGACTTCGGATTCTAAAATTCTGTCTTTCTACTCTCTTACAAATGGTGAGGACACGTACAGCTAGATCAGATGATCATACACTCGCACCCCCTTCTAGAGCCGCGAGAGGCTGAGGACGTCCACGTGGTGCAGCCAGAGCACCCGCACGAGCTGCTACAAAGGAGCCACTAGTAGCACTAGTTAGAGGGCAGGCACCTGAGACGCTTGTTACTGCACTAGCCCTCCAGGATACTCTAGCCCAGTTTCTGAGCATGTTCAGCACCTTGGCTCAGGCAGGATTGATACCACTTGCTTCTGCTACATCTCAGGCAGGGGGAGGAGCATAGACTCGTGTCGCCGGTACCCCAGAGCAGTGAGTTCAAGTCAACTAGGTTCCAGAGATCATAACGATGCAGCCGATAGCTCCAGTTCAGCCCGAGGTAAGGGCAGCAGCTTCTAAGGCGGAGCAACTCAAGCTCGAGAGGAACAAGAAGTACCACCCTCCTACTTTCAGTGGCTTGGCGTCAGAGGATGCCCAAGGTTTTCTTTAGGAGTACCACTATATCCTCCATGCTATGGGTGCTACAAAGACTAGTAGGGTTTCTTTCACTGCGTCCCAGCTTGAAGGAGCAGCCTATCAGTGGTGGCGGGCATACGAGTTGGATAGTCCAGCTGAGGCAGCTTCACTCACTTAGACGCAGTTCTCAGATATGTTCTTGAGGGAGTATGTTCCCTAGAGTCTCAAAGATTCATGGCGCGCAAGGTTTGAGAGGTTGCGCTATGGTGCTATTTCTGTGTTAGAGTATGCAGTTCGATTCAGTGATTTGGCCAGGCATACACCAGCCTTGGTTTCTACTAATCTAGAGCGGTTTCGTCGATTTATTGAGGGGCTCGACCTAGTATCAGATTGAGCATAGACCGAGAGTTGGAGATGGATATTACGTACCAGCAGGTAGTGGGGATTGCAAGGTGGTTAGAGGGTATGCTGACTCGGGATAGAGAGGATAGAGAGGCCAAGAAGTCTCGAGAGTCTGGCACATACAGTGGTACTCGTGCCCCAGTGGAAGCTCGTTGGGGCAGGGATTATATAGGACGCCATATTCATTCAGCACTTCCAGCCGCCAGCGATGCTCCGGCTACTACTAGGCCCCAGGATCCTTATTATGCACTGCCAGTGTCTAGTGTGCCTCTTGTACGGGGTGCTTTCAGTGGTCATTCCAGTCGATCAGGCCCGAGCCAGTCGCATCAGCTATGTTCTCTGCGAACTTATTTTGAGTGTGACGAGACTTGCCATGTGGTGAGGGATTACCCCATATTTAGGAGGGGTACACCTCAACATATTTCTCAGGCACCGCATGCTCCACCAGGTCCTCGGGCTATAGTTACAGCACCAGCTACCAACCCAACCTGCACAGCTAGCTAGAGGTGGAGGTCGGTCAGTTAGAGGTCGCCCTAGAGGGGGAGGTCATGCCAGATATTATGCCCTTCCTACTAGGACAAAGGCAGTTGTATCAGATTCTGTTATCACAGGTATTGTTCCGGTCTATCATAGAGATGCATCAGTCTTATTTGATTTAGGCTCCACTTATTCCGGTCTATCAAAGAGATGCCCCATATTTGAGTGTATCCCGTGATTCTCTGAGTTCACCTGTTTTTGTATCTACACCCGTGGGTTATTCTATTGTTGTTGACCGTGTGTATTGGTCATGTTTGATTATTCTTAGTGGTTTTGAGACTAGAGCTGATTTATTATTGCTCAGTATAGTGGATTTCTATGTTATTTTTGGCATGGACTGGTTGTCACCCTATCACTCTATCCTTGATTATCATTCTAAGATGGTGACATTGGCTATGCCAGGTCTACCGTGGCTAGAGTAGAGAGGTACCTTGGATTATGTTCCAAGTAGGGTTGTCTCTCTTCTTAAAGCTCAATGAATAGTTGAGAATGGGTGTGATGCGTATCTGGCCTATGTGAGTGTTGTTAGTGTCGATACTCCTACCGTCGAGTCAGTCTCGGTAGTGAGGGAGTATTCAAATATATTCCCAATGGATCTTCTAGGCATGCCGCCTGATAGGGATATTGACTTTGGCATTGATTTGTTCCCAGACACTCAGTCCATTTCTATTCCACCTTATCGGATGGCCTCAACAGATTTGAAATAATTAAAGGAACAGTTGCAAGAGTTTCTCGATAAGGGCTTCATTCGGCCCAGTGTGTCACCTTGGGGTGCACCTGTCTTGTTTGTGAAGAAGAAGGATGGTTCTATGCGAATGTGTACTGATTAAGTCCTGTTGAACAAGGTTACAGTGAAGAACAGTTATCTATTGCCACGTATTGATTACCTATTTGATCACCTTCAGAGTGTCAGAGTGTTCTCTAAGATCGACTTGCGTTTAGGCTATCATCAATTGAAGATTCAGGAGCCACATATCCCGAAGACTGCTTTCTGGACTTGGTATGGTCATTACGAGTTCCTTGTGATATCTTTTGGGCTGATAAATGCCCAACAATATTCATGCACTTGATGAATAGTATATTTCAGCCATATCTTGACTCCTTCGTCATTGTGTTTATTGACGGTATTCTGGTGTACTCCCGAAGTGGGGAGGATCATGAGCAGCACTTGAGGACTATGCTTCAGACATTGAGAGAGAAGAAGTTATATCCAAAATTTTAAAAGTGTAAATTCTAGCTAGATTCAGTGGCATTTTTGGGTCATGTAGTATCGAGTGAGGGGATCAAGGTAGACCCGAAGAAGATTGAAGCAGTGCAAAGTTGGCCTTGACCATCCTCAGCTATGGAGATCCGGAGTTTTTTTGGTTTGGTGGGGTACTACCGTCAATTTGTAGAGGGTTTCTCGTCTGTTGCTGCACCTATGACCAGATTGACCTAGAAGGGTACTCCGTTCAGGTGGACCGAGGATTGTGAAGAGAGATTTCAAAAGCTCAAAACTGCTTTGACTACAACCCCAGTGTTAGTGTTGGCTACTGAATCGGGTTCCTATACGGTGTATTGTGATGCATCGTGCATTGGTCTCGGTGCGGTGTTGATGCAAGATGGTAGGGTGATTGCCTATACGTCTAGGCAGTTGAAGGTGCATGAAAACAATTATCTCCTCCACGACCTCAAGTTAGCAGCTATTGTTCATGCCTTGAAGATCTGGCGGCACTATTTTTATGGTGTTCCTTGTGAGGTTTTCACTGATCACCGGAGTCTACAGCATCTGTTTAAACAGAAGGATCTTAACTTGCAGCATCGGAGATGGTTGGAGTTGCTTAAGGATTATGACATCATCATTCTCTATCATCCAGGGAAAGCCAATGTGGTTGCCGATGCTTTGAGACGCAAGGTGGAGAGTTTGGGCAGTTTAGCATATCTACCAGTAGCAGAGAGTCATTTAGCTTAGGAAGGCCTTGGCCAACTAGTTTATTAGATTGGATGTTTCTGAGCTGAGCTGAGTTTTGGCTTGTGTGGTTGCTCAGTCTTCTCTTTATGATCGTATGATGGTAGGCTATAATTGCGTGTTTTAGTTGCTTATCGCACTCTAATTTCCTGCACTTTAATTGAGTTTGAGCCTTAATCGCTAGTGTTTTGCACTAATTATGTGTTTTATGCCTTGTAGGAGTGATTCCAAACTATGTAGATGTTGTGGCATGAGCTTTAAAATATGAGTAAAAGCCCAAGGATTAAGTTGGGATCGAGTTCGGGGATCAACGGACACTAGTGCACTTAATGAGAGAAATGAAAAATCGAACAGGACGTCACCCAGGTGCGCGAGCGCGCACTAGGCGCACATGTGAGGCAGAAGACCATCAAAAGTGTGCGGCCATATGCGCGAGAACACACCCAGGTGCGCGGCCGCACACGTTGAACTCCGGAATGAGTCCTATTTCGCGTAGGAGAAAGTGTGTTCATTTGGGCCTGACCCTACTTGGTATATATTCATGGAAAAATGATATTTTTTGGGAATTCGGATACATCTAAGACCTAAGGAGGCTAAGGAGAAGTGGGAGAAGAAAGAGCACAAGGATTTCATCATTCAATTCTCACTCAAGACAAGAGTTTGGATCGTTTATGCTTTCCTTTAACTAAAACTTATTTGTGATTAATTACTCCATATCTATGGAGTAGTTCTCTTTAGGGATTGATGGATTTGGTGTATTGATATTTGTTGTGGGTTATTAACTTTGGTGTATTGATATTTGTTGTGGGTTATTAACTCTTGTTTGTATGTATTGAATCGTTTTGGGTGTTTTAATTGTTGCATCTATTTTCACATGTTCATGTAATCGAGAGAGGCATAACTTGTGACATAGTTGCATTACTTTGTTGGTTGAGTTCATTAATTCTTCTTAGTAATCGAAAGAGGCTAATAGTATTATTGTTCAACCCTAGTTAGGAGGATAATCGAGAGAGGTTCTCCTAAATACCAATCCACTACGAACTCTCGCATATCTTCACTAAGCTTAAATTGGTTCATATTGTGAGGTTGAGACTTAATCGAGAGAGGCGTTTCTACTAAACGATTGAATTACTAATTGAGTGAATTCGAGAGTGTCATTTGAACATTAGAAGTGAATTAACTAGAGTTAAATCTCAGACATTTATCTTGCACATATCCAATCAATCCCTATTTTCTCCCATTTATATCTTCCTTACTCATTGTTGTGATTGTCATTAGTCAACAGTTTAGACTTTTAATAAATTTTAGTTTTAAATCGCACAAATCTAATTATCGATCGTCTTGGAAGCTACGAAAATATTATTTAAATCCAATCCATGTGGATACGATATTTTTCTATACTATATTCGACTAGCGAGCCTAAGTTTTATACACCGGTTTTGCGCTCGTCAATTTTTTGCGTCGTTGCCGGGGATTGGAAATTAATAGTGTTTGAAATAGTTTGTAGTTCTAATTCATGAATTTTTATTTTTATTTTATTTTTCTCTTTTTATGTTTGGTTTTACTTGATTGTGTGCATGCTACAGGTTAGATTGGTGCATGACTCGATCCTCTTAGAAGGAAGTGCTCCCACAAGAACCAGAAATCGAGAAACAGCTACGATAGTTGAGGAAGAAAAGAAATCTCCCCGAGAATACAGAGAAGGTTGGGCAATCCTCAACCAAGGAAGTTATGGCGGGAGATGAGGATAATGTTGATTTGGCTGCAAGAAAGGCAGCCCAGCAAAGAGAAAAAGGTGCACGAGATGTTGAGGAGACAGCTCTTCGAAATGCACAACTTGTCAATGAAGAGGAAAGGGCTCAAGGAATTACTCAGAATCTACCTTTGGGTGCAGACCAATTTGGAAATATAGCTCCCGGTGCTGGGAGACCATTGGGTAATTATGCTAGACCGGTCTACAACCAAGGCTTATCAAGTATGAGACCACCTCCAGTTGCAGCTAACAATTTAAGTTAAAGCAAGTGTTGCTTCAAACTCTTCAAAACAACTATGTCTTTAGAGGAAAGATGAACGAAGATCCAAACAATCATCTGATGGACTTCGAGGATATTAGGAACACCTTTCAATACAACGGTGTGTCACAAGATGCAGTTTACTTAAGGGCATTCCCTTTCACACTCAAAGACGATGCAAAGCACTGGCTTCGAAGCTTGCCTAATGGATCGATTAGAACATGGGATGAGATGACCAGAAAATTTCTTGACAAATATTTCTCATCAGCTAAGACGAGCAAGTTTAGAAGATAAATCCATAACTTCTGCCAGAACGAGACCGAAACTGTGCTTGGATCTTGGGAGAGGTTTAAGGAGATAGTGTGAAAGTGTCAACATAGCATAATTGAACTCTAGATGCAACTCCAGGACTTTTGGGATGAATTTACACCTGTCGCTTGCAGAACTGTCATGACCCAAACCGATGGACCGCGACGGGCACCCGGTACCTTAACCGAGTACCAACGTAATGTATCTTTTCGTATCTTACTATTATAGGTAAATGGGCTAAAAGATTGTCGTGAAATAACTTGAATGAAACATGACGGAACACTCGTCATGGGACGACCCAACATGTAATACAACTTATACATATGACATACGGGCCTATAAGGCCGGCATGATCCTTTATATACTCAAAACATAGGCCAACAAGGCCATACAATATCATAAAGGTCGGGATAGGGCCCGTTATACAAATCAAAACATGTACTAATCATACTGACCAAATAAGCAACTCCTGAGCAAATGGAGCATACCAACACCTTTCGTTGAGCTGATAGCCTACTTGGAGGACTCTCAACCTATCTATCAGGACCTGCGGGCATGAAACTCAACATCCCCAGGCAAAATGGACGTTAGCACAAATAATATACCGACAGTTATTAGCCAATCTCTAGGCCTCAATTTGTGAACATATACAGAAATATGACAAGTTGTCCCTCTGGGCGTCATTAGCTTTACTACATCTAAGTAGGCCATACTATCCCATAACTCTTACTTCGATTTATTGTTACTGAGGTTTGCTACCAAACTCCAGGTTACTTTAATTGCTTATCCCATATGTAGTCCTTTAATTCTTCCTCGTTAATGTTCATCTTAAGAATGCCGGCCTAATCTCATCTCATGCTTTGTAACTTTTATCCATCCATTGTTGATTTACCTCAATGTTGATCTACAATCTACCACTGATAACTTGAAACCTTTTGCGTAATCACTAGGGCTCACGTTGCATCGAGGAACATTTGAAGTGATTTTCCTAATCCACTTGGGGGCGATACCATAGTTCCATAACCGTGTTTCATAGCATCCCAATGTGATTCACCTAAAGTGGGTATTTTATTCATGAAATCCCCTTTTCTTTTTTTTATTCAAATCATTACTCAATCGAAGGCCCAAATGTCATCCTTTATCTATCACAATTACACCCTTATTCTACTACCAGTGCAGCATTCCATCTCTTCTAAATGCTATTAGTCTTAGACTCCTTTGAGTCCATTCAATCTATACTGAGCTTTCTATAACTTAGATAAACCATTAGCTCTCTTGTTCTCATGGTATTAATCCCGAGGACTTATCCATTCTCGTCACCTTCTCACTTGCCTTTCCTTGTCCTTACTCATGTCTTCCTAAAACCTTGTCGCTTTACCATACTTTAGCTTGTGACCTACACATATCTATTTATATTATTTGCAACCTTCCTTCAACTTGCTTTCACCATAGATTTCCTTGTGTCATCCTGGAACATCAAGCGAGACATCACATCGTCTCTAACTCTTCTTTAATCTCTTAATTAGGCTTCGCGATACCTAGAAACCATAGGCTGGAAGACATACCACTGACGATGCAGCTCTCATTCGTGGATACTGAATCCCAGCGCTTTTAGCCCTCTATCTGAAATATGGATTATTCACAACCTTCTGCACCTGAGCACCTCATATGTTGTTCATATTTACCTTACTTACCTTAGAATCTCGCATCACATCTTGTAATTCTTTCATGACCTCTCTTCCACATAGGTATAATTCACATCTATGACTTGAAGTTCTATTATAATACTTGCACCTCTAGTGCATACACGATCCGATGAGAGCTTCATACTGACTTCTTATGAGGCTGGCACTTTACTAACTGGCTCTAACGTAGGGCCGTTATAGAATATGGTTTTTGTACTATCTCTCTTGTACCTCTGATATTAAAAGTGATTCTGTAATGTTCTAAATCATGATGTCTATAATTTTTTGGGTCCAATAATCAGACTCCTCATTTACTTAGTTAATGTAACTCTTTAGTTTCCTCTTCCCTCTGATCAGCCTTTATGTAGGCTTAAGCTATCTTCCAATCTGCAGCTCATGGTATTAGTTATTACTTTCTGCCCCCTTGTTGTGTGCATACTTAGCTTATCTTAGTTCCCACATATGCCAGAATCTTCATGCAACTCATATGATCTTGAATATTAATTTTGGTTTTAGTTTCAGTTCATTAGCCACGGTAGGTGCCACTTTCTTATGGAGTGCATACAATGTTGTTGTGAGACTGTTGTTACAAGACCATTTCTTTTTCAAGTTATTATGTTTAGGTTGAAGCCTTCCTCCTTATTTCCTTAGCTAGTCTTTCATTGTAGTACTTAGGGAGGACCTTCTGACTCTTGTAAAGCTGTGAGCTTATTACATTGTATACTCGATGGAATTTTCGATGTCATTCCTCGCCTATAATTTTTCGTACTTACTTATTTCCATGCCCTTGTACTTGTAGGGTTGCTTCTGAACTAATATTTTGACTGTCTTCACAGTGGCATTCTCTTTTACTTATATAACACTCATACAGTACCTTTAACTACCCCAACTCCAATCTGAATATTTCTCAAGGATCACGATGTCGTATCTGCAAGACTGAATTCGCCGTATTGGTGTTCACTATGTTTATCTCGCATGATCTGTTGATTTATCTGTAACCTCTTGTGCCATAACTAGGCTAATCCTGAATCAACTACTAACTACTCATTGGCCCATTCTCATATTAATATTTCGCAAAATGCTTCTTGGGTTATTTCCTTTGTCTTAACTTACCTCTCGCACTTGCTCCTTATTTATCAATAACATCCTGGGCATGAACCCTTACTTCCTCTCCTTGAAGTCGTATTTGCATAATGTTCTAGAATCGTAGCATATCTGTAGAATTTGAATAAGTGCAATCTCGTCCCTTTTCTCATTTTTTATCGCATTCTTCCCTTACCATCCCATAATTACTAGAACTACTTAATTCTGACTTAATACCATATCACTCCATATTCCCCCTTTAGGGGAGTACTAAGATTTAGTTCTACGATGATCTACGTATAGATGTTTTACCTCTTAATCTTTGGCGTCTTTTCACATCATCGATGATCCTTACTTACCTCGTAGTAATCTTTCTGTACCAAGGATAACAAATTTCCTTACTCGCGAGGGTGACACCTAGAATAATCGGAACACATAGTCCCTTAAGCTTAACTTTGCTCACATTGCTTTTTTTAGGGAAGCGTCTTCCTGAATGACCTTTAAAGGTTGTTCTTCTGTCGTCCATTCTATTATTGCCGGAACGCAATCTCTGAATATCCCATGATGCCGACTATTATCAAATCACTCAATCCCTAATTCATGTTTAGTTTATCTTTTTCACTAGCCCATACTGATTTGTATTACTCTGGGGTCTAACTTTTCCTTCTGGTAATCACGTTAGAGTCACGAACTTATTTCTCAAAATAAGGGTATGACTTTATGGCCTATACTCGTTTATTGTCTCCAGGCCTGTCACCTATCGTCTTTTCCTTCACTTGACTATAGACTCTGTAATACTGTCATTTTTTTCTGCTGTTGTCATCCATGTATCACATCTTACTCATAATGCTTCATTAATCCTCTTCTTATTTCCCTGCTAACATTTTTGTCTATCACTTTATTCTGAAAACTTCAACAAGATATTCTTTTGCATTTAGCTCCCCTTGCTCCATCCACTGGCTTTTCAGGTTGCCTAACATTGTCTCTCTACTAGGGACGGGATCCATACTAAGGTAATATTTATCCCTTCAGGATTCCAATGCCTATCTTTGAACATTCTAGTATTCATATCTAGTTGTACTATTCTAGAGTGCGCCATCTGGGTGTCTCACAAGGAGATCTATTAGAACATTTGCAATATTCTTCGGAAATGTTAACTAACTCAAGCAATTCATTCACCATTTTGGGTTACTCTAACCCCAACCGGATCCTAATATCCCGTCCTTTTCTCAAACCATATTTGTTAGCTCCCATAGGGCATAACTGAGATGGGTGTGGCCAATTGTACATACATATATCACTGTTTTAGGTAACTCAAAATGCTTATATTTCTCTGCTTGAATTGTAAATACTGATAATCTTCATTAACTGGGTTCACCTTGCTTCTTTTACTTGTTGAAACTGGTATCGAGCTTCTGAATCTCTCATTGCCTTTTACCATAGGGGTAAATAGATATTCTTGCCTTAAGGATCCTTATAAAGAGACTTACACGTCTTAGTACACACATGATCTGCTGAAGACCTCATATTTACTCATCATGAGCATCATGCAAAATCGAGTTCCTCTAACTTAACTCTTCCATAGCCACATTCAATCCCTTACCAACCGTCTTTCTAGATGTAGGCATCGTCGTATTATGAATAAGATAAGAGTTTAGGATATTAAGTTCTTACAATTGAGCTCTACCACACGATCTAGAGTAAGAAGAAAGAGTGACAGTTCTAAATGCCCTGTAGCCTCCTACTTATAAGTGTGGCGAATAACACACCCATAAACAAGACTCTACTAGACACGGTTTATAGACTACCTAGGACAGAACTGCTCTGATACCACTTTTGTCACGACCTAAATCGATGGACCGCGACGGGCACCTGGTACCTTACTCAACCGAGTGCCAACGTAACGTATCTTTTCGTATCTTACTATTATAGGTAAATGGGCCAAAAGATTGTCTTGAAATAACTAGAATGAAACATGAGGGAACACTCGTCGTACGACAAACCAACATGTAATACAACTTATACATATGACGTACGGGCCTATAAGGTCGGCATAATCCTTTATATACTCAAAACATAGGCCGACAAGGCCATACAATCTTTCATATACATGACATCTGTCTACAAGCCACTAAGAGTACATAATATCATAAAGGTTGGGATAGGGCCCGCTATACCAATCAATACATGTACTAATCATACTGACCAAATAAGCAACTTCGGAGCAAATGGAGCGCACCAACACCTTTTGCTGAGCTGATAGCCTTCTTGGAGGACTCTCAACCTGTCTATCGGGACCTGCGGGCATGAAACGCAGTGTCCCCAGGCAAAATGGACATCAATACAAATAATGTACCGAGTATGTAAGGAATAAAAATCAGTAAATAATAGACATGAGAGAAACATGGAGTAAAAGACTCGACATGTAAGTCTGAATAGATCTGTGAATCATTTAATACTTATAATGTCATGCATATGTGTATAAATTTCATACCATGTATAGGTATATGCATTCATAACATCATCAAGCCTCTGAGGGCATCCCATCATATCATCTCGGCCACTGTAGGCAAATCATCAACGTATACCAGCTGATCAGGTGGTGGTGCGTATATAACGCCGTAACCTTTTCCCATATCCTGATCAAGTTGTGCATTTGCTCGTTTCGTTTGTATCGTATAGATCCTGCCAAAAGAAAGAAGGGATAGCCTTAACATACCTGAGCCGATTCTCTTGACAATCCCTCTAACACACGTCAATCGCGATAAAACACATAACGGCAAGTCAGAGTAGGGAAATATCCGTATGATATTCTTGAGAAATATTATACCGTACTCCCTTAGAATTTGCAAGTCATGTTGCTATTAAATAACGTAATCTCGTATGGATTTTTTTTGTAGCTTCATCTACACTTTGTCATAATCTTCATTCACATTATTGTAGCTTCATCCGTATCTTTGTTGTAATTTCACAAAGTCATAAGCCTTTTCACTTTGTGAATTTAGAAAGGCCTTCTTAATAGCATCTTTCGACCCAAAAATGAGATATGGATGTAAATAGTGCCATAGCATATCCGTATGATGCCTTTCCCAAAATGAATGAATGAATTTGAAAGGTCCCTTATTATAGTGGTGTGGGCTCCACTTAACCAGGCTTACTTAGCCACCCAAAAATCTCCTAAAATGCCACCTAAATTTCCTAAACCAAGAGTCACTACTTGGTTCTTTATCCAACCTCATGGGCTGCCATGTTGGGAGCCCTTACTCTTATCCAAATATTCACCCTTTTTTCCTTAATCAACTTTGTTAATCCCCCACTAATCCAATAGTTAACAAATTACTCACATAATTAAGAATTATTTCAAAATAATCTCATTCCCGAGTTTACGTCGATTAACTTACGACGAAACTTTAACGTATGAAAATGTAGGGTGTAACATCTCATTTTCGAGCTTATATCAATTTACTTATGGCATACTTTCACGTACGAAAACATGGAGTGTATCAATAACATTGACCCATGAAGCTGGAGGTCTGTTGACGAAGAAGATTCCAGAGGAGATGGTCACAATTCTAAATGAGTTATCTGAAGACGCAAATCAGTGGCCCTCTCAGATTGCTGAAAAACGAAGATCAACTGGTGTTCACCAAGTTGATGCAAACACATCTGTGTAGGTACAACTTGATGTCATGGACAAGGAAATAAGGAAGCTAACCTTAGCTTCAATACACAGTGAGCCCCATGCAGCATGTGATATATGTGGAAGAGGGCACCCTAATCATGAGTGTCAATGTCACGCCCCGAACCTGGGGGCGAGACCGGCACTTGGTGCCTCACCTATCCTCGCGTACCAACTTGCGACTAAGGGACTCTGAACATATAATGTCATACTTTGGCCATGGGCTACATTGCTATCCAATTGCGAATACTGACTAAATATCAATAAAAAGTTGGGCCGACAAGGCCGTCATAACTACTACAGCTGACAATCCAACAGAATGTACATAAAAGGCTTACAAGCCCAACATACTGCATTAACTGACAGGATATGTCTACCCCTTTTTGACTTGTTTAGGACTACAAATTCCAAAAGTCCTCATTTTTTCTTAAACTCCGTGTCCAGTCAAACAGGTTCACATAAATTGGAACAGAGGGAGTACAAGATATACATAAAGCTCTAGACCCGACAACTCTGAAAGGTATGGAGCTTACCGATCAAGCTGAACTCGGGCAACACCTAATGAGGAGGTCTACCCGTCTGTCTGTCTGAACCTGCACGCATGAAATACAGCACCCCCAAAAAAGGGACATCAGTACGAAATAATGTACCGAGTATGTAAGGCACTATAAAGAAAGCTGAAACTGAACTAATAATATAATAACTGAAAGCAACTAAAAGTCAATGATAATCTGAAGATATGCTTACCTGCTGATACTGACTCAACTCTCTCAATATGGTAAGTGAAATAGTTGTCTGGCCTTATAAATCTCAGTATATATATAACTGCTCTGCCATAGTAGGCTCGCTTATAAGCGCTCGGCCATAATAGGCTCTGTATCTCGGCCAACTAGGCTCACTCATAGGCACTCGGTCATAGTAGGCTCGGTATATAACTTACCATCTGATCAAAGGTTGCCCAATAAGGGCCTACCCATCGATTATAGCTCGATGGTAATGAAAATACTGTAATACTGTATATATAGATTCTCTGCTCTCATGACTGGAAAAAAGAAAATACTCAATTGGATATGAAGTCCCGATAAGGAGAATACTATAACTTACAAGACTAGGAAAATATACGTAAATTCCGGGATATGAATTTCTCTTTATGTCTTGTTATCAAACGTATGTAATTACGTGATCATGCCAAAATGAAGGAAGAGCTTAGCCTTAACATACCTTATACACCTCACTATCATGGTCATGTGGTACCTTGTATGGTACTAGTCTATAAATATCAGGTATTATCGCTCGGCCCGTATTTTATTCCAATTTGTCAAACATGGGCTAAAATTCATTTTCTTTGACTTTCTTCACCTCTCACCTTCACGAATTTACTCATCATGTGTTTAAAATAGCATAATGCTTATAATCTCAAAATAATCCCATTCCCAAACTTATGTTGATTAACTTACGACAAAACTTTAACGTACGAAAATGCGGGATGTAATATCTCATTCCCGAGCTTTCATCAATTCACTTATGGTGTACTTTCACGTACAAAAACATGGGGTGTGACAGTCAAGCCTCAATCAAGGAAGTTAATGCTGTCGGGAATTATAACTTCAATGCAATGGGTCAGAAGCACTCCGATTTTTCATGGAGTTCAACTGGAGTTACGATAAACGCATCGCCAAAAAACAATCTCGGATTTCAAGGAGCTCCTAGTTTTGCGAATAAGCTCATACCGCGTTCCATCCTCAACATTCCACTCAGCCTGGGCTAGAAGATCTGATGAAGTCTTTCATTGTCAAGACAAATGAGTGAGTAGAAGCTTATGGTTCAGCTATCAAAGAACTTGGCATTGGTTTAAACTTGGAGAAATAAGTGGGAAAAATTGAAACTGTATTGTTTGAGAGAATCCCAGGTACTCTACCAGCTGACACCGAGAGAAATCCCAAAGAAACAGTGAATGATGTGACCTTGAGAAGCGGGCAAGTACTGAAAGATCCCACTCCAGTCCAAAAAGATGTGGTACCTGAAAAAGAAAGTGAGGAGAGGCTGAAAATTGAAGGTGATAAGAAAAAGAAAGGCAAGGAAGGAGCTGAGAAATAGAAGAAGGAGGAAACTTCGATAAAGGAAGATCGAAATGAGAGCGAGCACATGCCTGCTCTACCCTTTCCCCAAAATCTGTATAGAGAAAAGCTGGACAAGCAGTTTGAGAGATTTCTAGATATGCTGAGACAGGTTAATGTAAATTTGCCATTCATAGAAGTTCTCTCACAAATGCCAGCTTATGCCAAATTCTTGAATGAGATCTTTACAAAGAAGATGAAGATAGAAGAAACCTCAGTGGTCAATCTCACGGAGCATTGCAGCGCAATCTTGCAAAACAAACTCCCACAAAAGTGTGGAGATCCGGGGAGTTTTACAATACCTTGCTCGTTAGGCACTCTTAATTTTGATAAATCTTTATGTGATTCTGCTGCCTCAATTAATTTAATGCCTTTGTCTATTTACAGGAAGCTGGAGAATGAGCTTGGAGAGATAAAATCTGCGTCAATATCTTTGCAGCTGGCAGACCAAACAACTATAATACCCGAGGGGATAGTGGAAGATGTCTTAGTTCGGGTAGATAAGTTTGCATTTCCTGTAGATTTCATTATGGTGAAGATGGAGGAGAACAAAGAGGTTCCCCTTATCTTAGGAAGACCATTCTTAGCAACGGGCAGAGCAATATTAGATATACAATATCAAAAAATGCATGCTTAGAGTGGGTGAGGAGATGGTGACTTTCGAGATGAATGCGGAGATAGGGGTGAGAAAGGAGAAGCCAACTGCAAGTGTTGAGTGGAAGGTGAAGAGCTCAAAAGAGAAGGTCCCGGTGATTGAGAAAGACAAGTGTGGGGTGTACCCCGAGACGGCTGAGAAGAAGTTGTCCGCGTGGATGTGTGCACTAGTTCGGGGGCACGAAGAATATAGCCCGACTTTGACTCACACCTCGACTAGAGATTCAGGGAAGTTTTCTCTACTTTATGCCTTTTAATTGTGTGTCATAGGGACATGCCACAACTTAAAGTGTGGTGTGGGGGATATTTATATGTTGTATGTATATGTATTTCTTTTTTGCTTAGTTATAGTAATTTGATAGAAAAATATTTGGAAAACCATAAAAATTTTAAATTTTTTGATTTTTCCCAACAATGGATATCATTCAACAAGTTTCTTGAGGGATAAAGTCGAAAGAAAAAGACAAAAAGATTTTTTTTGTTAGGTAGTATATTAATTTTCCCTTAGTTTTTCTTTGTGTCGCGGTTCTTTTTTAGGGGTTTTGTTTGAATCGGGTATAGTTAGTTTTTAGTTTTGTTAGGAGTAGAAAACCTTGTGCTATGATTTTAATTGGAAGCAATATATCTTGACTATGTTATACCTTGAGAATAGTGAGTGCTCTGGTTGTGACGCTTAGGCTCACTTTTTGACTCTCGTAGAAGTACCTTAAATTGTATGTTCTTAACTTTGCTTAACTGCTTTGACTAGAGTGTGCTGATAATCCAATCTTGAGTGAGTTATGTGCCATGTGTGTGTGAGATTTTGGTGTATTAGGTTCATTGCATTTGATGTATAGAACATTCCCCGTGTGCTTGCAAAGCGAAATAGTAGTTTTATTCAGTCTTGGAAGAGATATAGGCATTTCTTTGTTGAGCGAGTTATATGCTATTACCCACCAAATTGCTATGTATCGCAGTTAACCCCGTTGAGCCTGTAATCCTATTTCTTTAGCAACCAAATTACAAGCCTTACCCTTTTGTTTGAATTGACAATCTATTTGAACCATTTACTTCTCATGAGCACTTGAAATTGTTATAAACTGTGTAAAAGTTAAAGTGTGGGGTGATTGGTTTGGATTTTGAGTGGAACTAATGAATTAAGGAGACAAGTGCACTGTTTTGAAAAAGTAAGAGCAACTTAAATTGAAAAAGAAAAAAAAACTATAGTTGTATTTTTGTGAAAATTATTCACTAATAGGTGGTAACTCTTGATGTAATAGTGCTTAAAGAAGTTGGGAGTTAATATATATGGATGTGAAGGTGGAGTCTTGATTTATTAAAGTGCTTAGGGAGGTGTAGTCACTCTTATATCTAAATGTATCTTACCCATCCCGCAGCCTACATTACAACCAAATAAAGTCCTACTTGATCCTTGACTGAATGAGCTCGAATTAGTAGAGTAGTACACTACGGGTAAGCCTATAGTTCATCTTTTGTTGCATATGAATGTTGTTTATGAGAGTGAGCAAATTCTTCCAATCTTGAGTTCCTAATTGTTCTTAGTTTCTATGGTGTGTGGAACTACTCTCTATTGTTCTGTGAGGGCACCTGATTCGTGAAGGAAAAGTAATGTCGTTGACCTCTAGGTTAGAGTAAGTGAGTGAGATATAAATAATGTGTGGTACTTGCGAGTCAAATGTTGAGGCTAGGATGTTGTATTTTAAATATTCTTGGTATGATGAGTTATGGGAGTTGTGTAATAGGTCGTGTCTATATAAAGTGTAGTTTGATTGCTCGAGGACGAGCAATGGTTTAAGTGTGGGGTGTTGATGGTATGCTATAATTGCGTGTTTTAGTTGTTTATCACACTCTAATTTACTGCACTTTAATTGAGTTTGAGCCTTAATCGCTAGTGTTTTGCAATAATTATGTGTTTTATGCCTTGTAGGAATGATTCCAAGCTATGTAGATGTTGTGGCATGAATTCATGCTATTTTGGAGCTTTGAAGTCTGAGTAAAAGCCCAAGGATTAAGTTGGGATTGAGTTCAGGGATCAACAGAAACTAGTGCACTTAATGGGAGAAACAAAAAATCGAACAGGACGTCACCCAAAGTTTGCGGCCATATGCGCGAGCACCCACCCAGGTGCGTGGCCGCACACGTCCAACTCCGGAAAGAGTCCTATTTCGCGTAGAAGAAGGTGTGTTCGTTTGGGCCCGACCCTACTTGGTATATATACATGGAAAATGGTATTTTTGGGACTTTTGACACATCTAAGACCTAAAGAGGCTAAGGAGAAGTAGTAGAAGCAAGAGCACATGGATTTCATCATTCAATCCTCACTCAAGACAACAGATTGGATCGTTTATGATTTCCTTTAACTAAAACTTATTTGTGATGAATTACTCCATATCTATGGAGTAGTTCAATTTAGGGCTTTGATGGATTTGGTGTATTGATATTTGTTTGTGGATATTAACTCTAGTTTGTATGTATTGAATTATTTTTGGTGTTTTAATTGTTGCACCTATTTTCACATGTTCATGTAATCAAGAAAGGAAAAACTTGTGACATAGTTGCATTATCGTGTTGGTTGAGTTCATCAATTCTTCTTAGTAATCAAAAGAGGCTAATTGTATTATTGTTTAACCCTAGTTAGGAGGATAATTGAGAGAGGTTCTTCTAAAGACCAATCCACTACGAATTCTTGCATATCTTCACTGAACTTAAATTGGTTCATATTGTGAGGTTGAGACTTAATCGAGAGAGGAGTTTCTACTAAACGATTGAACTAATAATTGAGTGAATTTGAGAGACTCATTTGAACATTAAAAGTGAATTAACTAGAGTTAAATCTTAGACATTTATCTTGCACCTATCCAATCAATCCCTATTTTCTCTCATTGATATCTTCCTTACTTATTGTTGTGATTGTCATTAGTCAATAGTTTAGACTATTTGTAAAATTTTAGCTTTAAATCATACAAATCTAATTGTCGATCGTCTTGGATAGCAATTAAACTAGAAGCTACGAAAACACTGTTTAAATCCAATCCCTGTGGATACGATATTTTTCTATACTTTATTCGACTAGTGAGCCTAAGTTTTATACACCGGTTTTGCGCTCGTCGTCGTATCAGAGAGCGTCAGTATGAGGACCCTCATCTGCTTATCCTTAAGGACACAGTTCAGCACGATGATGCCAAGTAGGTCACTATTGGAAATGACGGTGTATTATGGATGCAGGGCAGGCTATGTGTGCCTAATGTAGATGGTTTGCATAAGTTGATTCTCTAGAAGGCTCACAGTTTGCAGTACTCCATTCATCCAAATGCCGCAAAGATGTATCATGATTTGAGGCAGCACTACTGGTGGAGGCGGATGAAGAAGGACATAGTGTAATATGTAGCTCGTTTCCAAAATTATCAGAAGGTGAAGTATGAGCATCAGCGACCGGGTGGGTTGCTTCAGAAGTTAGAGATTCCAGAGTGGAAATGGGAGCGGATCACTATGGATTTCATTTTTGGGCTCCCACAGACCCAGAGGAAGTTCGATGCATTTTGGGGGATTATGGATAGATTGACCAAGTCAGCTCATTTCATTCCTGTGGTTACTACTTACTCTTCGAAGCAGCTGGCTCAGGTTTACATTCATGAGATCGTCGGGCTTCATGGTGTACCGGTATCTATCATCTCTGACCGGGGTACGCAGTTTACATCACGGTTCTGGAGAGCTGTATAGTATGAGTTGGGTACTCGTGTGGAGTTGAGTACAACATTTCACCCTCAGACGGACGGACAGTCCGAGTGCACTATTCAGATATCGGAGGATATGCTTTGTGCGTGTGTGATTGATTTTGGGGGTTCTTGGGATCAGTTCTTGCCACTTGCGGAATTTGCCTACAACAACAATTATCAGTCAAGCATTCAGATGGCACTATATGAGGCTTTGTAGGGTAGACGGTGCCGGTCTCTAGTTGGTTAGTTCGAACCGGGCGAGGCTAGGCTATTGGGTACAAACTTGGTTCAGGATGCCTTGGAAAAAGTTAAATTGATTCAGGATCGACTTTGTACAGCCCAGTCCAGGAAGAAGAGTTATGCGGATCAGAAGATTCGTGAAATTGCATTCATGGTTGGGGAGCGGGTCTTGCTCTGAGTTTCGCCCATGAAGGGTGTTATGAGGTTCGGAAAGAAGGGCAAGTTGAGCCCTAGGTATATCGGGCCTTTTGAGATTCTTGATAGGGTAGGGGAGGTGGCTTATAGACTTTCACTACCACCTAGTCTCTCTGAAGTTCATCTAGTATTCCATGTTTCCATGCTCCGGAAGTATCACGGCGATTCGTCTCATATGTTAGATTTTAGCTCAGTCCAGTTGGACAAGGATCTATCCTATGTTGAGGAGCCGGTGGCCATTTTGGACAGGTAGGTTTGAAAGTTGAGGTCAAAGAACATCGTGTGTGTGAAGGTTCAATGGAGGGGTCATCCGGTCGAGGAGGCAACTTGGGAGACCAAGCATGATATACG
This sequence comes from Nicotiana tabacum, assembly GCF_000715075.1. Taxonomy (NCBI): domain Eukaryota; kingdom Viridiplantae; phylum Streptophyta; class Magnoliopsida; order Solanales; family Solanaceae; genus Nicotiana; species Nicotiana tabacum. Next base: position 141,552,564 of record NC_134096.1, on the reverse strand, counting down.
CAGTCATTATCCTCATTTTTTCACCACTCTAGGTATATCTTTATACTTGTTCGAGAACGAACATTTGTTTTAAGAGGGGGAAGATGTAACGACCCGGCCGGTCATTTTGAGATTAGTAGCCCCGAACCCCTATTTATTGCTCCCTCTATTTCATGTTGTGGTTACGTGACTTGCTGGGAGGATTTGTTTTTGCTTTCGGAGTGTTATGGGACACATAGTCCCTAAAATGGAAGTTTAAGTCGTATGAATCGATGTAGTTTGTTTGAACTATATGAAAATGACTCCGGAATAGAGTTTTGACAGTTCCAATAGCTCCGTAGGGTGATTTTGGTCTAAGGGGTGTGTTCGGATGTTGAATTGGAGGGTCGTAGGTCATTTTAGCATCAATTGGCGAAAGTTGGAAAATTGGATGATTTTTAGAAAGTTTGACCGGGAGAGGCCTTTTTGATATCGGGGTCGGATTTTGATTTCGGAAGTTGGAGTACGTCTGTAATGTCAATTATGACTTGTGTGCAAAATTTGAGGACAATCGGACTTGATTTGATATGTTTCGGCATCGGAAGTAGAAGTTTGAAGTTTTAAAGTTCATTAGGCTTGAATCGATGTGCAATTCGTGTTTTTAGTGTTGTTTGATGTGATCTAAAGGCTCGACTAAGTCCGTATGATGTTTTAGGACTTGTTGGTAAGTTTAGTTGAGGTCCTGGGGACCTCGAGTGGATTCCGGATGGTTAACGGATCATTTTTGGACTTAGAGGATTTTTGGTGCTGGGGTGGTTCTGGTGTCATCGCACCTGCTATGCGGTTGGCCGCAAGTGTGGTCTCGCATAAGCGAGCTTTGAGTCGCAAATGTGAGGGAGAGGAGGATGGACAGTGGTAGTAGATACGATATGAAGACCGCAGAAGCGGAGCCGCTTCTGCGGAAGGATGAACCCAGAAGCGGAGTGAGCGAGGGTGCCGGGGTGGCCAAGGCTTTCGTAGAAGCGGATGAGGGACCGCAGAAGTGCATCCGCAGATGCGGAGATTTGCGTGCAGAAGTGGAAGTTTCTCAGATGTGGTAGAGTTGAACGCAGGAGCATGTGAACCACAGATGCGGGTATGTTGTCGCTTCTGCAACGCTACAGATGCGGCTAAGTGTCCGCATGAACGGAAATACTGGCAGAACACTTAAATTCAAGGATTCGCGATTTTTGCTCATTTTAAACATTTTGAGCTCGGGTCATGGCGATATTTGAGAGCATTTTCGATGGATTTCTTGAGGTAAGTCTCTTGTACTTATTTTTTATCAATAACCTTGTTTCCCCATTGATTTTCCCACCTAGATTGTGTGTGTTTAGGGTGGAATTTGGGAGTTGGAGGCTAGGGATTTTAAGAGTTAAATTTGGGGATTTGAGTGGCGACTTAGTGTCGAATTTTGATAATTTTGGTATGGGTGAACTCGATATCGAATGGATTTTCTTATTTTGTGACTTTTACCCGATTCCGAGACGTGGGCCCGGGTCGACTTTTTGGGGTGATTTTTCTATTCCTTGCTAAAGTCGTAAATTTATTAATTAAATTAGTTTCTTGTAATTGTATTCATGTTATGTAATTTCTTTGTTCTAGATTTGGGGAATTCGGAGTTAGAAAATCGAGGGAAAGGCATCGTTATCGATTGATTGAGCGAGATTTGAGGTAAGTGACTTGTCTAACCTTGTGTGGGCGAAATCCCCTTAGGTTTTGGTGCTATTATAACAATTTGTGTTATGTGAGTGCCGTGTATGTGAGGTGAAGAGTGCGTACATGGGCTAATTGTGGAAATTTTGGTTCTTGCTGAGTTGTCTTCTTTTAAATTCTTTAACTGAGTTGCCTTAGCATATGTAGTGATCATGTTTAGCCTAGTATCGCATGTCTACGTGCCTTAACTCTTACTTGCAATTTGTGCAACATGCTTAGTTGAATTACCTACTTCCCTTGATTTGAATTAAATCTTTAACAGTAAGATTTCTTGTTGTAAATTCGTTGTTCCTTCGGTTATCTGCTGCATATTTACTTTAGGACTACGAGGCGGTTCCTAGGGAGATCCCCATGAACTGCATATTTATGTTGGGACTACGAGGCGTTTACTCGGGAGATCCCTTTGTCTTGCATATTTACTTCGGGACTACGAGGCGGTACCTCGGGAGATCCCCCCTGTCTTGCATATTGACTTTGGGACTACAAGGCGGTACCTCGGGAGATCCCCCGTGTCGTGCATATTTATATTTGGGACTATGAGGCAGTACCTCGCGAGATCCCCTGTCGTGCATATTTACATTTGGGACTACGAGGCGGTACCTCGGGAACGCCCATGTTGTTTACCTCTAATTGCTGAGCTGTTATTTTTTGAAGTTTTTCATTGTTTAAATTTTCAGTCATTTCAAATATTATTATATCTTCTGCCTTACTTTTCTTTTAAACCAGTAAGGCCGTGACTTGACCTCGTCACTACTCTATCGAGGTTAGGCTTGACACTTACTGGGTACCGTTGTGGCGTACTCATACTAGACTCTACACATCATTTTGTGCAGATCCAGGTTCTTCCTACCAAGCCAGATACTAGTGAGTTGGACTGTACGTGGAGACTTCAAGGTATATTTGCCAGCGTTCGCAAACTTCAGAGTCCCCCTTTATCCTTATTATATTGTTTCCCTTATTCTCTTTAGACTGTGATGTATAGAGACACCTACTACTTTCTTTTAGAAGCTTGTGACTTATTTCTAATGGGTTTTGGGAGTGGTAATTATTGATTTGCAGTTTTATATTTATTTCATGTGTTGAGAATTGGGCTTCAGTTCTTTATTATGTCATTCCGCAAATTTGTTAGGCTTACCTAGTCTCTACGGAAGGTGAATTGGGGTCGTGACAAATGTAGAACCCACAAAGATTCCTCTTTCTCAATTACCATGATCTCACACCATCAACCCGCCAAATTTCTTGTAGTTTCTTGTTAAACATTTCATGAACATTCCGAATTATCAGCCACAATCGTATATTCGACCTTCTGTCGGATAGTAAGTAGAACTCTTCGTAGAAACTTTATCAAAATCACACAACCGCTAACCCGCTCACATGAGATAACCCACTTGTGAGATTCCATTTCTACATCTTCCAACGACATTGCCCCGGTTACAACTACCACGAAATCAGCAAACCCCTCCCGAGCCCATGCTCGTCAACCAGCTATAAAAATTTGTCCATTCCCCATTGACATCAACTGACCATACATTCCAAACTCGAAGTCACGTCGCATCCCATAACGATAATCAAGCTTTTACACCCTTCATCATTCCAAGCAAACTCCTTTATGTCATATTAATCTTTCCTCAGTGCAGTAGCCACCGTCCCAAATGGCATTTGTGGACTTGGTCATTGTCCACCATGACTCCCAAATCTCTCTAAACCTTTTCAAGGCATGTGGCTATCCTACCACATAATCCATATGCTACTCTGCCACTCTCACTTCGGTTAATCCATCTCCTTTAAGCAACTTCTCAACCTCTGCTTTTCATACTCTACCTGCTAGCAATTCAACCACCGCAAGACACCTCCCACCATGTCCTTCCTCATCCTTCGCTACCCAAATGTTGCCTCAAATCAAAATCCATCTCTGTAGCACCTGAACTAATAAATTGCTACCAACTCTAAGCCTCCTCGAAGATCATCTTTCTTGAGCTATCAACATTAGAAACACCGACTCGATTTTGAAACCGCTACACACCGCCATCTCTGACAACCGCTTCTTAGGCACTATTTCGCAACACCCTGCCCTGAAGGCAAATCAAAGAAGACCATAACACCGGGGAACCTTAATGCGTTCACACAAGGACGACGACACCACATCACAAATTAGAATTCCACCACACTCGAAAATATCAAGTCTCATTACTCCAACCAAAGCATGAGCATCCTTAGTCTGATTGCCTTTCATCCGCTGGAATTAAATGTCGAACCTCTAAATCATGCACTGAGAAATCCTCCTTTCGATTCATCTGTGCCTTGACACATAAAGAAGCACCCTACCATTACACCAACAATGTGCGATAACAATGCATGAACATCATAATAATCTGTACACAGCCTAGAAACCATAGAAAATACATGTACTGGGCTGAAACGAAAGAACACCCTTATGAAAGGCGACGATAATAGCCTGCCGGAATACACAGGGAGAAACATATTTCACCACGACTGCATTACCACTACAACTCCTCGATGCCCAATTGATAACAAGCATTCTATGTTGCATAAGATTGAGTAGGAAGAAAATAAAGGCATAAGCTTCAATGGAATCAAATCGCACGAAGAGGAATCAAGAAGGGAAGTGCTCCTAACAGCCTTGTAGCCTCTCGAAGATAAGTACAGACGTCTCTATACCGATCCGCAAGATTCTACTAGACTTGATCATGAATCGTGAGACCCAAGTGAAACTAGAGCTTGGATACCAAGTTGTCACGACCCAAAACTCACTATAGGCCATGATGGCGCCCAACGTCGCTGTTAGGCAAGCCAATGGTGAACTACCAACTTGATTGTGCATTTTATTATTTTCGAAATCGTGAATTTTATTAGATAAAGAAATCAACGCATTAAAATCATGAAAACTTACACTTTAAATAGAATAGATAATAAAAGTGTGTAAATGCTAAGAAAAATCACAAACAACATCTAGAAAATCCCAAAACCTGGTGTCACAAGTTCATGAGCATTTACTAAGAAGTACGATGATAGTACAACATCTGCCTGGAATGTAAGTAAGACATGATAGAGTAAATAGTACGATGGAGACTCTGTGGGTTGTGATAAGTAGCCTAGAATGTGGCTCACCATAAAGTCTCCTCAGCAGGTGCACCTATGCGCCAAGATATCCACCAATTGAACCTGTCAGATCCTGCACATTTAGTGCAGAAGTATAGCATGAGTAAGTAAATCATTACGTACCTAGTAAGTATCTAGCCTAACTCCGGAGAAGTAGTGACGAGGGGTCGACATCGATACTTACTAGAGGTCCAATAAAGCAATATGATAAATCATAAGCGGTATGAAGCACAACAGCAATAATCGGGTAAAACTTTAAGTTACACAATCTTCCATAAATTTCTTTTAAAGATCTAATTTTTCTCAGTCTCATATTCTATCTCAACACCTCAGATGTATCAAGTGCCAGTATCAAACGGATAAGGAATACCATATAAAATGCCAGGCATCGGTGGAAAGATAATCTCGTGAATATTCAGACGGCTAGCGATATAACGCACGATTATGCCGAGGTCGTACTGCCCGATCCCGAATTACGTGTACACTACCGAGAGTCAAAAGGCACAAACCATAGATGCATCTATTATACTGTCGAGGCATTCAGCCCGCTCCACTAGAAACGAAGAAACTTATCGAATTACGAGTCACATGCTTACAACACAAATGCAGGTGCATAATAATAAATATACGCCTTTACGTTTATGAAATATCTTGTCCATAACCCAAGGTGATAAAACTCGGCCTAATATTTTTATATGTTTCTAAATCAATTTTAGTTATAATACAATTAATTAAACTAGCAGAATGAGTCCGCACAATTCAAATATTACATGATAAATTCCTAAGTCTACCCGGACATAAACATGCTTTAGCTATGTACGGACTCTCGTTACATCGTGCGCACGTAGAACCCACAACTAGTAGCACATAATAAATACATCCCCTAGGGAGTATTTTACCCCTCACAAAGTTAGACAGGAGACTTACCTCGTTCTGAAATTCCATAACCGGCTCCCGCGCCTCTCTAACACCTCAAACCAAAGCCCATCGATCCGTGTTTATACCCAATTTTGCCCTTATATTTTTCAAATAGTATATGTACTTTAAAGATATCATCCTACATCATTATTTAATTTACAATATTTATACAAGTATTTTAATAATTTTTCATAATTTTTAGAGCTTTAAAATTAATTTTCTTGTATTTAAATTACTTGAATATTTATTAATTACCCCTTAAATTATTTTGTGATGATTTAATTACCCAAAGTTATTATTTGCATCAACATATATGTTTCAGAATATTTTACTTTATTTTATGTAAGTTATATATTTTTAAGCTATTTACTTAATTTTGCAATAATAGCCTATATTCATGCATAATTACATTTTTATTACATTATTATATTTTTTAATGTTAAGCTATTATTTTTACTGCACAAGTAATATTTTTATTACTTATAAATTATTTTAAACAAATTTTGCATATTTAATTTATAGCCTCAATATAAGGTCTAATTTTGGAACCAAATTACATGCCCAAATACCCAGCACATTTCTTTGATCCCTCAGCAGCGCAACCGAATGACCCATTACCTTTGACCCGCCCAGTTTCCTATTTAATCTTGGCCATTGATCTCAAATGATCAACGGCCCATAATAAATCCCACATTCTATTTATATCCCCATAACCCAAAACCTAGATCCCATTTATCATTTCCGCCGCCTTCAAACACTCCCCTCCATCTCTTAAACCTAAACCCTAGCGACCAAAATCATCTCACCTTTTCTATGCATATTGCCTTTGAACCAGAGGCTTTCCTGCCTTTTCTGAACGCTTACCACTCTGATATGGTAATACTGAGTATCGTTCCATATATGGAAGGTGTATCTCATGTAAATCGGGTCCAAATGCACTCGACCTTAAAGATATCGTGGGATTCCGGCTAGATACCTCAAAGAACACATAGTATCTCTCCGATTTGGGCATATTTCCATCAAACCCGGCTTAATCAGGGTTTTGCCTTACCCGCTGCCCTAATTCTGATTTGAAATTAGTTTCCATGTGGTCTTTTCCTTATTCTGTATGATTGATTTCTTTTCCTTATTTTGTATGATTGATCTCTTTTTCCTTATTCTGTATGATCGATTTTTCCTTCCCTTATTCCGTATGATTAATTTCTTTCCTTATTCTGTGTGATTAGTCTTCTTTCCATGTTCGTTCTTTCAATTCCTACTACTATATAAACCCCTCCCCTAATCCTCTTAACGGACCTCATTACCGCTATTACTCTTACTATTCTCTTCTTTTACTCGTTCCTCACTCTGTTACATTCGAATATTTTCTGAAACTGTTGAATTCTTGGCCGGCTGAAAGCTAAGGCTATAATACTGTTAAACGACCTCCTCCGGTGCAAGCATTGCTCGTAGCCCTTCTCGAGGCTCTTGTGAACTCTGAAGCATGGGGATTTTGGGTTCCATTGTCTTCCTTCAATTGCTGCTACTGAATCACTACTGATATTCTAAGTTTCTCACTCTTTTGCTCGTTTAACTTTGCTACTGCTTAGTATCCTTGACTCTTACAATTTTAACTATCTCCCTTTATTTTGTCTATGACATGTGTGTTCTGTGTGCCAATATTATTTGTACTTTTGTAAGTAAGCATGATTCAGCTTTCCTTGCTATGCATGAATCCCTGGTACTGTGTTGGTGTATGCTTTATTGCAATTCTATTGTTTTAACAATGCTCTGCAATTCCATGTTCTCTAGTAGTTGAACTCAGTAGGCTTCAACATATGTAATATGCTCTAATTATGTGAATGGATTTTGGTCTTCTTAAGTACTACTTGTAAACTAATGTGTGTTCCCTACCTTGTCCTGTATCTCTGGATAAATCAATGCTTGTGTTTCAGACCTTTGTTGAGTTATTCTTGCCCAACCTGTTAGGTTTCTGAGGCTGTAATGATTAGCTAAGGCATGTTTCCATGCCATTTAAGTTCTAATATATGTTTGATTTGTTAATCTTATGTCTTTAGCGTTGCTTCTAGGGAAAATTTCTATGTTAGCTTCTTTTATGTCTGGATAACTGGGATGAGTTATTATGCTTGCCTGTCCTATTCCTCTTAAGTTGATATATTTTCATGAGTTTCCTAGACTTTTGCGCTATAGTGGTCTGTTGTAAACCATGCTACTAGGTTGTTGTTGTACTGCTTGTGATCATGTTAGGCTCCCATGTTAGAAATCTTCATGAAATTTATATCCCTCTAACTATAACTACTATGATTAAGGCTCACCTGTCTAAAGTCTTTTAGACAAACTCTGGTAAAAACCTTTTGCTAAACTTGATTTCTGGAAACTTAGCATGTGTGTGTGTGTGTGTTTACCCTGTTAACCCAATAGACTTGCTTCTTAAGTCCTCCTAAAGTGTGACTGTGTCCAGCATGTTATACCCTTTCCTTTGTTGAATGATTGCTGAATATGGTGTTAGTTTTCTATGTCAACTTCCTATGTTAAAGTTGGTTCTTGCTGGTCCGCTTAGTTGGCATGTTCAAGCCCTCTTGTTTGATCAATATTGTTCCCTTAGCTTCTAAAAAAATAAGTGCCTATATGTTTATGTAATTGTGTCCCTATGAGGTATTATAGACTTTAGAGTTGTCAATTGGTTGCCATGTATGGTTCTTCCATCTAAGCTTGGTATGAGCTCATGTGTGGCTCCGAGTTGTGTAATTGATACACTCTCCTGTTTGACGTGTGCTTGGATTTGGGTCTACTATTCATGTGAAAAGTGAGCTTGCTGAAGGCCCAGGCAATACTGGGTTATTTCTCTTTTGGGCCGGTTCTGTTTGTTAGGCATGTAGTCTTTCAGTATGTAATGTTTGCACTTGTATTCATTAATTTGGACTGTAATAATTTGTAATAACGAATGATGGGAAAATTAGTAAAAAAGGGGGATAGGGTACTTTAATTCTCACATGAATGGGTAGAAAATATGCCTATAGGATCTATGTGGTCTATTTGCTATTTGCCTTACATGCCTTTAGTTTCATGTGTAGAAAGACTTCACTTAATTTGTCAAAACATGTTAGTTCAAGTATTTGCTATACTTGTTTCCATGTCTACTACTGTGCACACTTAGACAACATGCCTATAGGATGTAATAGCACATGCATTACTAATCTTGATACCATGTTTATAGGATTTCAAATAACCAATTGGTCAAATTGCTTCTATTACTTTAGTACACTGCCTATCTAGATACCATGACTATAGAGTTCTGATCTTTAATCGAATATTTCCGTTGTTTTCATTACACTGCCCCGCCTAGATGATATGTCTATAGGAATAAAGTGTTATAAAATCAACTTAATTGTCAATTGTTAGAAATCCTGCCTATAGGATGTTGTTGCGAATAAAAACTATTTATGAGATCAACGTTGTTAATACTAGACTCTCAAAGCTGTGTCATTGCCTAGTCACGCAATTGTTAGGAACCATGCCTATAGGACATTAACATTTGCCTAAGGTGCACGCTTATAAAATCAGCATTAGTAATTTGGTCACTCATATCGCTTTATTGCCTCACCAACAATTAGAAATCATGCCTATAGGACTCGCAATGTTTTAACCTGCCTATACGCTGCTTATATAATACTATTGATCAAAATCACATACAAATCTTGCCTATAGGACTTAATGATTAACATCATATACTGCCTAATCTAAAATTTTGTGATTGATCGCGTGCTTTTGCGCTTATGTGTGGAGGCTAACTTAAGCCTTTCATTGCTATTATGTGCAGTCCTACCTGTTTTGAATGTCGCCTAGTCTTTATCATTTTGAGCATCCTAAGTAAAGTTTAGAACCACCCAAATAGAGGTCCAAAGCCTCCTGGACCATAGGTATGGGAAGGGTAGTGCACGCATAGAGTACGACCTAGAATTGAATTAGAACGCTTTTAGATATTTAACTTCAACATAGTAATCGGGTAGCAGGAGATGATAGTCTGTGCCCGCTGAATAATATGAGCAACTCCTACCTAAAAAAAGTTGCGAAGTATTATTTATGTTGCACGCGGTGATCCTTTAGGCTAAAAAACTTAGGACCCCCATTTTCCCCACCCCCCCCCATTTTTTCTTTATATACTTGATATCTACACTTAGTCGTTTAATATAGACCAATGTAGTTATATCCTTGTAGTCATACTAAGATTTGTACCGATTCTCATATGTTTTAATAAGACTCTTTAACTTTTAATCTCTCTTTATTTATTTGATCTCCTAGCCTAATTACATAATCCACATAGTTTAACATTCGATCGGGACCCACGGTTGTGGACCTCGAAGAGCGCCTAACACCTTCTCTCCGAGGTAATTTGAGCCCTTACGTGACCGGTGATGTTGACTAATCAAACAGAGTTATCCGCAAATAGGTGCCCTAACGCACCTTAAAATCGTTAGGTGGCGACTCTTCTCTTTTAATTCCATTTAAAAGAGTTGTCACACGTCGAAACCCGATTTCACGAGAAAATGGGGCGCGACAATCCGAAACTAGTCAAACAATATGCAAACCAATAAAAATACACTCTAATACTCATAATTAATCAATTCATAATAATTTTCAACTTCGCTCGAAAAGTCAACAAAGTCAACCCTCGGGCCCACGTGCCCGGATTCCAAAACTTTTTGAAGATAAACTTTACACATAACATTACAAACTCAAATATATAATCTATTCTAAATTCCGTATTCAATTTCGTGGTCAAAATCCAAAAATACGATTTCTAGGTTTTTCTTCAAAAATCCCACAATTTTCACCAATTCCATGTTAAAAATCTGTATTTAATCCATGTATTTAACTCGAAACAAGTGGGAATAACAAACCTCACAATAGATGGTTAGAATCTCCCCTTCAAGAGCTCCAAAAATCTCCCAACCAAGTAAAAATGTAAGAGGAATGAACTAAACCCCGAAATAAAGTCTTAATAGCAGCCTCAGATGTCGCATCTGCGACCATCACAATTGCGGACAAGTGTTCGCAATTGCGAACCAAGGAAAAAATCTACGGGCATCGCAATTGCGAACTTCTAAAATTCTAAGAAAATTTCGCAATTGCGATGCCTGAGCACTAGCAACAATATCAATATTTCCCAACACGGGAATGGGCATAACTCTCTCATACGATATCGGAATTCTATGATTCTTGTTACTATGATTCCGTAATTACGATACAGATCTAATGGTTCAATACAATCACAAATCAAAGATTGTTTTCTCAATATAGTATCCTTTATACCCAAAAATATGATGTTGAAACATCAAATAAGAGCGCGACGCAATCCAAACACACCCGAAACACACCCGAGGTCCCCGGGACTCCGTCCAATTACACAAACTAGTCCCAAAATATAACACGAACCTGCTCAAGACTTCAAATCATACCAAACAATATCAAAACTATGAATCGACGATCGAAACCTTTCTTTAAACTTTCAAACATTCAAACTTCGACGAACGCGTCCGATTCATAATTAAACATTCCGGAATGATGCCAAACTTTACGCACAAGTCACAAATCACGATACGATCCTATTCCAAGAATCGAAACCTCAAACGAATATCGATAACACCAAAGTCCACTTCAAATCAAACTTAAAAAATTATAAAACCTTCAAAATGCGAACTTTCCATATTAAGCGCCGAAATACCCCCAGATCACCCGATACTCAACCCGAACATACACTCAAGTTCGAAATCATCATACGAACCTATTGGAACCTTCAAATTCCGATTCCGAGGTCGTTTACTCAAAAGTCAAACCCTTGTCAACTCTTCCAACTTAAAACTTCCGAATTTAGAATTTTATTTCCAAATCAACTCTGAATTTCCTGAAATTCAACTCCGACCACACGTACAAGTCATAATACCTTAAGTGAAGCTACTCAAGGCCTCAAACTGTCGAACGACACGCTAGCGGTCAAAACGACCGATCAGGTCGTTACAACAATCATTAATTTTAAGAACATACACTTTTTTATTTAACTTTTAATTAATATTTTATTAAAATATAATTCTTAATATGATAACTATATAATTTTTTAAAATTTTGTAATTACACGTGCAACACGCGGAACAAAAGACTAGTCCCTAAAAAGTGATTTAGGAGAGAGGTGAATCTTAATATTCTCTACCTACACGTATCAATAGTTATGGCTATATTTAAGGGATATTATCCCCTAAAAAGTGATAGTTAGGATTCTGTATATTAGTAAAAAAGATATACGGTGTAATTATTTAGGTATTTCCTATGTAATTTCTATAGTTAGGCATATTGAATAAAGTGTTTCTATAAATACGTATACGGTGTTTTTTTCCCAAAAATAAAAGTGCGTCAAAGTACCTTTTTGAAAGTAGTTTGTTCAAAATACATTGAAAGAATATAAAGGAATAACTCTTTTCTAAAAAACAAATCGACTCAGTTTTAGGATAAATCTGAATAGACGCAAGACAATTTAATTAATCAACAGATGAGTAATTTGTAATACAAACATATAATAATACTAGATGATTAATTGACGTGTTTTAGCTAAGCAGTGCTGTGCTGGTTGGTAGCGGTCACGTGATTTGTCCTAAACGACAATCAATTATCCTAAAGAGAGGCTTTTGTTTTTCTGAAAAACAAAATAACAACTTTTCAAAAAACGAATTACTGTTGCTGCCAAAAATAGCTAATTCCTCCGTCTAAAAAAATACGGATAGGAAATTTTTTATTTTATAATATTAAGTACTTTCTCTCTGTTCTATAATAAGTGACTTTTTGATCTTTGACACACCCCTTAAAAAAATATTAACTTCTAGAACAAAAAAGATATTTTGACTAAATTATTCTTAATTAAAATTCACACATTGGGATATGTAAATAAGAGCAAATTTTGGAAAAATAAAGTTAATTCCTCATCGATTATATAAAAGACCACTTATTTTGGACCAAAATAAAAAAGTCATTTATTATGGACCTGGACCGGAGTACTCTTAAAGAAATTAAACAAATCTTTTGATTCTGACGTTTCAAATACTATTTTGTTTAAAATTTGGAAGCAATAGTTTATGTAGTTTTAAATACATAAATTTCCTTACAAATTTAACAATTAAATCCATACACAGAAAATTAAAGACATTAGTCTTCATACATTGTTCGTATTCTGTCCTTTTCCTTTCACCTAAGGTGAAGCTTTTGGTGCTATGATCTTTCTATTTTTTCCCAAGTATTGTTCAAGTAAGACGTGATTCGGTATCTGCCCTTCAACTTAGAAGCAATGGAATTCTAGAAGGAAAGCACGTGCAGGGTTAAAGTTAGTTGTAAGGAGAGGTGGTTAGAGCTCCACGCCTACATGCAACTCCCACTCCTTTATAAATCTCAGCCCCTAATTTCCCCTACCTCCTCACTACTTGCCAATCTCCCCCATATATATCCTATATACATCTCCACGTAAAGAGTGCGTTATTATCTCAGCGCTCCTTTGTATGTTACAAACAAAAAACAAGAAATTAGTCTCTCAAGCGAGGAAGATTACTAAAAATGGCACCTTCGACATTGACAGCTCTAGCAGAGGAAAAGACACTTCAAACAAGTTTCATAAGGGATGAAGATGAGCGTCCAAAAGTGGCTTATAATCAATTCAGTGACGAGATTCCGATCATATCGTTGAAGGGTATTGATGATGAGAGTGGAATTAATGGAAAAAGAGGTGAAATATGTGAAAAGATTGTTAAGGCATGTGAAGATTGGGGCATTTTCCAGGTAGTTGATCATGGTGTTGATGCCCAACTTATCTCACAAATGACAACCCTTGCTAAACAATTCTTCGCTTTGCCTCCTGAGGAAAAACTACGCTTTGATATGTCTGGTGGCAAGAAAGGTGGCTTCATTGTCTCTAGCCATCTACAGGTAACCTTGCATGTTTATAGACTTGGTCATAGTCCCTCCATTTGAAAAAAAAAAAAATTATCACCTACAGTAATATTTTCCATCAGAGTTAAATATATCAAAAGTTTAGAAGTTTAAGCTTATGTTGTGGCAAAGTAAAAACATTTAAGTAATCAGCTAAATTATGAGGTAATTACATATAAATTATAATGATAAACATTACTAAGTAGTAATTTGATTTAAAAAATTGATAGTTAACCTGCTATATATCATGTGTTAAGTAAAAAAAGGTTTGCTATATGTATATAACTTAAATCCTTTCAAGTTTCACCTGATGTTAAAATTATAAAACTAGTATATGTATATATCTTTTTACATGTTCTGACTTTAGAAAGTAGAAAATAATTAATAAGGAATGGGAGAGTATTAGATTTGACATTTACTAACAATTGTTAATGAATCCTTCTTTAAAGGGTGAAGTGGTCCAAGATTGGCGTGAAATAGTGACCTATTTCTCATATCCAATTCGGGCTAGAGACTACTCTAGATGGCCAGACAAACCAGATGGATGGATAGGTGTGACTCAGAAGTACAGTGAAAAGTTAATGGAGTTGGCTTGCAAATTATTGGAAGTACTATCAGAGGCAATGGGCTTAGAGAAGGAGGCCTTAACCAAGGCATGTGTGGATATGGACCAAAAAGTGGTTGTCAATTTTTACCCAAAGTGTCCACAGCCCGACCTTACCCTTGGACTGAAACGACACACTGATCCAGGAACCATTACCCTCTTGTTACAAGACCAAGTTGGTGGGCTTCAAGCCACTAAAGATAATGGCAAAACTTGGATTACTGTTCAGCCCGTTGAAGGCGCTTTTGTTGTCAATCTTGGTGACCATGGTCACGTAAGTCTGGTGTTACTTAGACCCTACAATTGTTTGTGTTCAATGTTTTAAATTTAACAAATTGGCATTTAATTATGTGATTTTTGACAGTTTTTGAGCAATGGAAGGTTTAAGAATGCTGATCATCAAGCAGTGGTGAACTCGAATAGTAGCAGATTATCGATAGCTACGTTTCAGAATCCAGCACCAGAAGCTATAGTGTACCCATTGAAAATTAGGGAAGGAGAGAAGGCAGTAATGGACGAGCCCATAACATTTGCAGAGATGTACAGGAGGAAAATGAGCAAGGACCTTGAGCTTGCTAGGCTCAAGAAACTGGCCAAGGAACACCAAATACAAGCTGAAAAAGCTGCTGAGAAGGCCAAGTTGAAAACCAAGCCCATTGAAGAAATTCTTGCTTAATTTTACAGTTTTAGCAATTCTACATAGTTTGATGTTGGAAACTGATCCTACTCTTGTAGTTTCTTTTTATCATTACTGTCTTCAATAACCTTAAATCATGTTATCGTGAATTTTGTTGGCTATAAAGTTCCCAAACCTATATGTCAGCCTATCTGGTATGTTTGCTAAGGAGAGTGCCAAACTTTTGTGACGAGGCTAAGGCGGGTCACTTACATTAACCTGTATGCAATATTAGTAACAACAACAGATAATAAAATTAAATCAGGTAACTCATTTATAATAATTGAAGCCAACTCAGCAGTCATAACCAATTATCATTTCCATCAGTTCCCGTTGCAGCGTGCAACCCGCTCTCACAATATATTCACATTCAATTCTGTTGCAGCGTGCAACCCGCTCTCACAATATATTCATTTTTAATCCTCTCATATAATTATTTTTAATCAAGTATATATATTGACTTTTAAATAAGTCTATTGTGGCGTGCAATCTGATCCCCCAAATATTGACTTTTAATAAATCTATTGCGGCGTGCAATCGGATCCCCCAAATATTGACTTTTAATAAATCTGTTGCGGCGTACAACCCGATCCTCCAATATAGACTTTTTAATAAGTCTGTTGCGGCGTGCAACCCGATCCTCCAATATATCCATTTACCAATTCTTATAGAAGAAATTTTTCCAATAAATGCAACAATTAATATAAAATTATAAGACAACAAGCATACAATAATTATGATTTAATTATGAAACAAACAATGACAAATAGCAAATTATTATGAAAATCAGGGAGAAAATAGGCAGTTTAATATTTAATATGCTAAATGCCAAATAACAATTAAGACACATAATTCAAATAGCATGTGACAATTAATGCAGGAATTCAAGAATTAATATTTGACAAAGAATAGGAAAAAAATAATTATTATAGTAATTAATTCGTGATTTAAAACGATTTATGAATTTTCAAGTAATTATACAAACAATTAATTTGACGACGTATAAACACTCGTCACCTCGCCTATACGTCGTTCACATGCATTTCACATAACAAATAGTTTAAGGGTTCTATTCCCTCAAGTCAAGGTTAACCACGACACTTACCTCGCTTTGTAAATTCCAATCAATTACTCTACCACAGCTTTTTCTTTTAAATTTGTCTCCAAAAGCTTCAAATCTATTCATAAACAATTCAATATACTCAATACGAATCATAGGAATTAATTCCATATTAATTTACTAATTTTCCGGATAAAAATTCAAAATTCATTAAAATATTCGACAGTGGGACCCATGTCTCAAATCTCGAAAAAACTTACGAAATACGAACACCGTTCAGATACGAGTCCAACCATACAAAATTTATCAAATTCCGATGTCAAATGGACCATCTAATCTAAATTTTTCGTTTTTGGAAAATTTTACAAAAATTTCAATTTCTTCCATCTAAATCCGAAATAAATGATGAATATAAACATGGATTTGTGAAATATAATTACTTTTGGTTATAGAACACTTACCCAATTCAAAGTCGTAAACATCCCCCTTGAAATCGCCCAAATTCGAGACTTAAAACTCAAAAATGAGTAAAAATGACTACTTCCGAATTTATGGGCTCTGCCCAGTCATTTTTGCATCTGCGGATAAAAATTCCGCATTTGCGGACTCGCATTTGCGAGACAAGGCTCGCATTTGCGATGCCAGGCTGCCAGGTGAAGTTCCGCATCTGCGGACATTCTTGTCGCACCTGCGACATCCGCTTCTGCGCAAAATGGCTGCACCTGCGAAGATCCCAGGCCAGCTCAGTCCCGCATCTGCGCAATTCCTCCGGACCTGCGGCCAAGACCCTCGCAGGTGCGATTACATCAGAGGCAGAAATTTCTAGAATTGGCTTAAGTTCACAATTCGATCCGATTTCGATATGAACCATACTCGGGGTACTCGGGACCCCGTCCGAATATACCAATAAGTCTCATAACATAATACGGACTTACTTGGGTCTAATATCACGTCAAACAATGCTGAAATTACAATTCACATCCCGATTCGAACTTTAAGAGTTTTAAACTTTTTAATTTGCAAATCTCGTGCCAAACACATATTAAATGAATCCGGAATGACTTAAAATTTGGCACACAAGTCCTAAATGACATAACAGAGCTATTCAAATTTTCAAAATTGGATTCCGGCTCCGATATCAAAAAGTCAATCACGTGGTCAAACTTGGAAATCTTTAACATTTGAATTACTAGTTTCCGTTAAATGGTCATAACTTGAGTTAGGGACCTCCAAATTAAATTTCGGGCATACGCCTAAATCCCAAATCACGATACGGAGCTACCGAACTGTCAAAATACTGATCTGGGCCTGTTTGCTTAAAATGTTGACCAAAGTCAACTCAATTGAGTTTTAAGGCTCTATTTCACATTTTAATCCATTTTGTACATAAAAACTTTTCGAAAAATTTTACGGACTGTGCACGCAAGTCGAGGAATGATAATTAGTGCTTTTTGAGGTCTTAGAAAATAAAATTATTTATTAATTTTAAAGATGACATTTTGGATCATCACAATTTCTTTATGGCATGCTAGACTAGGACATATTAATATCGCATATATAAGAAAAATACAGTCATTAGGCTTAATATCTTGTTTAGACTCAAACAATATTGACAAGTGTGAAATATGTGCTAAAGCTAAAAGTACTAGAAAGACTTATTTTTCTGTAAATAGAAAAACTGAATTGTTATCTTTAATTCACACTGATTTAGGCAACTTGAAGCAGACTATGACTATAGGTGGTAAAAGATATTATGTGACCTTTATTGAAGATTTTTCTAGATATACTAAATTATATTTGCTTAAAAATAAAGATGATGCCTTTAATGCTTTTATTTCTTATAAAACTGAGGTTGAAAATCAACTTAGTAGAAGAATCAAGAGAATTAGATCTGATAGAGGTGGAGAATATTTTTCTTTAAATGATTTTTGTGAAAAGAATGGAATTATTCATGAAGTAACTCCGCCTTATTCACCTGAGTCAAATGGAGTAGCTGAAAGAAAAAATAAAACATTGAAAGAGATGATGAACTCTATGTTAGTTAGTTCTAATGCTACTGATAATTTGTGGGGTGAAACTATATTATCTGCATGTCACTTACAAAATAGAATACTACATAGAAAAACTGGCAAAACTCCGTATGAATTGTGGAGTGGTTATAAACCTAACTTGAAATATTTAAAAGTGTGGGGGTGCCTTGCTAAAGTCCTTTTGCCTGAACCTAAAAAGAGAAAAATAGGTTCTAAAACTGCTGATTGCATACTTATTGGATATGCTGAACATAGTGCTGCATATAGATTTCTTGTCTTAAAAAGTGATGTGCTTGATTGCAATACTATAATTGAGACAAAAAATACTGAGTTCTTTGAATATATTTATCCATTGTCTAATAAAATTTCTCATACACCTGTTGAAACAAATAATAAAATTACCTCTAATGAGGAACTGAGAAGGAGTAAAAGGCTTAGGAAAGAATATTTTTCTTATAGAAATGATTTTCAGACCTTTCTTGTCGATAATGAACCATCAAATTATTTTGAAGCTATAACTTCTTTAGAAGCTAATTATTGGAAAGAGGCAATAAAAGTTAAAATTTATTCTATTTTAAAAAATAAAACATGGATTTTAACATATTTACCTCTTGGAGCAAAGCCTATTGGTTATAAATGGATTTTCAAAAAGAAATTTAATCCTGATGGATCTTTAGATAAATATAAAGCTCGGTTAGTAGCAAAAGAATTTTCTCAAAAATAAAATATAGATTATTTTGATATGTTTGCATCAGTGACTAGAATTTCTTCTATTCGAGTTTTAATTACCTTGGCTTCTATCCATAAGCTTTTTATCCATCAAATGGATGTCAAAACAGCTTTTTTAAATAGTGATTTAGAAGAAGAAATTTATATGGTTCAACCTGAAGGTTGTGTTGTTCCTGGACAAGAAAATAAAATTTGTAAATTAATTAAATCTCTTTATGGCCTTAAACAAGCTCCTAAGCAGTGGTATGAGAAATAGAACAAGTCTTACTGAGAGGCGATTTTTCTTCAGTGGAGGTGGATAAATGTATTTATACTAAAGTGGTAGACAATAATTATGTGATAATATGTTTGTATGTTGATGACATGCTTATATTTGGTACAAGTTTAAATATTGTGCAAAGTACTAAATTATTTCTATTTGCTAATTTTGATATGAAAGATCTGGGTGAAGTAAATATAATATTAGGAGTTAAAGTTATAAGAAGTGAAGATGGAATAATGTTGTCACAAGAACAGTATGTTGATAGACTTCTTAAGAAGTTTGAATATTTTAATGTCACACCTGTGAGCACTCCTTTTGATGCTAATTCTCAATTGAAAAAGAATAATGGTGACCTGGTTGCTCAATTTAAATATGCTCAGATTATTGGGAGTCTGATGCATTTAATGAATTTTACAAGGCCTGATATAGCCTATGCTGTGTGTAGACTGAGTAGATATACTTATAATCCCAACGGATAGCATTGGTCTGCATTAGCTAGACTAATGAAATATTTGAGAGAAACCATGAATTATGGTATACTATATAGTGGATTTCCTTCTACTTTAGAAGGGTACAGTGATGCAAACTGGATCTCTGATTCAGATGAGACAAAATTCACTAGTGGTTATGTATTCACCCTTTATGGTGGTGCAATATCGTGGAAATCAGCTAAACAGACGATCATTGCTAGATCGACTATGGAATCAGATTTTGTAGCTCTGGAGTTAGCTGGTTCTGAGGCTGAGTGGCTAAGAAACTTCTTAACTGATATCCCTTTAATAAAGGATGTATTGCCTCATGTGTCTATACATTGTGATTGCCAAGCGGCAATAGCTATAGAAAAGGATAAATCTTATAATTGTAAAAGTAAACACGTGAAATTGAGACATGATGTCATAAAGCAGCTGCTGAGAGATGGAATAATTTCCATTGATTATGTGAAGTCAGAAGTTAATTTGGCCAATCCTCTAACTAAACCTGTGGGAAGAAAATTAATTCTTCAAACTTCAAAAGAGATGGGGTTAAGGCCGACATGTTGTCAATAGAGATGGTAACCCAACCTATGTGATTGGAGATACCATGAAGTAGGTTCATATGGGTAATAACAAGTTGATATTGATACTGAAGCACTAAAAGAGAGCGCTTGACTGCTACTAGTTGAGAGGTTGAGTTATAACTCTTAATGAAATTCATATTCCTTATGGATTGTGTATTAAAAAGCAGTATATACTTGATAAATTCACCTATATGAGAGTGGAGTGGGGCCGCTCCTATGAGATTTTGGCCTAGTCTCTAGAGTTCTCATGAATAACCAGGCACGCGCATGGCCTAGTGGCACAAAATCACATTGAACAGCAAAATTGTGAGGGTCAAAATATGATTGATAAAATCACTGACTTACAATAAGAATTATTAGTTCATATGAATGTTGTATTTCACCAGTAATTCTGTAAGTTAAATTTTATCAATCTAAACTTAGTTCATAGTCCGAAAGACACCAAACCTATTGCATTTGGACCATACAAATCCAGCAAGTCTTACTCTTTTTGTTATAAACCTTTGAAATAGTGGGGGAGTGTGACAGTATTTCAAAGCTTCTTTGGACAAATATCTCATTTTGACCATGTGTCCTTCAAACAACAAAATAGTGGCAATTGATGGCATGTGCTGGCAAGATGCATGTAAGTTTTTGACAATTAAACTTGACAAATGGCAAGAAAAGCCTTAAGCTTTTTGCCTATAAAAGGGACTTCCCTTCGGCCAATTTAAAATAACAAGAAACATCAATTCTTTCATTTCCTTTCATGCCTCTCCTCTTCCTTTGTTGTCCAATATTAAATATTAGTTGTTTTCTTTTTTATTTACTTTTCCTTTTAGTTAGCTGGGTTTGTAATTTAATTTTGTTGATTCATCTATTCTCTTAAAATAAAGGTAGGCTTGTTTAATCCTGGAGAGATATTTCACACCGGTAAAATAGTTTCTTAGGACAGTACCTAACACGACTCAAGTCAATTCGTATATCCGCTTACAAATAATATTGAAGCAGTGTTATTATTGAAATTTTTGCTCTCAATAACTACAGTAAGCAGATAAATTATATATTTTATTGAGTGAAAATAGACTTATTGGAAAATTGCACCTCTCCTATAAACACCATAAGCAAAACAACATTTTCAACAGGTGAACTTTACCCTTCTATCAACAACACATTAAAGATGATATCAAATTATGATATGAAAGATGAAAAAAGAGTATGACTAATTTCCAGAAAAAGCGAATTAAATTAGAGAAGAATCTATGCTTGCTCCAACTATTCCTAATTCGTTGTTGCAAATGATTAAAAAAGTGGATTTAGTATTTTTCAACAATTTGCGAATTTGGTACAATGAACGATGTTATTTCTGCTTTTCTCGAAGAAAAGGAAGTAGAGGAGAAAACTGATTCTACACAAGAACAATGAGGTGGGCCTGAATGGAACTACAACTAAAAAGGGTTTTGACATGGTATAACAACATACCCATATAATTGGCAGAAAATAGCCCTAGTTATAGATATTGATATCAAATAGCTAATAAATATATATCACAATAATAATATGCATATACTTTTTTTTTTCTTCTTTGTCTATATCAACATGTATATTAAAATTTTATTTTCATTCTTTGTATATAAATAATATTATTCTTTGTATATCGATAATATAAAATTATATATATAGTTATTGCTGTCTTTATATCAATGTATATCACAATAAAAATATTATATTATTTGTATATCACAGTGTATAGCACATCAGATATGTGTATACCAAAATAGATATCATATGTTTATTTTTCTTCTTTGTGTATACCAAAAATTAATTTTCTTTGTATACCAAAATATTATTTACTTCCGCAATTATATTTATTATTTTTATATTTTAGAACTTGCTTAAACATGCTATATCAAAAATATCCTTTTTTGATCAATAATTAATAATTATATTATTTGTATATCACAGTGTATAACATAATAATAATGTGTATATCAAAAATAATTATTAAAATTTTATTTTCCTTCTTTGTATAACACATTTCAGATTGAAAACTCAAGTTCATGACGACTCCACATATGTATCCCCTATTGTAACCCGTGTATATCTCTATGTATATCAGTGATATCTTATGTATACTATGTGTGTCTGTGTATATCCATGAAATTTGTGTTATATATACAATATACAATATGATATACACGGGAGTCCATAAAAGTATTGTGTTGTATACACGATATACAAAATGATATACATAGACGTCCTTAAAAATTTGTGTGTGATATACACTGATGTACACGATATACAACATGATATACACATGCCGCAGTTAGATTTTTAGGTCTGATTTTTTACCTGAAACCAGTCTAAATCACTTCTAATCTTGCTCAAATTTTGTATATAGCCTTGTTTAGACATTTTCAATCAATTTAAATCACACCCACTCATTCAATCCAAATAAAAAAAGGAAGAGAGAAGAAAAATGAAGTTGAAATATATTTTTTCTCTCTTAGTTTTTGCTAATCTTGCTCAAATTTTGTACATAGCCTCGTTTAGGTATTTTCAACTAATTTCAATCACACCCACTTATTCAATCCAACCAAAAAAAGCAGAGAGAAGAAAAATAAAGTTGAAATATATTTTTTTCTCTCTTACTTTTTGCTTCTGATTTTCTCTAATGTGAGATCAACCTTACCTTTTCATCCCACTGATATTTTTTGCATAATTTGCAAGAATTTTTGCTAAACTATGAGAGAAAAGAGAAGAGATAGAAGAAGAAATACAAGGAGAGAAAAGGGGTGGGAAGCCAAAATAAGCGTGTAGTTTTTATTTTAGAGAGAATATAAAATAGAGTAGTTTTTTTAAGATTTGGCTATATAATGCCAATTGTTTGGGACTATCTTTGCCAAACCTAATATAAGGCTAAAATATTTGCCAATTCTTGTTATGTGTTATTATAGGATGCCAATTTTTCAACTAAAAATCCATAAAAGAAGAATTAACATTGAGCCGAAGTATTTACCGGCCCAGTCTCGCAATTACAAAGTTTTTTCTTTAGGGTTTTTTTCTTCTCTATACACTATATGAAACGTTATTACCAAAATTGTCCCAGTTTTGAAAATTACGTGCCCTAAATAAGGTTTGCTTACAATTTATATACAATCCCTTATTAGTGCCTTAAATTAGGGGGATTAAATTACATCATTTTCCTTTCTTCTCTCATCTTGTCTTTCCCTATTTTCTGCCACCTCTCTCCATTTAATATTCATTATTAGTGACTTAAATTAAGGAATTTAGTTATATCCTTTTCCTATTTTCTCTCCTCTCCTCTCTTCTTTATAAGCGTAAAAGGTTTAAAAAAACGTTACCATATATACAAATACAAAAGAGATTGAAAACATCTAGGTTTTGAATAGCAGATTCATTCTTGTTCAATTCCCTTTATTAGCCCAACAAATCACTTTAATTTGCAGCATAGAGATGGCAATGGTGGCCAAGAGAAAAAAAAGCTTAATCTCTTCAAATTAATTCTTTTTATCACTATTAATTAGGGTGACGGTAACTGATTATTTTTAAGTATTAGGACTTTTAACTAATACTATTAAGTAGGAATATTAACAAGGTGCTCGTAAATTTAATTCTTTCGGTGATAAAGAATTAAATTTCGTACAAATTTGATACATCTACAAATTAAAAAATAAATTTCGTACAAATTTGATACATCTACAATATATATAAACTAACATAATTATATAGTATACAATATATTTACAACTTATCTACAACTTTCATACATTATTTTCACCCAGTTAAATACATCATACAACTTAAATACAATTTTCATACAAATTTAATACAATATGTCTTTTGTATATATTTTGTATCTGATTTGTATATATTTTGTATGTGGTGTGTTCTTCTTCCTCTATAAAATTCCAATCAAAACTTCCTCTCTTAATACAATTTTGATACATATCAAGAACTTTATGTAAAAAGATAGTACTTATAACTTAAATACAAATTTCTTACAACGATTCATAAATTATACAACTATTTTTCAACTTTCATACAATATTCAAATAAAAAAAAATATAACAACAACATAATACAACTTAAATACAATTTATATATAACTATAATTGTTTACCCGTAAAACGGTACAGTTGAATTTATACGTGGTTTCTAGACAAGTGAACTAATTTGATCCTGAAATAATATAATAATCGAAGAAATACGTTGTACTTAGCCTTGGAATGTAGATGAAATAGCAAAGATAGTGATTCCGTGAATACGATTTCCGAACGCAGCAATGATGGGATCAAAAAATAAGAGAGTGAAATTGTATAAAGCTTTATATATAATATAATATATATTCTTGCCAGAAATTTCGTGTCCCTTACAATGATAACTGAGCTCACTATTTATAGCTATGTCTAGGGAAGAAGGTCCTAGGATCGTGCCCTCCTTTAATGTCAATTATGAGGGTCATTGATGAAGATGTAACGTTGAGCGTAAATTCCAAATTCTTTGTAACGGGCCGTCACTCTTAATGTTGTAGAATATTCTTAGTAAATTCTATCGGGCGCAGAGCGTTTAATACACTTTTATGAACATTATCCGTTCTCGTGAAAAGCGTAGTGGCTGCGTTCGGTCCTCAGCCATTCCATTTTGGATTCCACGTGTCCTCATTTTAGTCAGCCATGCATCATATCATATTTTACCCTATACAGATAGTCTCCCTGCTTTCTAGTGACATAACTTTGTGTTACCGGAAAATTGGTAGAAACACTTTTTTGACGGGAATTACTATAATTCCCTCTGAAGGTCTCTGACAGCTGATTAAATGCACGTCTCTCTGCATTTAATGCCCCAAACACGCGTCACCCATGATTCAGCACATCTTTAGCCGGTTATCGAGGTAATCATGGCCATGAATTTAGCCGCCAAAAGTTTACTTTTACGAAACTTTCTTTTCCTTTGCGTTTCACAATTGCTTGAGCTTCTAATTTGCATCCTTATTTTCCATCCTTTTTCTAATTTTCTTCAAACACAAACTCTTTACCTTCTTCCTTTCCAATGGCTTCTTCCTCCAAACGTGGTGGTTCTACGAAGAATAAGAACAAAACTGAGGATTCTGTTCCTCCAACAGTAGATTCCATCATCCCAAGAAGGCTTAGTACTTCAAAAGATTTTGAAGAGAAATTTTCTACTACTAACCCTCGTACATGGGATGTTAGTAGGTACCCTTCTTTCATTCATCCTTCCAGTATTCCTGTTGTGAAGGAGGACTGCCGTTACAATGAGTTGGAAATCATCGCTCCTGATCTATCGGAGCGAGTGACCCTTCCCAAGGACAATTTTACATACTTTTTCATGTATCCCTTTACTCTGGGTGCGTTTTCTTTGAGCGAAGATCTTGATTCCGTGATTGCGGAGTTTTGCCTTCACTACCAGGTATGTTTGGCATAGGTAAGTCCTTCAGTGTGGATGACGATCGCCTGCCTCCAACGCTTGTGCCAAGAAACTAGGGAGGAGCTGACCTTAGCTCATGTGATGAATCTCTATTCTCCCAAAAATCTTCCGCGGGGGAATGATAAATATTTGCAAGCATAGCCACCATGCTTTGTTGTCTAGCATGGATGATGACAACGACCGTGGGTGGATGGAGCGGTTCGTTGCAGTTGCCACCAACGACATCATTCCGACAACGACTTCATCCTTTCCTGTTGCTTGGAACCGCACTCGTAAGTTCTTTGTATAATATTCCTCTTACTAGATATTCTTCTATGGTTGTATCATCTTTTCACCTTTCGTATATTTCAGTAACTCGATGGCTCCCACCGGTGGTAGAAGATTTGAATCGGTGGGTTCAGAAGATTTTGGATGTCACAAATGGGCAACCGACCGTGAGGCTGCCTCCGCTGAAAGAGTGATTAACTTGGAGGCAGCCTTGAACTCCAAAAGTGAAAAAAGTTGCTGTTGTGGAGGCGAAACATGCCCAACTAGAAGAGAAGTATAGGAAAACTATCGAGCATAATAGGATCTTTAGTTCAACTGTCCGCGAGCTTGACGTCAGCCTCAAATCTACTAGATCTGCCCGGGAAAACCTTTCCGCCGAGGTTATTCAACTAAAAGAAGAACTTAAGCGCCGAGCGGCTTCCCTCATTATTGAAAAAACTTATTGCACGTATAGCATGAGGAGGAAAACCTTAGAAGAGGCCAAAGCTGATATCATTGATGTTGATGCCGAAATTGCTAAGACCCGAGAGCTTGAGTTGGCTGAAAAAAATGGACTCCCAGCGCAGTCTGATGCTCCAGGTTCTTCTGATTCCGGTTCCGAGTTTTCGGAAACTGAAGAAGGATTGAAAGGTGATGAGGCCGAAGACCAAACTGGGGAAAGCGTTGAGCCATCGGCGGAACCACCTACTCTTCCTGGCAATGCGGATACTTCTCTTCCTCTTGGTTCTGGAGGCATTGCAGTTTAGCTTTTACTTTTTCCATTTTGCACTTGTAACGTTTTTGCTCGTTCTTGTAAATAAAGACATATTTTCTTCTTTTTGTTCAAGTGTCGTTTAAGTCTTACTTTCATTTGAATATCCATGCAAGCCTTTAACTTTTGCATTTGCTCATGTATTCTGCGTATGTTGTTCAATTCGCACTTTACTATGTGTAGTCTCGGATGCCTTTCTTCAAAGCATTTTTGTTCCGAGTATTGTCCCTTTTACGTGAGGGTTTTAATGAATATTTGCGCAAGTTTCCCTTTTACATGAGGGTCTTTTTTAATATTTGCGCACGTTTCCCTTTTACATGAGGGTTTCTATGAATATTTGTGCAAGTTTACTTTTTGCGTCCTTTTCATATGCGGCTTCGGGTGTATTTTTCCCCGATGGCATTTTGGATTCCGGTCATTGATTCTTCCGGAAAAAACCATTTAACGTGAGGATTTTTATAAGAGAGACCCCTTATATGTTTACGGTGCTCTTGAAGAGGACGTCTCCTGATCATTACGGCACTAACATTTGAAGTACTTGTTTAACTTTCAAATGACAAAGTTAGCTCATCGTTCAGATAAGAAACAAGATAAAAGCAAAAGGATTTTATTTTGTTCCTTCTATTTTCAGAAATTACATAAGCATTTTATTATGCAGAAAAAAAATTGCCATTACTTATGGCTATCTTGTACAACTTGTTTTTACGGGGCTGGCTGTGCAGTCCCCGGTCCCGATGATGCATTTTGTTTCCGGATTTTCGTTCTCGATTGACGTGGCAGTCATTGTTGTCGTATCCTCATATCATCCCCCCCCCCCAGTGTTTGAATGCGAAGAATGCGAATTGGAACACTGGAAGTCTTGTATCTTCGAAGGTCCTACAAATGAATTGCTAGGTAATCCTTTACTCAGTAACATATCTTGTTCCCCCTTAGGAATTCATTTTATCGAGCGAAAGAATACCTAACAATCCTCTGACGGTTTATGCCCTTGAAAGGTCAGGTAACCTCTGTTCGGTAGCAAACTTAACCTCCCGGTGGGAATTTGCTATCGAACCAAAGATTACCTAATTATCCTCGAGTGGAAGCTTGTTTATTTGCCTTGCTATCAAAGGTCTTATTGCTGTTGTCTTAGTAGTATGCTTTCTGTCGCTGCCTTATTAAAAACCTTGCCAGAAAAACCCAATTGGGACAAAAATTGAACGAAGGGAAAAAGAGTGCAGCACATACTTTCTGTTTGAGTGTTGTTCATCAGCAATAATATCTTTTGAGGTGTGCCACGTTCCAGTTGCTAGGCAACTTATCTCCATTCTAGTTCTCCAACTCGTATGAACTTTTCCCAATGACAGCTGAAATTCGGTAAGGACCTAGCTTTTCCGTGTTGAGCTCCCGGGTATTTTGTGTTACTTTTCTTAGAATCAAGTCTCCTACTTTGAAAATACGAAAGTTGGTTCTCCAATTGTAATATCGCTCCATCATCTGCTTTTGAGCTGCCATTCTTACATGGCCAAGTCCTTGCGTCCCTCGAGCAGTTCTAAGTTGATTAGCATTGCTTCGTCGTTTGATTCTTCGTTTGTATGAGAATATCTCAAAGTGGGTTTGACCACTTCAATCGGGATTAGGGCTTCAGCACCGTACACGAGGGAAAAAAGAGTTTCTCCTGTACTTGATCTGGTTGTTGTTCGGTAGGCCCATAGGATTCCGGGAAACTCTTCGGGCCATTTGCCTTTTGCTGCTTCCAACCTTTTCTTGAGGTTTCGAATGATCATTTTGTTTATTGACTCCGCATGACCGTTTGCGCTCAGATGATAAGGTGAGGATGTGATTCTCTTTATTTTCAAGTCTACGAAGAACTTTGTAACTTTTGCACCGATAAACTGTGGCCCAATGTCGCATGCTATCTCTTTTGGTATTCTGATCCTTCAAATTATATTTTTCCACAGGAAATCGACCACTTTGCGTTCTCCAATTTTCTGATAAGAACCTGCTTCCACCCATTTAGAAAAATAATCAATCAAAATTAAAATAAACCTTACCTTTCCGGGAGCCGATGGCAGCGGTCCGATGATGTCCATCCCCCATTTCATGAATGGCCATGGGGACAGAACCGAATGTAAGGGTTCTGCCGGTTGATGTACTAGTGATGTATAGCGTTGGCACTTATTACATTTTCATACGAAATCTTTGGCGTTTTGTTCCATGCGAGGCCAATAATATCCTGCACAAACCAATTTCAGCACCAAAGACTTTGCGCATGAGTGATTGCTGAATATCCCTTCGTAGATTTCTCTCATGACATAGTCAGCTTCTGACGCTCCTAAACATCGGGCCAGCGGGCCTTGGAAAGATTGTCTATACAATTGGCATTTGCTGAAGCTATAACGTGCAACTTTGGTGCATAACGCCCGTGATGCTTTGGGATCGTCGGGCAACTTTCCGTGCTCGAGGTAGTTGATTATTTCGTTATTCCAGTCCTAGACCAGACTAGCTAAATTCACCTCGTAGTAACCATCTGTATCAAGGACTGAGCTCATCAGTTGTACCACCGTTTCGGACTCCGATCCTTTTATTTTCATCGATGAACCTAAGTTTGCTAATGCATCCGCTTCTGCATTATCCTCTCTCGGGATATGAGTTATTGACCACTCATGGAATCGTGCCAAAAGAGCTTGGACCTTTACCACGTATTGTTGCATACGTTCTTCTTTAGTATCAAAGATCCCGTAAACCTGATTTATCACCAGTTGTGAGTCGCATTTGATTTCTATAACCTCGGAATTAAGTCCCCGGGCCAATTCAAGCCCTGCAATTAAAGCTTCATACTCTGCTTCATTGTTAGTTAAAGAGATCGTATTGATGGCTTGCCTTAAGGTTTCCCCCAAAGGCGTGATTAAAACTATTCCGAGCCCGGACCCTTTTACGTTCAAGGCTCCATCCGTAAATAAGGTTCAAACCCCTGATGTCGATTCCGACACCATTACTGCCTCCTTAGTTGCCAGAGGCAGCAGTCTCGGACAAAAATCGGCCACGAAGTCAGCCAAGACTTGTGACTTAATTGCAGTCCTCAGTTTATATTCTATGTCGAATTCACTCATTTCGATGACCTATTTGTCCAATCTGCCCGTGATCTCGGGTTTACGAAGGATGTTTCGCAAAGGGAAAGTACTCACCACAGCTATTGGGTGGCATTGAAAATATGGCCTCAGCTTCCGAGCGGCGACTACGAGAGCTAAAGCCAGCTTTTCCAAATGTGGGTAGAGAGTTTTTTCTCCTGTTAAAATTTTGCTAAAGTAATAAATAGGAAACTGCGTGCCTTCGTCCTCCCAGACTAAAATTACACTTACCGCAACTTCTAAAACCGCGAGTTAGACTAGCAATGTTTCGCCTTCTTTCGGTTTCGAGAGCAATGGAGGGCTTGATAAGTACTTCTTCAGGTCCCTCAAAGCATGCTGGCACTCTGGCGTCCATTCAAAATTGTTCTTCTTTTTGAGCAATGTAAAGAAGCGATGACATTTTTCCGACGATCAGGAAATGAACCTGCTCAAAGATGCTAACCTTCCTGTAAGTCTTTGGACTTCCTTCACGTTTGATAATTGATCCGGGATATCGTTTATGGCCTTGATTTTGTCGGGGTTTACTTCAATTCCCCTTTGTGATACCAGAAACCCAAGGAACTTACCGGAGCTGATCCTGAACACGCACTTCTCGGGATTAAGTTTCATGTTATGCTTGCTCAGGTGGTCACCTGCATTCAGAGACTTAACGAGCATATCGTCTATATAAACTTTCATGGTTTTTCCTATTTGCTTTTCAAATATCTTATTTACGAGCCGTTGATAAGTGGCTCCGGCGTTTTACAACTCGAAAGGTATTATGTTGCAACAATATGTACCGAAATTTGTTATAAATGAAGTATTTTCCTGATCTTCCGGGTTTATCTTAATTTGGTTGTACCCGGAATAAGCATCAAGGAAACACATCAGTTCGTGCCCGGCCGTGGTATCAATCATTTGATTGATATTTGGCAGTGGAAACGATTCTTTTGGGCACGCCTTATTAAGATCTTTATAGTCTACACACATGCAAAATTTATTGTTCTTCTTAGGAACTACTACTACATTGGCTAACCAGTTTGGATATCTTACCTCTCTGACAGAACCGAGTTTAAGCAAGCAGGTTACCTCTTCTTTGACGAATTTATTCCTGGCCTCGGCAATAAGGCGCTTCTTCTGCCGTACCGGTGGTACGTTGGGATCCAAACTCAGCTTGTGCACGACTATTTCCGTCGGGATACCTGTCATATCCTCGTGCGACCATGCAAAATAATCAACATTAATTTTAAGGAATTCAATAAAACAGGACCTAAGCTCGGGATGCAGTCCTGTCCCCAAGTGAAATTTTCTTTCTAAGAATTATTCAAACAATGCCACTTGCTCTAGTTCCTCTGTCGTGGATTTTATTGCGTCTGTTTCTTCCAGAACTTGGAAATATGTCGACACCTGATATTGTTCTAATGATTCTGCCCCTGGAATAACCTTTTCTAACTCGGGAGTAGGCACCGGTTCCTGTAATTGTTATGTCATGCGCCCTTCCCTTTGCTACTGGAAACTGAGACTGCATTCATCTCCCTTGCTACCGGTTGGTCACCTCTTATCTGCTCGATTCCTTCGAGCGTCGGGAACTTCAGCAATTGGTGATACATCGAAGGTACAACTTTCATCTCATGTAACCATGGCCTTCCTAAGATGATGTTGTATCCCATATCACCATCCACTACTTCGAAGAGAGTTATTTTCATTACTCCTTCAGCATTCGTGAGCAGCAAGATCTCTCCCCGGGTCATCACACTCGCAAGGTTGAATCCAGTGAGGAGTTTTATCGCCGGAATAATACTTTCGGTGAGTTTAGTTTATTCTAATACTCTCCATTGTATGATATTAGCCAAACTTCCAGGATCTACTAGAACACGCTTAATTTTAAAATCTAACACATTTAAAGATATTACAAGTGAGTCGTTGTGTGGTAACAGCAATCCGTCTGTGTCTTCCTCTGTGAAAGTGATATCGTCATCCCAGAGTCTTTTGTTGTGAGTTATCGATACTTTAGTCTTATTTGCCACCCAAAAGGTGACCTCGTTAATCTTGTTCCCCCCAAATATCATGTTGATTGTTTGGCATGGGGTTTCTTCTCCTGCTTTCGAGGATTCCGTGTTGTCTCTTTTGTGACCGTAATTGTTCTTAGCTCGATCACTCGAGAATTCTCGGAGATGACCATTCTTCAATAGCGTTGCTACCTCCTCCCGAAGATGTCAGCAGTCCCTTGTCCGGTGACCGTTCATCCCGTGGTATTCGCACCATAAATTAGGATCCCTCTAGCTGGAATCGGACCTCATAGGTTTTGAAAATCGTGCTTATTTAATGTTCCTCATGGCTGACACCAGTTCCACTACACTGACGTTGAAGTTATATTCTGATAACCTGGGGTAAGAAAGATCTCGAGACCCCGACGTATGTTTATCTTGAAGTGATCTATTGCTTCGACCACGATCATTCCCTCCGTCAATGGTGAACTTGTTTGCTGCTCGATAATTTCTGCCATGACCTTCGGTGCGCTCGTACGGCAAAAACCGACCCCTCGAAGTCCGCCTATCCGCGTCGCAGTCATCCTTTGGTTTATATCTGTTCTTCTACAATCCTTTATCCGATGATGTAGAACCGACCTGGTCATCTTTGATCCTTATCTTCGACTCGTACCGGTTGTGAACATCTGCCCAGGTTGTTGCTTAAAACTCAAGCAGGCTCTCCTTCAACTTCCGGGAAGCGTCTAAACCTCTTGGATTCAATCATTTGGTGAATGCTTCAGCTGCCCATTTATCCGAGATGGCCGGGAGTAACATTCTTTCTTTATGGAATCGTGTAAGAAACTCTCGTAATAATTCTGATTCTCCTTGTGCGATTCTGAATATGTCGGCCTTCCGGGCTTGTACCTTTCTGGCCCCGGCATGAGCTTTAGTGAAAGAATCTGCTATCATCTTAAAGGAATCTATGAAATACTCGGGCAGTAACGAATACCACGGTAGGTCTCCCATCGTGAGAGTTTCGCCGAATTTCTTTAGCAACACAGATTCAATTTCGTGAGGAGCTAGATCATTTCCTTTTACCGCCGTTGTGTTGGTGGTAATATGTTCCTGTGGGTCTGAAGTTCCATCATACTTTGGAACTTCAGACATTTTGAAATGCTTGGGGATTAGTACTGGTGCTGCACTTGGCTTGTACGGTAATTGAATATACTTCTTTGAGTTCGAGCCTTTCAATACTGGTGGTGCTCCCGGGATTTGATCCATGCGAGCATTTACTTCCCTCATGAACCATAAAAGCTCATCTTTGAATGAATCGTTCTCGTTGTTAAGACATGATCTGCTCCCCCCAGCCCCATCTGAGCCGACTTCACCCCTGGGAGTGTTGTTGTCGACTCTCTGCGTTGTTTGGTCTGCGGGAATAGCGAGAGGAATTGGATCGCGCGTGTTTGCATTATTTGAATCACCTGATAGCGCCTTCTTTAGTTCCGACATAACCTGATCCTGCCGCGTGAGATGACCTAGGATGATTGCTTGTTGCTCTTGTAGGATCCTCATAATATCAGCTACTTGCTCCTCGTCAGCATCATCGGGAGTTGTCTCCCGAACCTATCGAGGGTATCGTCTGTCATGCACCAGTGTGGCGTCATTCCCCTCATTGCGGGTGTCACTGATCGAATCCTCGAAATGAGGCTGATCCCCTCGAATTTCAGGGTTGCGTGCACAGTTAACAGTGTTATCTATCTTTTTTGTTATTTTTTCTAAGACAAAAATAATCAAAACACGTTAGTAAAAGAGGCAAGGATCAATTTAATTGCACGGCTATCTAGGCCCCGCAGTGGGCGCCAAGCTGTTTACCCGTAAAATGGTACAGTTGAATTTATACGTGGTTTCTAGACAAGTGAACTTATTTGATCCTGAAATAATATAATAATCGAAGAAATATGCAGTACTTAGCCTTGAAATGTAGATGAAATAACAAAGATAGTGATTCCGTGAATACGGTTTTCGAACACAGCAATGATGAGATTAAAAAGCAAGAGAGTAAAATTACATAAAGCTTTGTATATAATATAATATATGTTCTTGCCAGAAATTTCGTGTCCCTTACAATGATAACTGAGCTCACTATTTATAGCTATATCTAGGAAAGAAGGTCCTAGGATTGTACCCTCCTTTAATGTCAATTATGAGGGTCATTGATGAAGATGTAACGTTGAGCGTAAATGCCAAATTCTTTGTAACGGACCGTCACTCTTTAATGATGTAGAATATTTCTTAGTAAATTCTACCGGGCGCAGAGCGTTTAATACACTTTTATGAACGTTATCTGTTCCGGTGACAAGCGCAGTGCCTGCGTTCGGTCCTCAGCCATTCCATCTTAGATTTCACGTGTCCTCTTTTTAGTCAGCCACGCGTCATATCATATTTTACCCTATACAATAATACAACTTTATTACAATTTCGTAAGTATATTGTATGTCATGTATTCTTCTTCTTCTTCTTCTTCGATTTTTAATCTGAAATTCGGCCAAAATCAATTCTAATCTTCACCAAACACCCTTAAAATTAAGATATAAACTCCAAAGAATATTCTCAATTGTTTGCAACAACACCCAATCGAAACAAATAATAGTTTTTGAAAACCCAAATTCAAATGCAAAGCTTCGAAGCTTTGTAATAGTTGTCAATGGTAGAGAATCAAACACCTTCAAAATTTATTGATTGGCAATTTTAATTCGAACATCAATTATAAATTATACAACATGAAAGGAAATTGCTAAGTTAAAACTCTATAGTAAAACGATTGAAATCCATTGATAAATTCCATTAAAACTCTATACAACAAGAAAGCATAAAAAATAGAGAACATCAAAGGAAGAAAAATTGGGAAAAAAATAGAGAAGGAGAGATATAGAGACGGAGAGAGAGAGAGAGAGAGAGAGAGAGAGAGAGAGAGAGAGAGAGAGAGAGAGAGAGAGAGAGAGAGAGAGAGAGAGAGAGAGAGAGAGGAGGGAGATCCTTTGGCAGCATAGAGTTCATTTCCGAAATAAAGGGATAGGAAAATAACTGATATTCCTTATTCAATTCCTAATATAAAGGGATACTCATTTAAAACTTATTTGTATATAATTGGTAAATTGTATATGACCATGTAATTAAGTTAAAACTTGATTAGGGAGGGTAATAAAGTTTCATATGTAGTATAGAAAGGTAAAAATCCATTCTCTTTATAATCTAGTGTAGCCCACTACCATTTAGCGCATCCCAAACGACGTTCTTATATGGCAACTTGACATTTAAAAAAACTGTCAAATAGCACGGGCTAGCCATTTTTCGGACTGGTAATTGAAAATAGTCAGCGTTTGCGAAGTCATTGAAAAATAGCCATTGTTTTGCTGAAACACGAAAAGTTCCAGCACAATATGTGGGATTATGGAGCTCCAGCGTATTAACTTTTAGCATATTATGTTGGAACTCCATGACACGGAAAGTTCCAGCATAATTTGTGGGATTATGGAGCTCCTGCATTTCAGCATATTATGATGGAACTCCAGCACATTATAAAATTCCAGTATATGTAAAAAATTCGAACTCCAACATATTATGCTGGAATATTTCAGGATTTTTAACAGTGTTTTTGTTCAGATTTTATCTTTACATGAAAAGTGGCTAAATTACGATTACTTTTAAAACTGTGACTATTTTGTTCGGTCTATATATGCTTTCGCACTTAATTTCTAAATAATCAAATAATGAGCAAATCACTACAATAATTTAGATATAGTGTAAAACTCAAAACTCAAACAAGCATTATGAAATGTTTATACTACTATCTTTTTAGACCTAAATATATATAAAAAGTTTCTAAAAAATCATTACAAAATAAATATTTATGTGTATAATGCCAAATGAAAACAAATATGTTCGGTTTTTGTAAAAGTAATACCGAGTCAAACCAAGTAAATGGACATATCAATTTAGTCCAACTTTTAGTTTGATTTAGTTTTTTAATTTTTCTTGAACACCCCTAATTATTAGAGTTGACTCCATCTTCTGAAGTAGAGCCGGTGAACACAGTACCATTGTGTATTGGCTTATTGCTGTTGGACAATTAGTTACATCAAAATTCTTGGACCTGTTTTCTGGGCAAGTCTTGCCAATAGCACGCAAACGTAGATGGATTTGTTTTTCTGCGTGATTAATAAACAAAGGGAAAATGGACGGAGAGGATCTAATATTTCGTCCATTCTCTAAAGTTACTTCATGTTTTCTTGAAGTTAATTAGATATCCACTTAATATTGGTATTGTAGAATTATCAAATTTAAATATCCAGAAAAAAGAAGAAGTAAAGTGGCAACCGGAACAAGTGGAGGTAAAGCACCTCCTTTATTTATTTATTTAACCAATGTGAATCATAACATTTTTTGTCACAACTCGAACATATAACGCCACAAAGTAATAATTTCTATGGCCTCATGACAATTGCTAAAACGTTAGGTGTTTTTCACTTCTCTATTTACTATCTACAAGAAAAAAGAGATTAATGTTTTATCTCTTGGCGTAGTAAGTAGGAACTATCACTTTCTAGTTGACCACAAGAAAAAGTTAAAAAGGTTAAGTTATGTGTACTCACAAAGTGATATATATTTCTACTAAGAAGGTATTATTTTTACTAAGATGGTGAAGTCATTAAGAAGATTATTACAGCAAACTCAATTTAACAAGTATTACTATCACTACTAGAAATCCGGGAAAATCCAACCGAGCCGTACCGACCAACGTTGGTTGGTCAACAAAAACGACCAAAAAATCGTCCAAAGCGGACGGAAACTACCAAAAAAATATTTTATATTTTTTTAAATTACATACCGACAGAAATCGGTCGGTGTATTGGTCAAACATTTAACTGCAATGGACATACTTGCTTAGTCAAAGTACTTTTTTGATTACCGACCAACATCAGTCAGTAAGGTGGACCCATATTTTTAAATTTTAATAATTATTTTATTATTTAAAATATTTTATAAAATTTATAGTTGAAATTACCGACCAAAGTCGGCCGGTTATTACAGGAGAAGATTTTACCGACCAACTTTGGTCGGTAGCTGTAATTTCTGAAAAATAACCGACTAACTTCGGTCGGTTCATAGGTCCAACATGGTCAAACTTTTGAATCACATTAAAATTTACTATCTAAGTAATATAAATATAATCCATTAACACTTTATTTTATAATACAAATAATGAATGTACTAACATATACTATAACAAGCTATATATAGTTAAAATAGTACAACGAAGTGTGTGTGTGTGTGTGTGTGTGTATATATATATATGTATATATGTATATATATATATATATATATATATATATATATATATATATATATATATATATATATATAGCAGCATCTAAGAACACGAAGCGCTAGGGCCACGGGATCAGGTTCTTTTGGGGATAGACTTGTGAATAAGCAATAATCTAATTAGTATATATAATTGATCATCATCAAATATATATGTATGTAAATTGATTCATCGACTTATAACTTACTTAGATGCATCGATGAATATTAAAAACAAAACGTCTCGACCTATATCGATTAATATATATCATGCATTATTAGTGATGAATGAATGAAATATAGAACAATACTAAACTTCTTTGACATATATATATATATATATATATATATCACAAATTAAATAAACGAAAGAAGCTATTAGCATTAAGTAAACGGGTTAATATAACAATCGACCAAACATATTTGAAATAGAATAATATTAGTTTACCAATTCATCAATTGACCAAGTTTTCGTGCGTAGTAATGTATGTGATTGATCATCAATTACAATATAATGTATGTGCGTGTGTTTGTGTGTGTGAAATGACTCATATACTTAATTATAACATAGAAAATTAACTTAGATAGATGAATACAAAAGGCAAAACGTCTTGACCGATATTTATTAATCTATGTGATTTGTAATTAGTTATAAAACGAATGAATATATAAGACGAAATGTGAAATTCGAATAAAATAAACGTCTCATATATATACCTTTATTTGTTTATTAATTATTGATTAATTTTATATATATATATATATATATATATATATATATATATATATATATATATATATATATATATATATATATATAAAATATATGCTTATAATTTATTAAAAGTAATTAGTTAATATAATTATTTTTATGCTTAAAGTTTATAATTATTTATTAGTAAATATATATGTGAATAAAATATATGCTTATAGTTTATAATTATTTTTTAAAGTTTATAATATTTTAAGAAATAATAACACAAAAAAAATAATTTAAGTTTTTTTAAAGATAACCGACCGAAATCGGGTCGGTTAACTGTGGTCAAACACACTCAGCGGTCACTTAAGTGTACCGACCGACTTTACCGATCGACGTCGATCGGTACCTTTAATTTCAGATCTGAAATATGGGGTTTCCCCCTCATTTCTCTTATTCTCTTCTCAAAAGTTTCTAACTCCCCACTTTCTTCTCCCTCACACACACAACACCATTCACTCACTCCTTCTCTATTTTCCTCACACAAATCTGATTCCCCACTCCTCCGCGCCATCCCACGTCGCCACTGCCCCCGCCGTCGCCGTCGCTCCTACTACCTCCACTGCCCCTCCTCCTCCACCTCCTAAAATTTTCAAGTTTCGATTTGAACTTACATTGTTTGTATAATGTTAATATTTTATTAATTAGTTATGAATTAGTTAACTATTTTTTAAATTAATTATTTAACTTTGAATTTTATTGAAATCTAGGGTTTAAAATTGAATTGAATTGAATTGATTACCTAGAGTGTAAATTGAATGTTTAAGTTTTTATTGACTTGAGCAGTTTACTTAGGAATTGAATGTTTGACTTTGAATTGAATTGAGTTTTTAGGATTTGTTCTTGTGAATTGAACTTTTAGAGTATGAATTAAACTTTTAGGGGTAAGTGTTGAACTTTTTGGATAGAGCTTATGTTTTGTGAGGTTAAATGAATTGTTTAGGGTATTGGTTGAACTTTTAGGATATGAATTGAACTTTTAGGGATAATGGTTAAACTTTTTGGATATGAATTGAACTTTTAGGGATAAGTGTTGAACCTTTTGGGTATGAATTAAACTTATAGTTAATGTTTAAATTGAATGAATTATAATAAGCCCCATAGATATTTAATTTTTAATATTTTATAAAATAATATAATTACAGTAAATATTTATAAACAGGTAAAATTATATAAAAAATAAAGAAAACTATATATATATATATATATATATATATATATATATATATATATATATATATATATATATATATATATGATATATTTCAGCCCCACAAAAAATTAGTCAAAACAATCTATTATACGCTACTTAGAAGCTCAAGTAACTTGAGTCGAAAAGAATAAAGGTTTCTACATGGAGGAACAAAAAGGATGACTAACCTTCAATTTGAACTTACTGGTATGAAGAAGAATGTAGTTTTCTATGTATTTGTAAAAAAAATTGAATATTCGTTACTTTTGGGAGATATTAGCACACAACGGACAAGATAAAGAATTGGGAAAGACTATGAATTGGGGCTTCAATCAATAAAAAAGGTCTTGACTTTTAAATCTAATACATTTCAATTCCTTTTTAAAACTTTTGAGTAATTACCAAGCTGAATTTTGAAAATTTGGGTATTATATGAAGGACTTATTCAACAAATTTTGTTTTAATTTGAAAAAATCTATGGGGCTTACGCCTCACTAAAAACACTTGCCTCAAACGCCCGGGCGTATGCCCCGAATGCCCGGGCGTACGCCCCGAATTGATGGGCGTACGCCTCTTGAGACTTTCGCCCCACGCCATCGCCCCGGAGCGTTTTTGGTGCGCTTCGCCCCGAAAATGCCTTTTAAAACACTGCTTTTGGGTATGAATTGAACTTATAGTTTATATTTAAATTGAATGAATCACAATTAATTATATTTACTATAATTTAATTTTGGTGTAATTAGTAAAAATTAATTATCTTAATTAACTAAGCCTATAGGTAGGGTGGAAGTCAAAAATGTGTTAGATATTGCATATCAAAACAATATCTCTAGTGTTCAGCAAATAGTGGACGATCAGCTAGAAAATGATTTAGAACATCCTGAACGCATATTGAAAAAAGTTGATATAAATGAAGTAACAATTATAGAAAATGAGGACGAAGAATCAACTAATGAAATTGAAACAAGTGAGGACGAGGAATTCTCGGACGAGGAAAAATACGTCGACGAGGATTAAAAAGTTAGTTTTTTAAAGCACTCTCGTATTATAACTAGTTTCTTATAAGTTTCATTCTAATTATGTATTATATTATGCAGATGGCAGGCAAGGGTCAAGGTAACAATGACCCTACTTGTTTTTGGGGTCGAGAAAGATTGGGAAGGGAAAGAGGAGGTAGAATCTGGTGATGATACTATTCCCTCATTTCCATCCTCTTCAGAGATGCCTATGTCTTATCCTCCACCACACGGCTATACTGAGTTGCCACAGCATCATGAGGCCTATACCTTCATCCAGACACCGGGGCTTCCATCACAGGGCCATAGGACTATACGTCCGACATACAGTTCATCTGCCTTACAGCTACGCGGATCGCATCCCTACATATCATAGCCACATGGATCACAACCATCCATATCACAGCCATATGGGCCACAACCATCTGTATCACAACCACATGGATCACATCCAGCTATGTCTCAATCACATGGATCACAGCCATCTTCATCATCGACTCCATCCATTTCAGGACTTCGCCTGCGAGACCGTAGCTCTGAGCCCCCATTTACACCATCTACACATGCCTCTGATACACATGCTGAGGATGATGATCCAAAAGTAGTGCATTATGATTGCTAAGGTAGAATCATCATAGTCCCTGAGGTATCGAGTAAGAGTTATTTGTAATTTTTGCGTTTATTATTTTATAATATTTTCATGTATTTTTGTTGTTAAATTGCAGGTTCACGACTACGAAGATAATCACCGGTGCGATCAAAAAGCTTTATGATAGCCCCTATGCGACTTGGAGTGATTTTTCATACTCGTTGAAGAGGCAAATTTTCAATCAGCTTAAGGTATAAATGTTCTTTTAAGCAGTTTAATAATTTATATTTATGATGTTTCCATCAAATATTTAATTTTTGAAATACAGAGTAAGTGTGTATGGGAAGACCTCTATAGCGAGAAAGTGGCTGCAAATTTTCATCTTAAATCCCGCAAGAGATTGAAGGATCATTTCTCGGATGGTAGAAAGAAGAACAAGAGGCATGGCTGGTGTCTGCAGCATTTTATGAGATGATTTGTTAAGGCAATGGCAGATCGAGCAGTTCTTACAGAAGAGTGAACTAGGGAAGAAAGTTCGCTCATCCGAGAAGGGAAGCTCCTTGCACACAGGGGTGCTATCAGCATTGGGATAATAAGAAGAAGATTGGTAATTGCTTAAATTATTACGTCTTTACTTTTCTAAGTATATCAATTCTATTTATTAACCAAATTAATTTGTTTATGGGCGTCCAATGCACCATGATGAGCTATTCAAGAAGACGCATATTTTAAAGAAGAAGAAAGAGGGGGATGCAGATAGGTGGGTCGAGGACCGGGCAGAGACTACATATGTAAGCTTTCAATTTTTCTTAAGTGTTATAATTTATTTTTATAAGATTTTTTATATACTAATTTAATTTAAAATAAAATAGGGTCACTACTAAAGCAACGTGGAGGACTTCATTCGTAGTCATCCAACTGGTGAATCGGGCGAGCAAACCCAACCTTCAGACGAGGTTGCTGAAAGAATATGGTTGGAGGTTATTGGCGGTCCAAAAAGGGGAAAGTATACGGGCTTCCTGAGAAAAAAATTTCATCGCTACAGGTGTGGAATGCAAGAAATAGGGACTTCCTCACATGGCGAGGCACTTAATAGGGAGAGCCTCTCGGCTATGCAGGAGACAGTGACAAAGCTTACATCCGAGTTAGAAGCGGCCAAGAAAAGAGAAAGGCTTAGAGATGCTCAATTCCTTGGTATGCAAGCTCAGATCAGAATTCTCCTTTCTACTAGAGCTTTTTCGTTGCCCCGGTCTCGTGAGTCATCGCTAGAGCTCGATCTCCACTTGAGCGTTCCTCCTGTCTTCCCCGTGATCGTTCTGCATGTCCTCCACGTGATCGTTCTTCCCGTCCTCCACAAGACCGTTCTTACCGTCTTGTAGATAAAAGTTTATCGGATAGTGATGATGCTATAGAAAATACCCCTTGACCAATACTTTGATATACTTGAACTAGACTAATAGAACTTGTTTTGAATTAGAATGAATATTTTTGAACTTGTTGTAATTACTTAGTTTTTGATTGGTTTTGTATTGTGATGTTTAATTGAACTTGTTAGTTTTAAAGTATTAATTGGATGTTTGGTTGGATTTGTGATGAATTAAGGGTTGTTTGTGGTGAATTAGGGGTTATTTGATGTGAATTGGAGGTATTGGTATGCTGTTTTTATTTAACAGGTGGTGTAGCTAACAAAACATGCATTTTCTACTAAAATTATTCCTAGAAAACCGACCGACCTTGGTCGGTAACTAAAACAAAATTTAAATTGTAAAATACCGACCAATGTTGGTCGGTTAATGCACATTGAATTTCCATAAATTCAATATTACCAAAGTTGGCTGCCATGTCCAGATTACCGACCAACGTTGGTCGGTATTATTAAATATTAATTATTTATAAAAAATATATATTTTCCAATACCGACCAACGATGGTCGGTATATAAAATATTATATGATTAATTTATTTTTCATTACCGACCAAAGTTGGTTGGTAACCAAAATTATTAAATTTAGAACACCGACCAACATTTGGTCGGTAAAATTAAATTATTAAAATAATATTCCAACCAATATTGATCGTTAAGTCAATTAAATTGTCATATCGTAGTGTAGAGAATACCGACCGAAGTTGATCGGTAATTTTCGACCGACCTTCAAAATACCGACCACACGTAAATGGTCGCATTTTGGATGGTTATTGGCCATTACCGACCGATTTTGGTCGGTTTTAAGCGGATTTTTAGTAGTGTATATATCTAAAAGTAAATTATAAGTATCCATAACCAGTTTATTTACACTGTTGATATGAAAAACCTTAACACGATGTATATCACTAAATAGATTCAAAGAGTCATGGTAAAATCCTACTCTATAATATTGTTTTTAGTTTCCTATGCGTTCTTCGATATTCAAAGGGAAAACGAATGCTACTAGAATTTTTTTCGCTCTTAGCGCTCGAGCCCAAGATCTCTAGTTAAGGGTGAGGAGATTCTATTTATCTCATTTGGTGCTTGGTGGTTACCGGAGAATAATCGATTTGGCAAAAGAAGGGGCTTTATCTTTCCTACGTCTGAAGTAGCAAAATTCTTGCATGCAAGCCGGGATGTGTGCGTTGTATGTAGACTATAATAATCTGAAAATGTTGTAGGATTCCATAACCATACATATGACAGCTAGTTTACAACAGAAGCCAGAAAATCTTGTAGCAACCTCTACAAAAGGACATTAATCAAATCTGCAGGAGACTCGTGAACATTTCTTGCAAGAAACAGAATTCGTCTTTGCTCTGTCCGGCTTTGGAAAGCCAGAGGGTGTTTCTCTTTCTCTCTTTCTATTCCACTTTTATTTTAATTTATTAATTATTCAACAATTTTGGATTTTTGTCGGAGTAAAAAGAAACTGGTTTAATTAAATTAGTTCCAACTTCCTGCTACTCTGGCAAATTCAGCTTTATGTCTTGCTCTTTTTCTCTTCTGATTTACATATTCGTCACATGAGAGGGCTACTCAACTGTACTAGGCACTAGGCAGCGGACGTTTAGCTCCTTTTTAACACTGACAGCATCCCTAATCTTTGGGCCACATGTACGTAATGGGGCACGTTTCTTTCTTTCTTTAAACTTTTAGACTGAATTCTGTATTTTGCGTTCATATTTAGGTACAT
This sequence comes from Nicotiana tabacum, assembly GCF_000715075.1. NCBI lineage: Eukaryota > Viridiplantae > Streptophyta > Magnoliopsida > Solanales > Solanaceae > Nicotiana > Nicotiana tabacum. The sequence goes on along the minus strand of NC_134096.1, from coordinate 141,508,824 downwards.
GTTGGAGTTGGGGTTGATACTTTTGGTTCCTTGTACATGTATGGGACAAAATCTACCCTAGAATATTTAGGGTAATATAACATTAAGGGAAGAGTCAGCCGAGGTCGGCCAGGGAGCAGCAAGATTCGTGGCGAGACGTCAATAATGATCGAGGTCGAGCACCGCTAACAGAGCAGTAACGGCTAATTTTTCAAATAGGATATTAAAGAGAATATTTTAGTGAATATTCTCTGCATTTGTACCATTAGAGTTTGCTAGAGATATGTCTGAAATAAATAAGAAAAGAGAGGGGAAAAAAGGCATGTAATATTACAAAGGCATGTAATATCTTTTGAGAAGAAGATTCTCTGGCTCTTGAAAAATACAAAGGTTATCTTTTCATCAAGATTCTTGCCCATATTATTCCACACTTTTTCACCAGATTCGAAAATAGTTCGAACAAACCTTGGATTTATCTGTCATTCATCATTGTCAGGAGGAAATTCGTCCAATCCATCCTTTATTGGGTGAATCATTCCTCTTATTTACTTAAATGCCATTTATTATTATTTATTGCTAATGACACCTTCATTATTGCTCGTTCTTTATGAACATTTTGTGCCTATCATTGTCAACATTCTACTAGACATGTCTCATCTCACGCATGTTTTTAAGATTCGCATCTAGAGTTATTATCATTAACTAGATTTAACTCATTATTACATAAATTTAATAGTTTAGCCAAAAATTACACTTTTTGGTCAAACAATTTGGCGCCGTCTGTGGGGACTATCTAGTTAACTCTTTTAGTTTCTTCTAGATCTACAACTTACACTAGTTACTAACGTAAAAAAAAAAAGAACAAGAACCTTTTTCCTCTCTGCATACATAGATCTAATATGGCAGGTAACAGAGAAGAAAGAACGAGAATAATGAGTGACCTCCCAACCAACCTCATGAGCATCATCCATGAGAGCTTTGAAGCAGTGGACGAGGACACAACGCCCAATGCCTCCCCAGACGAGGTGGGTCACCCCCTCCCCACTGCAACATCACAAAATCTCTTGGTACGACAGCCTCCACATCCGCGGTGGAGGAGGCGCCGCCAGCAATAAAGAAGCTCCTTGAGGCCTGGCTAACTGATACGCTGACTAGTGTCCTCCATAAGCCCGTTTGAGATACGGCCACAGAAAACGCAAGAACCTGTGTTGTACCACCAGTGGACGAGCAACATGATCAACCTCCCACAATGACAAGTATTACTCACAATGTTGTTAGCAATACAGGTAACGACGCTCTCATGACCATTCTGAAAAGGATGAAGGAAATGGAAAATGAGAACAAGGTACTTCGGGGCCAAATGAGAGAACACCAAGAAAGGGTCGATAAAATATCGGTCACTCCTAAACTCTTGCCGAAAAAAGATGCTGGTCTATTCATCGAGCAGCCATACAGTGACAGTGTTGCCCCACATGCCATACCAAAGACCTTTAAAATGCCGCCCTATCTGAAAATATACGATGGTACAACCGACCCCGAAGATCATGTGACTCACTACGTCATCGCCGTGAAAGGCACTGACCTTGCCAAGTAACAAGTATCCTCCATTCTACTAAAGAAATTCGACAAGACCCTCACAGGAGGCGCGTTGACCTAGTATTCACAAGTGCATGCATGTTCCATTGAAACCTTCGAGGAAATGGCCGATAAGTTCGTAACGACCCATGCCGGGGCCAAAAAGGCCGAGGCAAGAGTAAACGATATCTTTGCTATTAAACAGTCTCCGGGAGAAGGGCTGAGAGACTTTCTTACCCGTTTTAACCGGGTAAGAAAGACCTTGCCAAATGTATCGGAAGAAATGGTGGTAGCAGCTTTTCAAAACGGGCTGAACAGAATTGGTTTAAGGGCAACAAGAAAGTTATTAAGTCGGCTTATGAAGTATCCCCCAATGACTTGGGACAAAATACATAACGCATATTGCACAGTAGTCCGAGCAGACGAGGACGACCTTAATGGGCCGACCCACCGACTGAACTCGGTGCAAGCAGAATCCAGGAAAGATCGAAGAAATGATGTCAGAAGAGATCCTGCGGCCTCACGGCCAAACCGGGATCGACATCTCCCATATGTCAGAACCACCACTGCGTCCTCATCCAGCCATGAAGAAGACCCACCCCGATCAAGAACAGGGACTCACCGGAACGAGAGAGGTATGCCCCATTTACTATCTGCTCATAATTTTTGTATGCCACCTACAGAGATAGTCTACGCCTTGGAGAAGCTCTAACCAAAGGTGAAGTGGCCACAAAAGATGAGGTCAAAATCGAATAACAGAAAATCAGATGCCATCTGCGAGTTCCATCAAGATCGCGGACACAAAATCGAAGATTGCATCGCCCTAAGACAGGAGGTCGTAAACATGCTGCGATAGGGACACCTCAAAGAATTGCTGAGCGATCGGGGAAGGACCAACTTTTTCAGAGGACGTGAGCAACATCAAGGACCGCCAAAACTGCCCTCGCCAGCTCGCACCATCCACATGATTATCGGTGGCAGGGACGGAGCTTCTATCAACAGTGTGAAGTTCACCATAACCCATAAGCTCAAACAGTTGATCACCCACGAACGGTATGATGAACTCGAAGAAAGTATCATCTTCGAAAAGTCAGATACCAACGATTTGGCTCTCCCTCACTATGACGCTCTTGTTATCACTTTACGAATTTTAGATACCGATATGAGATAAATTATGGTAGACGATGGGAGCGGCGCGTGTATTATCCATTCTCGAGTACTTGCACAAATGAAACTCAAGGACAAGATAGTGCCATGCTGCATCACACTAACAGGTTCTAACAATGCAGTTGAGCGAACATCCGGTGATATCACAGTCCCCGTCCTAGCAGGTGGCGTCACTGTGGAAACCACATTCCATATCATGAAACAGGACACAATATACAATGCCATAATAGGGAGACCATGGATACACACCATGAGAGCCATCCCCTCCAGCCTGTACCAAGTCATCAAACTCCTAACTCCATAGGGAATATTCAGTATACGAGGGGAGCAACGTACGTCCCAGGAATGCTACCGCATCGCCTTAGATTGTACGGTCACCCAACAAATAAAGGATAAAGAAAAAGAGGCATAGCAATCAACGGGGTTGAGGTCGGTATGCGATGACAGCGAGGGCGTTATTAGGGACCCCGATATGCTTGAGGCCGTAGGATTGACCGTAAAGGACCTCGACCCCGTTCAGTTAGACAATGACGACCACATCAAGAAAGCTTACATTGGCTGCAAACTTCAAAAACCGGGTAAGTTTTGTGAATTTTTAACTGCTAATGCAGATTTGTTTGCTTTTAGCCATACAGATATGCCAGGTATCCCAAAGGAGATCGCCACGCACAAATTGAACGTCGATCCACTCTACCCCTCGGTAAGGCAGGTTAGGCATAAGTTTAACTTCGCGATTAATGATGCAGTACGCGAAGAAGTGGAAAAATTGTTGGAAAATGGCTCCGTCAGGGAGTCGAAGTACCCCCAATGGGTCGCCAATGTAGTCATGGTAAAAAAGAAGAACGGCAAATGGTGGATGTGCATAGATTTCACCAACCTGAACAAAGATTGCCCCAAGGATTCATTTCCATTACCCCATATTGACCAACTCATTAACGCAACGGTCAGGCACGAGCTACTAAGCTTCTTGGATGCCTACTCGGGGTATAATCAGATCCTCATGGGGGAATATGATTAGGAAAAAATCACCTTCATCACCCACCAGGGGACATACTTTCTATAGGGTCATGCCCTTCGGACTGAAAAATACGGGGCAACTTATCAAAGGTTGGTGACGAAGATGTTCAAATACCAACTCGGTAAAACGATGAAGGTCGACATAGACGACATGCTGGTCAAATCCAAAAGAAAAGAAGATCACATCGACCACTTGAGGGAAGCCTTCTGTAAGGCCCCGTAAAATTTTACCTAAACCTCGAGATTTCGTGGTACGGAGATAAACTTATATGTTAACGATTGTAGAAATTCTTTTTGGGTTGAACAGTGCGTTGGGGAGTTGAAAAAAACTTTTGGCAGAATAGAACATTTCTGCGGCCCACTATGCAACCGCAAAATCACTCTACGAGCCGCAGAATGGTCGCAAAAAACTGGACAAAGTTTGGGTGATATTGTGCGGTCACTATGAGATTGCAAAACCATTTCGCGGGCCGTATATCGACTGCAGAACCAGTATGTAAATTTTCCTTGTACATGTATGAGACAAAAATCTACCCTAGAATATTTAGGGTAATATAATATTAAGGAAAAAGCCAACCGAGATCGGCCAGGGAGCAGCAAGATTCGTGGTCGAGACGTCAATAATGACCGAGGTCGAGAATTGCTGACAGAGCAGTAACGACTAATTTTTGAAATAGGATATTAAAGAGAATATTCTAATGAATATTCTCTGCACTTGTACCATTAGGGTTTGTTAGAGATATGTCTGAAATAAATAAGAAAAGAGAGGGGGAAAGAGGCATCTAATATTGACTTTATAATAACACTTTTGAGAAGAAGATTCTCTGGCTCTTGAAAAATACAAAGGTTACCTTTTCATCAAGATTCTTGCCCATATTATTCCACACTTTTCCACCAGATCCGAGAATAGTTCGAACAAACCTTGGATTTATCTGTCATTCATCATTGTCAGGAGGAACATTTGTCCAATCCATCCTTTATTGGGTGAATCATTCCTCTTATTTACTTAAATGCTATTTATTGTTATTTATTGCTAGTGACACCTCCATTATTGCTCGCTCTTTATGAACGTTTTGTGACTATCATTGTCAACATTTTACTGGATCTGTCCCATCTCACGCACGTTTTTAAGATTCGCATCTAGAGTTATTATCATTAACTAGATTTAACCCATTATTACATAAATTTAATAGTTTAGTCGAAAGTTACCCTTTTTGGTCAAATAATATGGTCTTAGACAATTCTTATCTTTGAGCTAGATTTGGATTAAGTTAAACTCAAGGTTCATGTCTTTCCACCCAACAACAAGAAATGATAAAAAAGAAAATTGAGTTAGCTAAAGGTAACTTGTCTTGCTGAGGAGGTAGACTGGTAGAAAAAAAAAAAAAAGACAAATGAATGTGTGACACATGAAAATTTATCGAATAATTCGGTCCAGCTCTTAAAAAAAACAAAAAAAAAAAACAAGAAGTTATGTTTGATGAGTCTACATGGAAATTATTAGGTACTGGTCGGCAGGGTAAGTATTATGTACTCATGACCAAGCAAAGGAAAAAAGAATTAAAAGAAGAATTGAACTACCCATTGCAGTGTGAAATGGAATCTAAAAGGAGTGAGAAAACAGGACGGAGAGATTTGGTTGTAGTTAATTAATGCATATATAACGGCACAATAAACATGTTTAATTAGAGTCGTTTCTAGTATTTAGAAGTGTATCATGCTAGAAGATCAGGTTTTTTCATCAAGCTCTACTCAACATCTCAACCTTAAAAGGAATCAAAGCTAGCATTATATATTCATAACCTATAAATAAACTTCTCCTATCAAAGAACCTTTTTTTTCCTTTTAAAAGTTGAAACTATTAGAAATTGGACATTATTTATTTAAAATAGGTGGCATTATGCTTCACATTTAAAAATATTTCTGCTCTATACTATACTGAATTGTATATAGATTATCTCATTTCAAGGTTCTTAGTTTTTAAATCGTTTAACTTGGAGAATATAGGGTACAAATTCTGCGGTCTCTAAGATGGAGGTCAAACAACGCCGTTGTGTAAATGGAATCAACAAAGCTTCAAGATTTGGTCTTCTTCTGTGTTTCTATCTATGACAGTGATGTAAATTCTATTTTCACCGTCATTTATTTATATAATCATCTAAAGATGGATAAAAATAAAATAAAGGCCAAATATGTACCAAGTTTATGCAGTCAAGTCTATTAGTAGTTGTTTTTTCCATTCAAGAGGTCTTTGCGGTTAACTTTGAATTTTGACGAATATAGCCAAAAAACCAAAGGCCTTGGAATATTGTGGCAGAAGTGCTCTTTTTTGCAATTTTACACACTTTTTAAGTGTGAACGCTTCTTCTGTTAAGTAATATCCCATGGTATGCAGCTTGAGATTAATGAGAAGATACTCGACTTAAAAACTCTTTCATTTCTCAGTTCATTGTACTTAATTTTTCTAATACTATTATTTTTGTTAGTATACCTACTTTTGTTCAATCCTTCTTGTCTGCTTCTCATAATTTAAATAGTCCACATCCATTATATTGATACTCGAAATTCATATATTTAATTTGTTCACACGTATAACATCCTTTCAATGCATATATTAACACAAGTTCTATATTTAAATCAAACATTTTATGAGCCTGTTCTAATTACTGATTTTTGCCGTTTTCAACATAGAGATATACATGTGCACCCAGATTTATAAAACTTCAAATTCCTTTGTATAATACTCCATGTTCGAGATCCAATAATCAAAATGCGATCTATGGGATTTTGTTATGAAAAAGTTTTTACATTGGAGAAATACTTTGGGAAAAGTTTTGTTGGGGATATAAAAGAGGGTAACCATATGTCATATAAATTTGAGACAGGTTAGAATTACTTTTCGACAAAATATTTTTGGAATTTTTTTAAGGAAACTTCCAAAACTCGTACAAGTAGAGTTTTGCATTTTGGATTGCAAAAGAGAAATTTTTTCTGAAGCTAAGGTTGTGAAATGTATTTCCAAAACAAAGCCATTCATGTTAAACAAAGACGTCGGTCTTTAAATATTGGAAAAGTTTCCGAAACCTGACCATAAACCAAACACCACTACTTAGAATAACTCTTCTTTATCATACGTAGTTTTCATGACCAGGCCTTTAGTATCAACTAGAATGGTCACCCCATTAGATCAAAATATAGCAATTACTAGTATTATTCAACTTTGAAAGGTTTTAAGGTGATGGCTTGTACTTGCAAATAGATGGAAATTTGAACATGTCCAAAAGACTAGGTCAATGCTTGTGGTAAAGACATGGACTTTAATACATGACTCGATCTCAACTTTAATTACACTCTCAATCTAATAACCAGAAAGCAAGTGTAAGATTGAATGATTTGGGCAAGTGGGATTGGGCAGACCCCTCATTTTGGTTATGGACTGTGACTATAATTTGAATCTCAAGCAACTGTGGAAGCAGACTCCGTGTGCGTCAAAGAAATGGGCTGTCTATTCCTTTTGATGGCTATTGTTTTGGCGTTTAGTCACAATAGTAGAGTTCTATTTAGTAGTCTAATTTCCACTACACTGATATTGCTACTAACTCTGTTTCCACCTTAGAATCCACTAAAAAGAATGTTGATTTTTCTTCTGCAACTAATTAGACACATCATTTATGCTGTTCTTCAACTTGGACAAATCTTTTACATGCCATATTGCTTTTCTTTTTCGAAGATTTAATTTTATTCTTAATTTAATTTGTTGCCGTTGATTCTTTTTTTCTTACTTTTGTCAGTATATCATAATGTTCTTATGTAAGAAGAATGAAAACAAGAAGACATCGCGCTGGCCCCATAATCAACCCTAAAAGAGCCCTATAATGCTCGTCCTGTCCCAAATAAACAGCTCTCAGTTCTTTAGCATGTTGGACAACTAGGCGACAATAGAGAGCTAACTTGAGAATTTGATGAATAAGAGAGAGGAATTCCGGAATTGTTTAATTTTCTAGTTTAGTAAGTGACATTTCCTTTTCTATTAATTAAAGTGGTTGTTAAACCGCTTCAATCACCTTTATATTGCTCACATTTAATCACCTTACGATATCCCTTATCGTCCTCTTGTCGATAGAGTCTCTAGGATTGAGCTTACAAATATTTTTTTTTAATTCAAATTATTAGACATTCAAATTTTATTGATCTGACTAGTCCAGATTTAGTTTTAAGAAAACTAGTCCGCATTTATGTATTATAGGCACACTAGCTATGGATGTTCAAGTGCTTCTTATCCAAAAGTTTTTCATTTTCAAAGTTCGAATCCAAAATTTTTGGTTACGGATAGAGAAATTCTAACAATCCGACCACACTATTTATACATTTTGTTTGAGTTTTTAGTTTTCCCACCATGAAACAGATGGTGTTTTTGTTTGAAATAGTTTAGTTGACTACTACACTAAACACTTTAATTTCATTAGTTGGGCAAACTTCTTTTGGCATAGCACAGCAGAACAGACCCTCTTCCTCTTTTTTAAAATGTTCACTTGTTCAACAATAACAACAACGCAGTATAATCTCATTAGTGGGGTCTGGAGAGAGTAGTGTGTACGCAGACCTTACCCCTACCATAAGGTAGAGAGGCTGTTTCCAATAGTCCCTCGGCATCCTTCCCTCCCCACCTTGCTCTTGGGGTGACTCAAACTCACAACCTCTTGGTTGGAAGTGGAGGTTGCTTACCATCAGAGCAACTCTTGTGCAGATATACGTAATTTGATGGCTACACTCAACTAGTAATGCCACTATTATTTATTTAACTGAGAAAATGCATTTATTTGATTCTTTGAGGGAACTATATGGGATGCTAGCTAAACCCACGACCTAAAATATTTTTAGAACCCTTTAATACTGCATTAAAGAGCTTTTTTGCATTAATGGAATTCAACAATCAACACCTACGCATAGTGCAATCTTATGAAAAAATGAGAGGAATTAATAAAATGACCCATTCACATTACCCCCAACCCCCCAAGTATATAAATATATAAAAGAATGAATAATTAGACGAATCGGAGTAATTAAACTTGTAGAGATAACAAAATATGTATAAATAATATTAATTGATTAATAGCACAAATGGAGTCAAATGTCTTAGGAATGTCTATAAAAAGTGTTGAGACAAATAAACTGTTCCACCGCCCATGTATATCTTGCTGGCGCAGAGGGTTTTTGCATGCAAAAAAGGCTTGTAGTTTCTGTCAAATGGATGTCATTTTAGTGGTTGTTAATTTTTTGATGAAAAAAAACCATTCAACCGTCTAAACGTCTAACCTTTGGGAATGTTTACAAGTTAATGCTTTGTGTTTGGATGTTTTCAGCACATCCATTAGGAACTTATTCTAAATCGTAATTCGTATATTAATGGACAATTAAACGTACTATATTTGAAAGATGTATCTATGAAGCACATTTATTAGTATTCAAAATTATGAATTTGAATGCACTAAGGATTCATTTGTTAGCCGGTTAGAGAGGAGTTATCCATGTATTAAAATTAGGATAACTTTATACATTGTTTGGTTAAAAGAAGAAGAAAAAATAATATCCACATAAAAGCTAGCATAAGTTATATAATGTTTGGTTATTTTTTCCTCTTTTCCACATAAAATGTAGCATTGCTAATACAATGTTTGGTTCATGTTTTTCTTTTTCGCATAACTAATATATGTATATGTTATGAGGGAATCTATGTATTATTTATGCAGGGTAGAAGGTGGAATAACTTATACATGTATTAGTAATACTTGTATTAAAACACAAAATGACAAGAATACCCTTTATTCAAACTTGTATTTTTTTGTTTAAAAATATATATTTAAACTATACTAACAATTTTAATAAAATAAAGTAAGCTAATAATAAATAACACTCACATTACATTTATATTACTAATTCTTATATAACTAATCTCTGCATAACTAATTCATACATAACCAATCCCAACATAACTCAACCTTGCATAACTTATCCCTGCATAACTAATATATGCATTACTTATTCCTGCATAACTACTACATATATAACTAATACATATATAACTAATACCTGCCTAACTCTAACCGGTCATCAAACTACCCCGCTATATTCCCACGTTATTTAGGCCGAAACATTCAGTCTAAGTCCTTACCTATTTTATAGAACCAGTCCACGTGCGTGTAAAATAAACACCAGAGGAGGGAGGGGAACGTAGAGACTCCTAATTCCAGAAGGAAGGAAAACACCAAAAACCTCATGTCTATTTTCCTAATCTCAGAGAGGCCACAATAAAGAAATGAAAATACAGAAAATCGAAAGGATAAAAAAGAATATCAAAGGGTAAAATTATCAGTTTTTTTCTCCCTCCATAAAACTGAAAATAAGAGGGGCTTATGGTTCTTCTTTCAAACGTCTCTGTTTTGACCATGATAACCATGGTCCATCTTCACCTCCCCTCTCCTTCTTCTCTTTTTCCTCTTTTCTCCTTCTTATAACTTTCCTCTTAAATCTCTTTATTATTCTCTTACATTCACATTCCCTTCCCCCCCCCCCCCGGCCCCATATAATTCTCTCCTTATATCCATAATCTTTCTCCAATTTCTCTGATGATTTGGTTTTTTCTCCAAAAACTTTGAGGCTTTATATTCATATCCCAAATATGGGTAATAACTGTTTTTCTAGCTCAAAAGTTAGTGGTTCTAACAGCAACACCCCCTCCACCACCGCCACAGCCACCACCGTGAATGTCCGGAGGAACAAAGCAAATCCACCTTCTACATCCACAATTACATCAACAAAACAAGAAGGGTCTCATTGCAATAAACAGAAAGTTAAAGATAACCACAAAAGCCAACACCAAAAACAACAACCTAGAAATTCTCAGCAAAATGTTAAGAAGCATAATAATGGGAGGAGACAGAAGAGTGGGGTTATTGCTTGTGGGAAAAGAACTGATTTTGGGTATGATAAAGATTTTGATAAGAGGTTTACCATTGGGAAGTTGTTGGGTCATGGCCAATTTGGTTATACCTACGTTGCCACCCACAAGTCTAATGGAGATCGCGTCGCTGTCAAGAGAATTGAGAAGAACAAGGTTTCTCCCCTTTTTTATTTTCTCTCCATTTTGCCCATCCTCTACTATCTGATTTTTGTCTCCGACTTTATTGGAATTTTAAGTTCTTATGGAATTATGCAGTGCATCAAATTGGGATATTGTCTGAAATTTTTGTCAGAGTTATGAGACGTTTCTGTTAAATCCTAATTATGGGTTCAAGACTTTCTTTTGAATCTTTTTTTAAAATGTCTTGATTGACTGATACTTGAGTTCTATTGTGCATTCTAACAGAGATACTCAAAATGGTATATGTTCATACACCAGAATATCCATCAATCACTAATGTAAAAAGCTTTAGCATATTTTCTTGTTTTTTCTTTTTTTGCTTAGCTTTTGTGCACAGGAGTATCTTCTGCTAAATTTTGAAGTACCAACTTATGCTGTTGTTAATTGTTATTCATGGCTAGAGGATAAAGCTGTGACCGTAAATAGACATAAATATATCGAAACCTAAAGGTCTGTAGGTTGTTTGATTAATAATAGTGGTTGTGGTTCTGAAGTTGACGCATGCTGAGAGAAACATCTATGTTTGCACTTTGCCTTCCTTGAATGATGCTGCAGTTAATATTATGTACAATTTGATGGAAATTCCCTGACCTGGTTTAAAAAGAGCTGGTTTCTAGTCAATAGGCACCGGTAGCTTCTTTGTTATGGACTTGTCTGTGACACTGCACAAAATCTTGGTTATAAATGCATGATACAACTATTTTTTTCTTTGTTGACTTTGATGGAACTTTTCATTTGGTGAAAGGTTCTTCCAGCTTTGTCTCCTATAATCTCTTCGCACCAGTTAAGATGTGATCACCCTTCTGTAATGATGGGGCTAATGTTTCTCTTCTAGATACTTGTTATCCCATCAGTTGCTTTATTCTTTATTTTGGAGGAACTTCCTGTTGTTCCAATCTACTATAGTACAACTATACCATAACTCTCCTGAATTACTGCAGATGGTTCTTCCGATTGCAGTTGAGGATGTAAAACGAGAAGTCAAGATATTGAAGGCCTTATCCGGTCATGAGAATGTGGTTCAATTCAATAATGCATTTGAGGATGATAACTACGTCTACATAGTAATGGAGTAAGTTTTGTTATTAGAGCTCTGTCTTGATTCCTCAGATCCTAATTCCTTTCCCTATAATTGATCATGCTATCCACTGGTGAGTTAATAGATTTCAAATTTGTTTCCTCTAGGTTATGTGAGGGTGGAGAACTCTTGGACCGCATTTTGGCCAAGTAAGTAGCATGAACCAGGTTTAGTTAATCATTCATGGGCGGCAGTGCCTGCTCTATATTTTATTTCTGGTTAAGAAGAATACTTATGTGAGTTACCAATAATTTACTTTGATCAGAAAGGACAGCCGTTATGCCGAGAAAGATGCAGCAATAGTTGTACGTCAGATGCTAAAAGTTGCCGCTCAATGTCATTTACATGGTTTGGTGCATCGTGATATGAAACCTGAGGTCTGCAAGAAGTTATGTACTTCCTTTGGCTTGTTTGTGCTTGCTACATGTTGGTTTTCTTACACATTTTCTTTCTTGTAGAATTTTCTCTTTAAATCTTCAAAGGAGGATTCACCATTGAAGGCCACAGATTTTGGTCTTTCAGACTTCATAAGACCAGGTAATTGGATGCCCGTAAATCTACTCAGTGACAAATTTTAATGTAAACTCATTTTGCTTATTAAAAAGAAAAAGAAAAAGAAAAAAGAAAAAAGAAAAAAAGAAAAAGCTCATTAATGCTATGGTCTGAAATCTTCTTCATATATCTGTTATATCATCAATGGTGTAAGTTTAATATAGTTTTACCTCGGATAGTAAAAACTTATAACTGAAAAATTAATAAATGCAGGGAAGAAGTTCCAAGATATTGTTGGTAGTGCATATTACGTAGCGCCAGAGGTATTAAAGCGTAGATCAGGACCCGAATCAGATGTGTGGAGTATTGGTGTTATTACATACATTTTGCTCTGTGGCCGTCGGCCCTTCTGGGATAAAACAGAGGATGGCATATTCAAGGAGGTGAGATGCTAACTTTTTTATTCTAATATCTCTGCGGTCGGTTAACATTTCAAAGGGTGTCTTTTCTTGCTAAGTTCTGGAAATGAATTACGATTTCTAAGCTCTAGTAGAAATGAACTGTATATTCTATAGAAGCAGCATGTTTACCATTTTTTGTTGACCTTTGCATTGTACATTTCATGTTTGACTGCCTTTCTTTGGAAAATTAAAATTTCCAGTCTCTTTTTAGTTAGCTAATTTTTTATTTGAAATTTCAGTCCATTCACACTTTGCAGTATATCTGGTGATGCGATCTCCTGTGTAGTTTATTGCTTTATTTAGTTTAGTTCTTGAGTATCCTGCTTTGCAATGTATATTGAGTATCAGAATTTCTAGAATCTGAACTTTTCTTGTTCTCTTTTGAGTCCACGGAAGCTATTGATATTTCTTTGAATAAGTTTGGCTTGGTTGATATTTCCTTAGAGACAATCTTATTCAAAAGTGTTATTTATTCCTTTGAGATGTTTAACTTGTTCTTTCTCATGTTTAGTAAATTGTGCTTTAGCTGATTTACTATTGTTTCTAACTCTGCTTCTACTACGCTAAGGTACTAAGAAACAAGCCTGATTTTCGTCGCAAGCCGTGGCCAACTATCAGCAACAGTGCTAAAGATTTTGTTAAGAAATTATTGGTGAAGGATCCTCGTGCTAGACTTACTGCTGCCCAGGCCCTATGTAAGTAATAGTATTCTGATCTAGTACAACTTTTTTAAGTGCTGTTTAAGTTTTACTATGACAAAGCATGATTCATCAGAGAAGTTGCTCAAGGTCCAAAGATTCATACCTGATTTTGTCAGTTTTGAGTAACCTACTTCTTCATCAGCACTGTTCGGTGTTGGATGTCCATTATAGCTATCAGTTTTGGCTAAATATCTTCCATGTTTGATAACTTATTGAACAACTTTCAGACATGCCTATTTTCACAGGTTTTTTTTAATCATTTAGATGTTACTGGTGTTCATCACCTTAAATTGTTGATACAACAAACTACGTGTTTCAAACTGATATACTCAAACATTTCAGCGCATCCATGGGTCCGCGAAGGAGGTGATGCATCTGAGATTCCACTGGACATTTCTGTCTTATCAAACATGCGACAATTTGTCAAGTACAGTCGATTAAAACAGTTTGCTTTACGGGTAAACTCATAGCTTCTTATTTTCTTAGACCTTTTTGTGGCTAAGTCAAAATAAAATGTACAAAACATTAACTTCATGAAATTTCATTACCTGGCAGGCATTGGCTAGCACAGTTGATGAGGAGGAGCTGGCAGATGTCCGGGATCAGTTTTCTGCAATTGATGTGGATAAAAATGGTGTCATTAGCCTTGAAGAAATGAGACAGGTGTTTCCAATCTTTCATGGTCTAGTTAGTTTCTTCCTGTACAGTTCTCTAAGTATCTGGCTAAAATCATGAGCACTTGTATTTCTTTCTGCTAAGCGTTGCGTACGTTTATGTTCCTTTTGTCATCTATCTTATGGAGTATGACATTCAATTCTAATGCAGGCCCTTGCTAAGGATCTTCCCTGGAAGATGAAAGAGTCACGGGTTCTTGAGATTCTTCAAGCGGTAAGCTCATCTATCTAAGAATGAAGTATAGCACTGCAATAGGACATGTGAGGAATATTTAAGTTATTGCTATGTAATACCTGTTGTGGCTTCAAGCTGGAATAAGTTCTGTGATTCGGGCCCGTGAATCCATGTATGATCTGAGGGGTTACTCAACAATTGGACATGCTCTTATTTCTGCATATGCATATCTTTTCCTACTATATGGTTTCGTCAACAGTTCAGAATCCTGAAGCATTTTATTCATTGATTGGCAGATTGATAGTAACACAGATGGGCTAGTTGATTTCCCAGAGTTTGTCGCAGCCACTCTACATGTCCATCAGTTGGAGGAGCATAATTCTATAAAATGGCAGGAAAGATCGCAAGCTGCTTTTGAGGAATTTGATGTTGATAGAGATGGATTCATAACTCCAGAAGAACTTAGAATGGTTAGTATGTCATATTTTCTACTTCAAGTGATTAACAATGTGGTATTTACATGCTTCTTCCAAAAGGAAAAGGCGAGAAGAAAAGAAATAAGAGTTGCTAAGCTACATGGTTATACTGTACTTATTAAGAACATAAATCGTTCATTGATGTTTGAAAGTGTGGATCCTCCATATAGATAGTTCGCATATTCTGTTGGAAATATGCTAGCTCCAAATTGTGGCATATCTGACTTTTACTTACATGATGGTTATGTTCATACAGCATACTGGATTAAAGGGCTCCATAGACCCACTTCTAGAAGAAGCAGATATCGACAAAGATGGGAAGATAAGCTTGTCGGAATTTCGTAGGCTTCTAAGAACTGCAAGTATAAGCTCGCGGATGGTGACTAGTCCAACTGTTAGAGGCTCTCGGAAAAGTTAGCTTCGTAAAGGTGCATAGAAGTGAGTGTTTAGAGAAGTGAAAGTCCTCAGTGAAAAAATTTTGTTGGAAAATCATGTTGGTTTACGTGTTCTCATGTGCTGTTTTCTGCTGCCATTCTCTATATAGAGGTCTCTAAGATGAATGGTATTTCAGAGACCTTTGGCCCAATGGCCTTGTGCTTGTGTAGCCAGCGGCCGCCATGCCAAGCGCGATTCCCACAGAGTTTGCCTTTGTACTCCAGAAAGGTATTTGGTATGAAGTTGCTTTCTTCTAAACAACCAGCAGCAACATCTGTATTCTGGTCGTTTTATTGTACATTCTTTTCCCCTGTCCTAAGTCTATGCATTTCCCTTTGATAGTGTAACTAAAGCTATGTCATTATTATAGATTATATCATCAATGAGAATCGGCTTTATCAAAATATTTGTTCATGAGACCTCGTTTGTCATGTTAGGAAACTTCACATTAACCGTCGGAAGCTAGTAAAAAGATACTCCTAGTAGTATACTCCCTCCGTTTCACGTAGTTTGACTTGATACAAGTTTAGAAAGAAAGAAAAAAAAAAAGAACTTTTAAAACATATAGTCCTAAAAATTTAAGAGACAAAAACTTTGTGGGGTTATGACATTTATGTGGCTCTAAAAAGTTTTCATAAAGGGTAAAGTGGGTAAAATAAAAAGGTTAAAGTTAAATTGTTTCCAAATATAAAAATATATCATTCTTTTTGGAACGCATTAATAAGAAAAGTGTGTCAATTAAATTGAAACAGAGACACCAGTAAATATAGAGTTTGTTGTGGATAATGCTATCTAAGGAGAAGAATCTTTTGATTCAACAACGCGCAACACTATTTTAAACTGTTTTAATTCCACCACGTGTCTTGTTACTTATGAAATATATACGTAGTGGAAGACTTGATGTTGTATGTTGTTTACATGCGCGCCCATGTTTTTCAATAAGCTACCTTTCTGAGAAATTGATGTTTAGTGTTATCATAACGTGAATATCCAGTTAGAAGATTTCAAATAGATCATCAGTGGATAGCATAACTACTTTGTGGTATGCAGTGGAAAATATGTTTACCCGAAAAATAGATGGAGTTGAATTTGTACGTAGTTTTAAGGATATGTGATATAGATTAATACAAATCGTAAGTATAAATAGAAATATCAATTATGGATTGCAAAGAATGCAAAATAAACAAGGTTGTAAAGATGATGATTTTTAGGACTAAGCAAGATGAATCAATTTAGGAAGTTTAAAAGAGTAACTCTTGAATATAAGAGAATATGGTGCTTGAATTATAATGTAAGCCAAAAAAATGCCTTCTACAGAAATGTAGCCATCCTCTTTATAGTAGAGGATCCTACTTTAGATATAATTAAAAATACCTAGTGGAGACCAATGATAAATCAGTTTTTTTCTAATTTCTGCCGAGATTCTCTCCCCTAGTGTGTTTGTAACGGCTCTTGTCTGTGAGCTCGAGCTCGATCGGCCTCGATGCTGGTCGGTATTGCTTCTAGAGCTTGATGTGGACTCGGAATCAGGTGATGATTCCGACTCGGTATCGGTTGGCCTCCGCCCCTTAAGCTCGAAATCATCTCATCATAGTTCGATTCGAACTCGAGCTCGATAATGACTTCGAACTCGGTGTTTGACCTATACCTGAAATCTGAAGCTCGTTCATACCATATTCGGAACCCATCTCGATATTATGAAGTCTTTCTTCGATCCATTATTGTTTCGACCTCGATCAATCGTACGAAGGCCGAAATCTATTTCGACCGTATACAAATAGTTCTCTCGTTTCTCGTGAAGGATGTGGTGAGAAACGATATGATTTCTCAATGGCTCGATTGGATAAGCGTTGACGTTTGCATCGAGCCTGACCATGACGTCCGTGATAGCTGTCTGTCGGTTTAGCTTACCAAGGCATTTAATGCGTGTCAGACGGTGGTCGGCCACCGCTGATATTGAACCGTCATTGTTTCAACCTATAAATAGCCTTTTCGTCCACCATTCATCACTTTTACTTCTTCAATCTTTAGAAGATTTTTTAAGTTCTTTTTTGTCTCTTCTGAGTTTATTCGCTGATATGTGACTCTTTTTTGCAAAATTCTTCTTCTAAACCACCAAATCTTTGTCACCTTCTTTAAATCCAAAATGGTGAAGACATCAAAAACCGCCTCCCAAAAAGAGAAAGCTTCTTCTTCCCAATCTGCCGCCGACAAAATACCGGTGGATCCACGGCCTGAGGAGTGCGTTCCGGAGGCGTGTGTTCTTACCTCCGATTTCAAACTCGATAAAGGTTCGCCGGTTCCTAGCCGATGTGAGCCCGTATCGAGATATATTTGTTCAATAACCGGGGGGTATATCGAGCAGATAAAAAAAGATTGTAACTGGGGAACAAAGAAGTGGTAGTGTCGTCTCCCGAAGAGGATATTACTACTTACGTGAGAGGGTTTTTAAGTGTGTACACTTACACTTTCACGTTAGGTCCCCTCAACCCCGTTATCATAGATTTTTGTCGTAAATACCTAATAACCCTAGGCCAGATCCATCCTTCTTTTTGGCGGATCGTTATTTTGATCCGATATTTTGTAAACAAAATCGAGGGGATGCCTTTCACCCTCGATCATCTCGTCTGATTGTACCGTCCTCGCCTTTTCGAGGAGGGTTAATAAAACTTCAATGTCGAGCTACCAAGGCTCTGTTCTCGAGCATAGACGAGGATAAGGATTGAGGCTGGATGTGCAGGTTCATTCGAATAAGGACTTCAGACCTGATTCCGACCGAAAAGATGCCTTTTCCCGAGGAGTGGAATATGAAGCGTAAGTGTAATTCTGTTGTTATCTCCTACTATTTTATCCTTTCATTTCCTTTCTCATCGATATTCCCCTTTTTGTGATGCAGCGGTTCCCTGGATGCCCGGCGCAGTGCCCGATCTCAAGAACTGGGTACAGGATCTGGTTTTGACCTCCTCATATGCCGAGTGCTCATGGCGTGACTTGTCAAAGGGCCGATGGGAGGCCAAAAATCATGGTAAGCCCCTTTCTCGTATTTTTTGGTAGTTCGAACAAGATGTTTTTCATACACTTTAATAAAATTTCCCGTATATAGGTGTGGGCAAAGATGCGGTTTTGAGGCCCTCGTCCATCGAGGAAGAGGCTTCGGCCTCTGTCCCAAAGACGGTGAAAGATAATAAGAGGAAAAGAGCCCATGTTTCCGAAGATCAAAAACCGAAGAAGAGGACGGCTCGTAAGCCGAACAAGAATACCATTCCTTTGACCGTAGAATCGGTTCTGCGTCTGAGGGATGAAGAAGAAGAGAAGAAGAAAATGATGGGTCTGCGCTGTCGGCCTGAACGAAGAAGACCACCGACATTCCACAGGCAGCTGGATCGATGGTGGTCCATAAGGCTCCGCCTCGAACTGAGGATATATCGGAGAGAGACTCGGGTAGAGTCCCCGAGTTGTTGGAGATCGGAGATGCTTCCCATCGAAGCCAACAGATGGGGGATATATCTGAAGGGGCTCTCCCCGAATCTTTTCGAACTGAAGAGAATGCTCCAAGTGATTCACTTGGGGCAGTAGTAATCGAAGACTCACCCACCTTCCCTGCTTTTTCGGCAGGGGCGATTCGAGAAGCCCAAGCTTTGGGGTTCCTCGAACTAGACAGGCCTCATGATGGAGAGGATCCTTTTCGTGACCTGTTTACCGGTGTCGAGGATGCTACCAGTATAAGTGACGCATCAGATCTTTTTCACGGAGTGCAGCAGGCTTTGAATCAGGTAAGCCTTAAATTATTTGGCATTACCTTTATGTTTGCTTTTATTTTCTAACTTCGTTTCTTCTTTCTTTGTAGGCCGCGGCAGTTCATCGAGAAGCATGTTCTCGGTCCCGAACCGAGCTGCATCGATATGAGGCTGACCTTCAACGGGTTACGGAGGATAGGAACTCCCTTAAGCTCCTCTTAGGGCAAAAGGGAGAGGAAATAAAAGACCTCCGAGCTGAGTTGGCCAAAGCTTACCAAGATTAGACCGATCTGTCCGAGCAGGTAATGATACTTTTAAAAGCCTATGGGCTCTATACCGGAACGGTGGCTAATTTTTTGGTCTCACAACTGCAGCACACAATTGAGATGATCAGGAAACTCCGTGAGTAGGTTGATGAGATAAAAGTGGAGTCTTTGAAGTGGAAAGAAGGTATGGACCGCTTTGCTGCAGAGAAAGAAATTGCTCGAGCTCAATTATCATCGGCCGAAAACCAACTCCAAAGTATGAAGGAGAAAAGCTCGGTTCAAGCAAGAAGAATAGAGGAGCTCGAGGCTCGGTTGGCCTCTGAACTTGCCAAGGCCGAATTCAATGCCGAAAAGGCAAAGGCCGATGCGGATGCACTTGTGGCCGTATATCGGGCCAACGCTGAAGCTGCCCAGGTCCAAGCAAGAGAGGCAGCCGAGACCACCGATACTCGAGCACATTGGGTCGCTGAACTTGCTAAGTACCGATCTCGGAGGGAGAACCTCGAGGAGATCCATGCTCGAGGTTTCGATCTTGCTGAAGAGATAAAAAGGGCTAAAGAACTTGAAGCCGGTGCTGAAGCCTTGGCTTCCGATGATGACGATGATGATGATGGGAGTAAGAGTGGGTCCGAGAACGGGGGGAGCCCGATGGAGAAGAGACCGCTCCTGGAGATAACCAAGAAACTTAGCCCTTAGTTTCTATGTTGTAATCAATCATGTAAACAATCTTGTATATATAAAAATATCTTTTTCTTTTGCTGACTTGCTTCTGTTTTGTTTCTTGTGAAGATTTTATTCATGCCTTATGAATGTTTTCACAGGGATTTAGGCAATTTGATCGAATTTGGACTTCGTAGCCTTTATAACCGAGTGAGCGCTTAATCAAATTTGAAATAAGGTAGCTCATAGGCTTAGTAGTCGAGTTGAGTGATTGTTTGAATTTGAAGTGATGTAGCCCTTAGGCTTATTAGTTGAGTGAGTGATTCGAACTCGAAGTAATATAGCCCGTAGGCATAATGATCGAGTGAGTGCTTGCTTGAACTCGAAATAAAAATAGCCCGTAGGCTTAGTAATCCAGTGAATATTTCGAACTCGAAGTAATATAGCCTATAGGTGTAATGATTGAGCGAGTGCTTGCTCGAACTCGAAATAGAAGTAGCTCATAGGCTTAGTAGTCGAGTGAATGATTCAAACTCGAAGTAATATAGCCCGTAGGCTTAATAGTCGAGTGAGTGATTTCGAATTCGAAGTAATATAGCCCGTAGGCATAATGGTTGAGTGAATGATTCGAACTCGAAGTAATATAGCCCGTAGGCGTAATAGTCGAGTGAATGTTTTCGAACTCGAAGTAATGTAGCCCGTAGGCTTAATAGTCGAGTGAGTGATTTCTAACTCGAAGTAATATAGCCCGTTGGCGTAATGGTCGAGTGAATGTTTTCAAACTCGAAGTAATGTAGCCCATAGGCTAAGTAGTCGAGTGAATGTTTCGAACTCGAAGTACTGTAGCCCGTAGGCGTAATGGTCGAGTGAGTGCTTGCTCGAACTCGGAATAAGAGTAGTCTGTAGGCTTATTAGTCGAGTGAGTGCTTGCTCGGACTCGGAGATTTATCTCAATCCTATTTGCATAATAAATCTCGAAATAGAGGAATTTTTCTTGGATATAAGATATCGGTAAAGAAGAGAACTTTCTTTGCAAGTCATTATATATGTTACGAAATAACTTTCTTGCATCAGAACTTGATATATTTGAGGGCTAATGCCCCCCAGTATTCGAGGTCGATTGTAAAGAGGCCTCGGATACTGTCGAATTGTTTCTAAGTTTAGCACGATCATTGATTGCCTCATTAAAAACCTTACCGAAAAACCCATTTGGGATAAAACCGGTCTAAGAAAAAAGAGTGCAACGCGTGCTTCCAGACCTAGGGCTTCGTATTGAAGGATCCATCCTAGCTCCTGATCGAACTCCTGCAGGGGTTATTTTCGAAATGTAAACGAATATGAGAGGGTCGTACCTTAGCAGTAGTATTATTTTAGGTGCGACACATTCCTATTGCTTGATAGTTGTTTGCCGTTTATAATACCGAGCTTGTATGATCCTTTTCTGATGTTTTCGAGAACCTGATACGGTCCTTCCCAGTTCGATCCTAGTTTTCCTTCATTTGGATTTCGGGTACTGAGGGTGACTTTCCTTAGCACTAAGTCCCCCAGTTTAAAATGGCGAAGCTTGGTTCTTCGATTATAGTATCTTTCGATTCGCTGCTTTTGGGCTGATAATTAGACGAGAGCAGCTTCTCATTTTTCATCCGATAATTCGAGGCTAATGTTCATAGCCTCGTTATTTGACTCTTCTGTTGTATATTGAAACCTGGCACTGGGTTCCCCGACTTCGACTAGAATCAAGGCTTCGGAGCCATATACTAAGGAGAACGGGGTTGCCCCCGTACTAGATTTTGATGTTGTTCGATATGCCCAAAGGACTTCGGGTAGGAACCCTGATCCATTTTCTTTTAGCGTCGTTCAGCCTCTTTTTTAGGTTTTGAATGATAGTTTTGTTCGTTGATTCGGCCTGTCCGTTCCTACTGGGGTGATACGGTGTTGATAATATCCTTTTTATTTTATGGTCTTCGAAGAATTTCGTCACTTTGCTGCTGACAAACTGTTTCCCATTGTCACACACTATTTCGGTGAGTATCCCGAATCGACATACGATATGATCCCAGATAAAGTCTATAACCTCTTTCTCTCTTACTTTCCCGAACGCCTGCGCTTCAACCCATTTAGAGAAATAGTCAGTCATAAATGAAATGAACTTAGCTTTACCTGGGGTCGAGGGAAGAGGGCCGACGATATCCATTCCCCATTTCATGAATGGCCATGGGAATAGGACTGAGTGAAGTTGCTCTCCGAGCTGATGGATCATTGGTGCAAACCTTTGACATTTGTCACATTTTCGAACAAATTCCTTTGCATCTTTGCCCATATCGATCCAATAATACCCTGCCCTGATTATTTTTTGGACTAATGAATCGGCACTGGAGTGATTTCCATAAGTGCCCTCGTGCACCTCACGTAGGATGTAATCTGTGTCTCCTGGACCTAAGCATACTGCCAATGGTCCATCGAATGTCCTTCGATATAGTGTTCCATCTGCAGTTAATGTGAATCGAGCAGCTTTGGTTCGTAGGACCCTCGCATTTTTAGGGTCCGATAGGAGCTTTCCATTCTTTAAGTATTCAATATACTTATTCCTCCAATCCCAGTCTAAGCTCGTAGAATTTATCTCGGCATGACCTTCTTCGATCACGGATCTCGAGAGTTGAACTACAGTCCCCGAGCTTATCTCGCCTTCCTCGACCGATGATCCCAAATTTGCAAGTGCATCAGCCTCACTGTTTTGCTCTCGTGGAACATGCTGTAAAGTCCATTCTTTAAAATGGTGCAAAGTGACCTGCAGTTTGTTCAAATACCTTTGCATCCTACCTTCTCGAACTTCGAAGGTTTTGTTTACTTGATTTACCACTAGCAAAGAGTCACACTTTGCTTCAATGACTTCTGCTCCCAAGCTTTTAGCTAGATCGAGACCTTCAATCATGGCCTCTTACTCGGCCTCGTTGTTAGTCAACCTAGTAGTTTTGATAGATTGCCTAATAGTGTTACCTGTGGGTGGCTTTAAAAAGATGCCTAGCCCGGACCCCTTCATGTTTGAAGCCCTGTCCGTAAAAAGGGTCCATACCTCCGATGACGTACACGATTTCAATAAGAGTTCTTTTTCGACTTCGGGTACGAGGGTCGGCGTGAAATCGGCCACGAAGTCCGCTAAAATTTGAGACTTGATGGTCGTACGGGGTTGATACTCGATATCGTACCCACTGAGTTCGACAGCCCATTTAGCCAATCGGCCTGATAGTTCGGGCTTGTGCAAAATATAACAAAGTGGGTAGGTGGTTAATACACATATGTGGTGACATTGAAAGTACGGTCTTAACTTTCTAGAGGCACTCATCAGTGCAAGTGCCAATTTTCCTAGGTGCGGATATCTAGTTTCTGCTTCTCCTAAGGTTCGACTTATATAATAAACGGGAAATTGCGTACCTTGCTCTTCTCGAACTAGGACACCACTTACCGCAATTTTCGATACTGCTAAGTACAAGAAAATTTTTTCGTCTGTTTTTGGAGTATGAAGCAGTGGCGGGCTCGATAGATATCGTTTTAATTCCTCTAGTGCCTGTTGGCATTCCGGGGTCCAAGCGAAATCGTTCTTCTTTTTGAGTAGATAGAAAAATTGTTGACTTCGATCTGACGACCTTGAAATGAATGGGCCTAAGACTGCAATCCGTCCCGTTAGCCTCTGTACGGATTTTACGATGTCCATGATGGCGATGTCTTCGATGGCCTTGATTTTATCGGGGTTAATCTCGATCCCCCGATTTGACACCATGAAGCCGAGGAACTTGCCCGAATCGACCCCGAAAACACACTTCTCGGGGGTGAGCTTCATGTTGTATTTTCTTAAAATCTCGAATGTTTCCTACAAATGGGTCAAATGGTCCTCTGTGCGCAGGGACTTAACTAGCATGTCATCAATATAAACTTCCATTGATTTACCTATTTGTTCCTCGAATATTTTATTTACTAGGCGTTGGTAAGTAGCTCTTGCATTTTATAGCCCGAAGTGCATCACATTATAACAATATGTTCCATACTTGGTGAAAAATAAAGTCTTTTTCTGGTCTTCCGGGTTCATTTGGATTTGATTATACCCATAGTAGGCATCGAGAAAAGTAAGGATCTCGTGGCCAACCGTGGCATCGATCATGCGATCGATGTTTGGCAGCGGAAAAGAATCTTTGGGGCATGCTTTGTTCAAATCCTTATAATCTATACATATTCTAAGTTTGTTCCCTTTTTTAGGCACTACAACTATATTGGCTAACCATTCAGGATATTTCACCTCTCGAATGGACCCTATTTTGAGAAGTTTGGTTACCTCGTCCTTTATGAATACGTGCTTTACCTCGGACTGAGGTCTTCTCTTTTACTTCATTGGTCTAAACCTAGGGTCCAAGCTTAGACGATGTGTCGTTATATCCGGTGGAATTCCTGTTATATCTAAATGGGACCAAGCAAAACAATCCATGTTATCGATAAAAAATTGAATAAGTTTGTTCCTGAGTTCCGGTTAATCCCGTTCCTAGGTATACTTATCGTTCGGGCCAACGCTCGATTAATATGACTTGCTCCAATTCTTCGATCATTGATTGGGTAGCGTCGGAATCCTATGATCATCATCTTCATCGATCTTCTGATTTTCTGGTTGGGTTAAAGCTGGTGTCTGTGATTGCTATTTGGCATCTTGTTCCCCTTTTGAGCTCGATCCCTTTATTGGCGAAGGCGAGGATATCAGATTCGCTTCCTCAACGGCAAACATTTCTCTTGCGGTCGGTTGCTCTCCGTACACTGTCATGATCCCCCTCGATGTTGGGAATTTAAGAACCCGGTGTAGGGTCGAAGGTACAGCTCTCATGTTGTGGATCCATGGCCTTCCAAAAATGGCATTATACCTTATGTCGCCTTCGATTACGTGGAACTTCGTTTCCTGGATGATCCCGGCCACGTTTATCGGCAGAATTATCTCGCCTTTGGTGGTTTCACATGCTATATTGAATCCATTTAGGACCAGGGTCGCGGGTACGTTCTGGTCCTGTAGACCGAGTTATTGTACAACCTTCAATCTAATGACGTTGGCTGAGTTACCTGGATCAATTAACACACGCTTAACTTTAGTTTTATTCATAAGTACGAATATTACCAGTGCATCATTATGAGGTTGTATGACTCCTTCTGCATCTTCATCATTAAAGGACAAAGTTCCTATGGGTGCGTAATCCTGAGTTCGAGATAGCTTTTCTCTCACAATCGATATCTTAGTGCGTTTTAGCACCGGCCCTTGAGGGGTATCAACGACGCCGATGATCATGTGAATGACGTGTTGTGGTTCTTCTCGTTCGTTGTGCTTGCCGAAATCCCTGTTTTTGAAATGGTTCTTCGCCCTGTCGCTTAAACATTCTCGAAGTTGCCCTTTATTGAATAACCGGGCTACCTCCTCAATTAGTTGTCTGCAATCTTCCGTTCTGTGGCCATGGGTTCCATGATATTCGCATATTTGATTGGGATTTCTCTGGGCAGGATCGGTCTGCATGGGTCGAGGCCATTTAGTGTCTTTGATGCGTTTGATAGCCGACACGATGGCGAATGTATCAATGCTGAAGTTATACTCCGATAACCGAGATGCTTCTTTAGGCCTGGTAGGCCAATCGAACCCACTTCTATTCATTAGCCCCCGAGACCCTTGACCTCGATCACTTCTTTTGTTTATTTGTCTGGGGTTACGTATCGATTCATTGATTCTGTGGTTTCCGTTATACGGTCGATATCAATCCCTGATCGGACCTTGTTCTCGATTGATATCCCTCCGAGCAGCGGGTTCAGCCCCCAACTGATCATCTTCGACTCTAAATTTTGATTGGTACCGATTGTGCACGTCGGCCCAAGTGATAGCCGAGTACTCGATCAGGTTATGCTTCAGTCGTCGTGATGCCGTCGAACTTCGTTCGTTCAAACCCTGAGTGAAAGCCTGAACAGCCTAATCGTCTGTGGCTGGTGGCAGATCCATTCGTTCTATTTGAAAACGAGATACGAACTCCCTTAGCATTTCGTTATCCTTTTGTCTTACCTTAAAAAGGTCTGATTTCCTCGTTGCGACCTTTATGGCCCCGGCATGTGCCTTTACGAAAGAATCTACTAACATGGCAAATGAGTCGATCGAATTCGGTGGTAGGTTGTGATACCAAATCATTGCTCCCTTCGAGAGGGTCTCTCCGAACTTTTTCAACAATACATATTCGATTTCATCATCCTCCAAATCATTACCCTTGATAGTGCACGTGTAAGAGGTGACGTGTTCGTTGGGATCGGTCGTTCCGTTATATTTGGGAATTTCGGGCATACGAAATTTTTTGGGGATTGGTTTTGGGGATGCGCTCGAGGGAAAAGGCTTTTGCACGAATTTTTTGGAATCCAACCCTTTTATCATTGGTGGAGCCCCGGGATCTGATCGACCCTGGAATTATATGTTTCTACTTTTTTATCGTTGGCTTCGACTCGCTTTGTGAGCTCCTCGAGTATTTTAGTGATTTCGGAAGTAGTCCCTGATTCTTGCTCATTTGACCTCACTATGGCTGGCTTCGTTCTGTGGGCAATTTCTTGGGGTGGACTGGGCTCCGGCCTGCTTGGTAGCTGGGTTCGGCTCTACAACTGAGCTATCACTACCTGTTAGGCTTGCAACATTTCAAAAATCATACGCAAGCTCACGCCATTTTCCTCAATGTTATGGGTGTCCCGAGCTGCAGACCAAGTGCCACCATAAATGCTATTTTCAGGTTCAGAATATATGTTCGCCTCAATGGCCATATGCGAATTAATATATATCGGCACTCCGATCCGAGCTCCAACGGCGTTGACAAGTGGTCTTTCGGTACTGGGTGTCAAGTTGTTCTCATCTTGAAGGCCAGCTTCGTTGTTGATAGGTAAGGCCATTTGATTGGTAGTTAGTCGCTGCTAATCCGAAATCCGAGATACTTTCGGAAACAAGCGCAAAACGGTGTATTTTTGCAGATTCGTATCAAATAACCACTGTTATCCTTAGCCCCACGGTGGGCGCCAAACTGTTTACCCGAAAAGCCAATGGAGTTGAATTTGTACATAGTTCTAAGGATATATGATATAGATTAATACAAATCGTAAGGATAAATAGGAATATCAAATATGGATTGTAAAGAATGCAAAATAAACAAGTTTGTAAAGAAGATGATTTTTAGGACTAAACAAAATGAATCAATTTATGAAGCTTAAAAGAGTAACTCTTGAATATAAGAGAATATGGTGCTTGAATTACAATGTAAGCCAAAAAAACTGCCTTCTACAGAAATGTAGCCATCCTCTTTATAGTGGAGGATCCTACTTTAGATATAATTAAAAATGTCTAGTGGAGAACCCATGATAAATTAGCTTTTCTCTAATTTCTGCCGAGATTCTCTCCCCTAGTGTGTTTGCAACGGCTCTTGTCTGTGAGCTCGAGCTCGATCGGCCTCGATGCTGGTCGGTATTGCTTCTAGAGCTTGATGTGGACTCGGAATCAGGTGATGATACGGGCTCGATATCGGTTGGCCTCCACCCCTTAAGCTCGAAATCATCTCATCATAGTTCGATTTGGACTCGAGCTCGATAGTGACTTCGAACTCGGTATTCGACCTATACCTGAAATCTGAAGCTCGTTCATATCATCTTCAGAATCCATCTCGATATTACGAAGTCTTTTTTCGATCCATTATGTTTCGACCTCGATCAATCATACGAACGCCGAAATCTATTTCGACCGTATACAAAATATATCACTTTGTATCAAAACACATTCTAGAGTGGAGTGCTTGTAGCACGTACCGCCATTTTGGAGCTTGCTGCAATTCCCTAATAATAAAAGAAAGCCGTTCATCAATTTTTAAATTGCCACCTCTTTTACATGGTCAATACTCCACTCTTCTACCTTTCGTTTTCTACAAATATATTTTGATCCATGAACATAGCAATAACTCTTTGTTTATGAACTTTTTAGTATACACTGAAAAATAAATCTTTTTTAAACCAAAATGAGTCTCATGCTAGAATTAGATCGAGATTCAAAATGTGGATATTCTAAACTGTTTATTGGACCTAGAATTGCATGTTGAAATTTCAATTTAAGTAAATGATGAAATCAGATAGTCAGTTTTCCTTGAATTCAAAGTTCTAGTTTTGAAAGAATTTCTTTAGGAATTACTAGCACTAGACAATTTGACCAAGTGCTTATACAACATTTTGAAATGATTAAAGAAGTCATAAAGTGAACGAGGATTTCATTTGATGTCATCTTTGGTGGTAGATCATAGCGCATTTATCATCGGATTTGCTTGTATGTAAGATAATCGTTATGTTTTGGTTGAGGGATTAGAGAAATCAGATAACGCTCGTTGTCCGGCTTATACAGAGTAACGTAATCATAATATGAAAGTGAGATTAGTTAACCAAACAATTCTATACGATGCAGTTTATAAACATTGCCCAAATAGATCAACAAAGTTTAATTATCAAGTCTCTATACTTGTGAGTATGGGCTTTATCTTTTACTAGTAGTTGTTTTGGCAGGCACCAGTAACTGTAAGCAAGCTACTGAATTCGTATTTTCGCTCTCCTCCTTTTCCTGTAAAGTATGCAAACATAGGTAGCTGTTAATGATCATTTAGATGGTGATTTCAGCTTCTGAGAAGACAGAATTCACACTTCAGCAAACTACACTAGCCTATCAGAACTGAAGTTTACTCGGAAAGTAAATTCAAGATATAATTAGTGTACGAGAAAAGGGTAAAGTAGAGGCGGATCCAGGATTTAGAGACTCCGGGTGCCACAAATTTTGAACATAGCCATGTTACAATTTACATTATTTAAATAAGGTATAAATTTAATCGGTTTGGTTTATTTGGATTTCGGTTCGGGTTATTCGTTTTTAAGGTTAATATAGACATATCGATCAAGCAAAAAAAATATTATAATTATAATAACTTGAAAAAAAAGATTCAACTGGAGTATACATTTTGTACAAGAAAAAGGTTTGTTATCCATTTATATTTGGATACTCAAGGCAGAAATTTATACTAATAAGTGTAAATATTAAAAGAGAAGTAAGCTTATAGACATTATTCAATTTACTATTTTTTTATAAAAATTAAGCTCACTCGATATTATATACAATTGTCCTACTTTAGAGCATTTTGATAACAAAATAAACTTTCATCCTTATTTAGAACCGTAACTTATTCAAGGATTTCTATTTATATTTTTTGGTTTCGGCAAATAGATTTGCGAAGTTGTGCTGAGAAAAAAATGAATTTGTTTATCATATATTCATAAATTATGGAGGAGTTGGGAAAGCGCAATAGTGGGGATTTCTTTTCACGAGGAAAAAATAGATTTGTGAAAGAATTTTTTTTATATATTTTTATATTTAATGTTTAAAGTAAAAAAAGGAGATTTTTTTTTAAAACAAACTATTAAAACCAAAGAAGAAACAAAGGAATTTGTAGCGGTTAAATGCACCAAAGAAAGGTTTCTAAAAAATTTGTGCCAAGCTGGACTCGATCTCCCGCCACAGGAGTGAAAATGACAGTGTCTTTCCCGTGGCAACTTGAATCATTAAGTTACTAGGGGTGCCACTTAAATTATTTGTATACCTTCCTTCTTTATATACATGCATCTTTATATACTATTGTATAGTCTGGGCCAAACTCTACGGGTGAGTATCGCCCCATCCCTTACACGTAGATCCGCCGCTCCGTCAAGCTAAATGAACCTCTTGCAAGGTCAAGTAAACTTACGGCTTGCATTTGTCACGTTGCTTTTTCCACCTTCGCGTTATTAGCACGACACTCTTAAGTAAATGAGCTAATGCTCTTGGTGACACTTATATGTCGAATAAGACACAAAAGACATATTGTACTTGTCTGGACAACCAGTTCAAAAATATAGTCCCAATGCCTACACATATCTCCGTAAAAATGATATTTTCTTGTTATAAAGCAATAATGGTAACTATTTACGTAATACTTTTCAGTAAACTATTATTCTAAACACTTCTTCGAGCCGAAAAATATAGATTTTCAAACAATTTAAATCTCGAAGCAAATCAAAGTGGATAATTTGTTATGAGCAGGTGAGGGAATAGGGTTTAAAGTAAAGACGCACCTGGCTCCACTTTTTACCATATTCTTAAGCTACATATATTATTTCAGAATTATTGGTCGACTTTATAAAATAGACCATCAATATATATATATATATAAAAGATGTTTACGTTTCCAGTGGATAGAATTTAAATCAACTAGTGAGAGATGTACAGTACATAATGGAGAAACGTAACAGATCAATATTACAATTGCGTGGGGCCAAATTAAACAAATGCAAGTCTAAAATGTCAGGCTGGAGAGTCTAGAAGAAAAAATATGAGTGGATAGTGACGCCTTCACTCTCTATAAAAAAATTGACGAAGTTAATTGTGTCCGATGAAGGTTTTTTATCTTCTTTTCGAGTTACACAAGGTCATTGAAAATGAATTCCAGATTGTTAATTAAAAAGAAAGATATCACATCTATTTCGACACAACCCTGATAATGATCAAGTTCTTTGTCAAATGACTCTTGGGAGCTCGTAAAGCATAGTGGAACTGTTTTTGACCTATTTGTTTCTGGATGAATTATTTTTTATGCTTTAACTGTATCTCACCCAAGTCGATGCATTATGGGCAATAAGTCCTTAAAATACTTTTAAAATGGTCTATTTTCACTGTAAGTTGCATCACCAATTTGCCAATAGTCGTTGCACACTGTATGACTTTTTCCTTTCCTTCTTTTGTTATTTAGTAGCATTTGTATGTATGTCCATGGATTCCAGAACCATTTTTCCTTAAGCTGATTTGACAGCTTTCCGGAAACAAATGGTGACATGGCCGTGCCCCACCCCCCCACCCCCGGTTTTCTTTTTTTTTTTAATAGTATGTGGTTTCTGTCTCTTTTTGATTTGTTCAAACAGCTTTTCAGTATTTCTATGAAAGAAAATTATTGTTGGTCGATCTCATGAATCAGCGGACATGCACTAGACATCAACCAATAAGAATCGTCCACAATGGGTTTCGAATACTGAACTGATAGAGATATACTAATAGAGATATGCAGATGTTGGACTAAAACGCCCCAAAATATTCTTAATATGGTGTGATAGTAAAAATAGTACGGATTAGTCAGTTTTCGGATTGGTAATTAAAAAACAGTCATTATTTGCAAAGTCATTGAAAAATATTGTTTTGCCCAAACACGAAAAGTTCTACCATAATATGTCGGATTATGGAGCTCCTGCGTATAAACTTTCAACATATTATGTTGGAGCTCCCGCGTACAGAAAGTTCCAGAGTAATATGCTGGATTATAGAGCTCATGCGTATAAACTTCCAGCATATTATGTTGGAAATTCACCACATTATGTTGGAATTAATCTCATATGTAAAAAATTCGAACTTCAACAAATTATGCTAGAATTTTTCTGGATTTTTAAGAATGTTCTTGTTCAGATTTTATCTTTACATGTAAATGTGGGTTGCTCTAGTGGTGAGCACCCTCTACTTCCAATCAAGAGGTTGTGAGTTCAAGTCACCCCAAGAGCAAGGTGGGAGTTCTCGGAGGGAGGGAGTCGAGGGTCTATCGGAAACAGAACATACTACCCTCCCCAGACCCCACTAGTGAGATTATACTGGGCTGTTGTTATGTAAATGTAGTTGAATTTAGATTATTTTTGACACTGTGACTATTTTTCAATTACTAGTTGTAAATCTTAATTTTTTTCCTATATTGTCCGATTTGAGTCAAGCCCACACAATTTTTTCCAATAGACCTCACACCATTAAAAGTATACTAACTTTTTATAATTAAGTAACGTATTTTTTTTCTGCTTTTACACGTGGCACTTCGTTCACACATATCCATAAGGACTTTATCTACGTATATACAAATTTCCAAGAATAGATAAGAATGGAAACAACATATAACCCTAGTGATTTGCATGTTGATCACAACGGTGGCTTAAAAACCTTTCCTTTGAACAGAGAAAAGAAGAGGAACTGGGAATTGTCCTTTGTTTTCTGGCTTAAAAATGGTGGATAGAATTCAGATCCAACATTATAAAATGGAAAGTACATAAAGGAGAAACATATTGATAAAAAATGGACATTAAAGTTCAAGAGGTGAGGATCGTGAGTATTGCCTATAAGGAACAAATGACCTCCCACCCAACCGGGACACTATATATATATATATATATATATATATATATATATATATATATATATATATATATATATATATATTACAATGGAAGGGGCCAAATTAGGCAAATGCAAGTTTAGTTTGTCAGGATAGAGAGTCTGGAAGAAAACAATGAGTGAATGCCTTCACTCTCAGTAATTAAAGAAAGACGAAACTTGTGTATAAGATCTTCTTTGTCATGCGACTCTTGGGAGCTCGTAAAGCATATAATATAGAGCTTCCTTTGAGCTTTGCTTCTAATTCTGGGTAAAATTATCATTATATTTATTTTTTATGCTGTTAAAGTAACTCTCCAAGTTGATTTGGCTAACTTGCAAGAAGTCATTTAAATATTGAAAAAAGGGTCTATTTTCATTGGAAGTTGTATCATCAATTTGCTATAATAGTTGCAGCACACAGTATGACTTTTTTATTCTTCTTAATTTGTTTCTTTTTTGGTGCTTGTGTATTGTCCATATGTATTCCAGAACGATTTTTCCATAAGCTGATTTGACATGTTTCTGGAAACATATGGGGACATATCCATGCATAAATAATTGATTGTTTAATTTGTGGTTTCTTTATTTGTTTGATTTGTTCAAAGATATTTACTAGTATAATATCGTTGAAGAACTCTTGTTGATCTTGTGAATCAGCAGACACTAGACAACAATAAGAGTTATCCAATGCCTATTATGGTTTTGAATATTAAACTGATAGAGATATGGGCATATCGGTCGCTCTTATCCTTAAACTAAATTTCAAGTGGCGTTCCGTTAGGGGCATGGCTTGATTATTTTAGAGATAAAACTTAAACAACTCCCGTGATAAATTTGGTTTACCCTTAAAATAGATAACAATTGAATTTATACGCAATTTTAAAGATATGTGGATTGATTCAACACAAATAATCAAGAATGTTAAATAAATGAGTTAAAGACACAATGAACAATCAAATCAGTCGTAACATTATGGCCTAGCTTGAACTTGGACTAGGCAACAATTTCTGCCCTCGGTAACAAAAATAAGGTCAAGACTTTGCAATAACTAGAAGCAGAGAAATAACTTTGTATTGTCTTGGTATGCGTGTTACAATATGTCTTATTAAAGAAAAACGTCATCTTTATATAGTAGGAGAGTTTCATCCCTAGTACAGTTCTAAAAAGGTAAAAATCCTCATTTCTCGTCAATTACTGATCCGCTGCCGACGTCGGGCGAGATCTGCACCGTGATATCCGGTGGAGTGCGGATATCACGGCCCTCTGTTAGTCGTGTGCAATTGTTGTTGTGTTTTTCGAGGACTCGGAGCTTGTTCCGGGTTCGGAAAAGTGTTGTCTTATCAGACCCGATGGCGAGCACTTCGTTCGGGCCTTAGTACGAGAAGTTTCCAGCTTCGATTCCGATCTTATATAGTCATATCCTTGTTTCGTTTGACCCACCGGAAAATCGGGGTGCTCATTAGTCCCGATTTTACCCGTATACAGATAGTCCCTTCGTTTCCCAGAGAGTAGGTTTGCCGAAACGACAATGATAAATGAACCCCGATTCCTTCCGTCGCACATTACAACCGAGATGATGGATAAGCCGAAACTTCCTATCAGTCGCATCGTTCTGACTTCTGACATATGTCGATCATCGGCTGGTTACCTTGTTGCGTATTTGCCCCTATAAAAGCTTCGCCCCCATCACTTCTTTCACTTTCTGATCCTAGCTCTAACCTTCGAACTTTACAAAGGCTTTCAACTTTCTCTGATCTCCATACCTCGCTTCTTGAATCTTCACATCTGCGTCTTCAACCTCCAAACCTTCATATATTTTCTTGGATTTTCAACCTAAAACTTCATTGGTTCATTTCTAACCTTCAAATCTTCACGCATTTTTCAAATCTTCATACATTTCCTAGATTGCGATGACTAAATCTTCCAAATCGGTTCCTCAGCCGGCTGCCCCTTCATCTTCCCACCCGGCCACAGATGTCGGGGTGGCTGCTTCTGAGGTGGTTGTTCCCGGGGTTGCTGCTACCTAGGTAGCTACTCTAGAGGCGGTCCTCTTGCCCCCCATTAAAAGATTTATACCCGGGGTTTTTTCAACGGCAGACGACTTCAAAGTCGAGAAGGCCTCATCCAAACAAGATCAGGGTGAAGAAGCATGGAGATACATATGCTTCATTACTAAAGATACCATTCCCATAGCCCGAGAGGACTGTAAATGGGAAGGCAAAGACGTGGTTGTCCCCTGGCCTGAGGACGATATTACTACTCATGTGGAGGGGTATTTAAGTGTTTACACTTATCCCTTCATACTGGGCCCGATAGACCCAGTAGTTTTGGCCTTTTGCAAGATATATGAGGTGTTCGTTGGGCAACTCCACCCGTCTCTTTGGAGGATCATGATCCTCCTATGTTATTTTGTGAACAACACTGGATCTCCTCGGTTCACCCTCGACCACCACTCCGTCTGTACAGTCCCCAAATTATTTGAGGGGGACTAATCAAGCTCACTCGCCGGGCCAGCAAGTCTCCCTTTTCGAGCATCGATGAGAATCGAGACCGAGGCTGGCAGGGGCACTTTGTTCGGGTGAAAACTGAAGATTTGATCCCTCCCAAATTTTTGCCATTTCCCGAGATGTGGAATGCATCTCGTAAGTGTAGCCTTTACTTAAGTATCAAGTTTCCTTCATTTTCTTTCTCATCATCAGTATTTGTGGTCGTGCAGCTGTTGCCCGGGTTCCCAATGCAGTCCTCCAGCTCAAGGAGTGGATCGAAGGAATCTGCAACCAGATGTCATACTTCGAGCGCGCATTGCGCAAACTTTCAAAGGGCATATGGGAGGCCCTTTCTCATGGTAAGGTTCTCTTCTGAATAGTTATTACTATGCCGCAAAATTACATAATGCTGACCTTTTCTTTTTCCTTCCAAGGTTTGCCTAAGACCACCGAACTTAGGCCACTAGAAGGGGACGGGGAAACGTCCATATTCGTTGATACCTCC
Organism: Nicotiana tabacum; assembly: GCF_000715075.1. NCBI lineage: Eukaryota > Viridiplantae > Streptophyta > Magnoliopsida > Solanales > Solanaceae > Nicotiana > Nicotiana tabacum. The sequence continues at coordinate 141,473,519 of NC_134096.1, read as the reverse complement.
ATTACGGGACATCCCGGGGCTGCTGCAAAGGAGGAGAAGAAGCAAAAAGAGATAGTCCACGGGCTCCCCGGACTCCGAGGTGAAAATAAAAAAGAGGGCGGCCACCTGGACTTGCAAGCCCATAAAGAATACCAAGTCTATGGTACCGGACCTTGACTTCCTTTATCGAATCAGGGATGAGACTAAAGAAGATGATATCTTTGTCGCCCACTGATCAACCCCTGCCATGGAATAGGCGACGACCAGGGAAAAGGGTCATGAGGTCGACCTACTTCTGGTTCGAGAGGCCGAAGTGGAGATAGAGGCTGCGACCTCTCAACAAACCGCTCATGTCCGGAAGGAGGCAACCAGTGTGATTGACATCATCAAGCGAGAAAAGAAAAATCAAGTGAAGGAGCACAAGGTGCAGAAGACCCTCTTCACTCCTTCTTCGATGGCATGGACTTGTCTTCATTAGAAGATTTCTCCGGGTTGGGCCACCTAGAGATACCAAAGAAGGAAGTACCTTCTGGAGCTGACGGGCCGAGACGAGCCCAAGATTAGTGAAGTTGGTCCTTGTGTCGAGTGCGGATCCTGAGCGTAAGAAGACGACTGTTTTCACAGTCCCGAAGGATGCCCGGGTCCTCTTCGCTCTGGTAGGCATAGCCAGCTACCTCTGATGCCTGGTGACCGAGGAGGACCAGGTAAAGATGAATAAGGTGGGCACATCGAGTCTCTTCAACGAGGCACAACAACCTTTGAACCGGGTAAGGCTCTAATACCTTCAAACTCCCCTTATGAATCACTTAAGTTTTCCTTTGACGTTTCTTACTTAGTTCCCTTGTTTTACAGGCTTTAGTGCTTCACCACGAGAGCTTCCTCCGGTACCGCTTGGAAACCAGCCAACTCGAGTTCGAGCTCAAGGAGCAGGTCCGTAAGACGGACATGTATAGGTTTTTGAGTGAGCAACAGTACGAGGCCCTTAAGGATCTCTTGATTCTCTAGGCCGAGCTAGAAAAAACTCAAAAGGAAGCCTCGACCCTGAAACAGGATCATGCCGACCTGGTTGAAAAGGTAAAGGTCTTTGAAGATAAGAACGAGAAGCTATTCGCAATGACTAACAACAAAACTTTACAATTTTAACAGAAGATGGATCTGATCGACCAGTTGCGGGTCAAGATGGACGAGGTTAAGGCCCAGACCGAAGTATGGATGGTCAGGATGGACTGATTGGCCTCGGAGAAGGAGGCTGCGGAGGCGGAGCTGGCATCGGTGGAGAACCAACTCCGGGTGGCGGAAGACAAAGCTAACAAATGGCCTCAGCTGAATGGCGGTCTTGAAGCATGGCTGAGCTCGGCCACCGTAGAGCGGGATACCCTTGGTAGGGAATATGAGGCACTAAAGTCCAAGTTGGACATAACTTCCGTTGATGACGAAGAAATGGTGGCCCAATACAAGGCCGATGTGGAAGCTGCCGAGATCCTCCCAAAGACAAAGGCTGAATACATGAAGCGGATGTCCCCAAAGGGAGACCCTCGAAGAGATCCACGCCCGAGGTTTTGACTTATCGGCTAAGATAGAGGAAGCGAAGAGATTCGAGGCCAAGGTGAAGGATCTCTACGACCCTGAGGATGTCGAGTGTTCCGAAGGATCTGAAGGCTCGGATGATTCTGGTTTTGAAGACTAGGCGTAGATGCCTTAGCATCTTTTTCACTTTTTGTCTTTCCTTATGTACATTTTTTTTGTTTATTTTGAGGCCGTTTTTATTGGGCCTTTGTAAATATATTACGGAATATATATAAAAAAAATTTCCTTTCTGGCAATTTCGTGACTTTACTTTTCCAGCATCTTTTCATAATTTCTATTCTTGTAATGTTTCTAATGTCTTAGCATAGAATCAAATGTAATTACAGGTGACGAGCATAAAACACACACTTAAATTGTGTCCGCTAGTCAAAGATAGTATAGTATAATATCGTTTTCACAGGGTATGGAGTTAAACAATATTATCGTAGTTTGTAGCTAGATTGCTATCCAAGATGATCAACAATTTCAATTTATGTGGTTAATACTAAAATTAATTAAAAATCTAGAGCTAATTGACTGATGACAGTCGAATCAAGGCCTAAGAAAAAGAAGATATCAATGGGAGAAAATGGGGTTTTGATAGGACAAGCGCAAGATAATTGTCTGGGATTTAACTCTAGATAATTCACTTCTAATGTTCAAGTGAGACATGAGTCTCTCGAATTCACTTAATTATCCGTACAATTTTTTAGTAGAAACTCCTCTCTCGATTAAGTCTCAACCTCTCAATATGAACCAATTTAAGCTCTGTGAAGATATGCAATAATGCGTAATGGATTGGTCTTTAAGAGAACCTCTCTCGATTATTCTCCTAACTAGGTTTAGTCAATGATTCAACTAGCCTTTTTCAATTACTTAGAAGAATCTATGAACTGAACCCACAATATAATGTAAAGATATCACAAGTTATGGCTCTTTCGATTATAAGAATAAGTGAATATAGATGCAACAATTAAATTTTCCAAAAATGATTCAAATAGATAAAAATAGAGTTATAATCCACAAATAATCATCAATACACCAAATCTATCAAAACCCAAAATGATCTACTCCATAGACATGGAGAAGTTCTTCACAAATGTAACTATCGAGCCCAAGGACTATCTAGTCCTTGGGCTCGATAGTCCCTGAATAAGGGTAGTCCTTGGGCTCGATAGTCCCCGAATAAGGGTAGTCCTTGGGCTCGATAGTCCCCGAATAAGGGTAGCCCATAGGCTCTTAGGATCCGAAATTTAAGAGGCATGAAAATGTGTAATAGCAAGGCGAAACTTTTTTTCATTTTTGTGTGTAAAGTACATGATCAAAAGCACGTAAAAGCTTGTATCATGGCTAAAGTGGACTATGTGGGCACGGTTCACATGATTTTTTGGCCCTTACAATGAATCCTAACCACCGAGCCTTATCTTCTAACATACAAGGTTTTCTTTTTCCCTTGGTGAATATTTCCTTGCTAAAAACCTTAATCTGAGGGTAATGGCCCCCAGTATTCGAGGTCGAGCTTGAGAGGGATTGCATACTGTTGATGCAAAATGAACGCCCATTGACTCTGGTTTGAGACCGACCTTCGAATCTAAGTTAACACGTTTTACTGTTGCCTCGTTAAAAATCTTGTCGAAAAACCCATTTTGGTACAAAACTGGTTCAAGGAAAAAAGAGTGTAACTCGTTCTTTCAGACCTAATAGCCACGTCCATCCTTGGTCATTGCCTGCAAGTGTTAGTTCTATTCATAACATGATTAAAGAATGTTTGAGATCGTACCTTAGCAGTAGTATCGCTTTAAGTGCATCTCATTCTAGTTGTTCAGCAATTGCACACCATTTTCTGCTTCGGGTTTATATGAGCCTTTGCCGGCAATTCTGATGACTCGATACGGTTCTTCCCAATTCGGTACCAACTTCCTCTCGTTCGGGTTCCGGGTGTGTAATCTTACTTTCCTCAACACCATGTCCCCAATCTGGAAGTGTCGGAGGTTGTCTCTTTAGTTGTAATATCTTTTTATCTATAATTTTTTGGCGTCCAACCGGACTAGAGCAGCCTCACGCCTTTCATACAATAGTTCCATGCTCGTGATCATAGCCTCGCCATTTGAGTCTTCGGTCGCATATTGGAACCTGAAGCTCGGTTCTCCCACTTCGACTGGTATTAAGGTTTCGGCACCGTAGACCAATGAAAACTGGGTGGCCCCGGTACTAGAGTTCAAGGTCATGTAGTATGCCCACAAGAATTCGGGTAGGATTTCCTTTCATTTCCTTTTAGGATTGGTCAACCTCTTCTTCAAGTTTTGAAGTATGGTTTTATTCATAGATTCTGCTTGTCCGTTTCCACTAGGGGTGGTAAGGTGTTGTTAGTATTTTATTAATCTTGTGATCTTCGAATAACTTATTTACCTTGTTGCCGATAAATTGTTTCTCATTATCGCAAATAATTTCGGACGGTATGCCGAATCGGCAGATTATGCGGTCCCAGATGAAGTCAATGACTTCTTTTTCTTGGACTTTCTCGAACGCTTGAGCTTCGACCCATTTGGAAAAATAATTGGTCATGAATAGTATGAATTGAGCCTTACCGGGTGCCTATGGTCCATTCCCTGAGCGTCGGCCTCACTGTTCTGATCTCGGGGCACGTGCTATAGGGTCCATTCCTTGAATTGATACGGCGTTACCTGTAATTTATCTAAGTACCTTCGCATTTGTTCCTCTTTTACTTCGAACGTCCCGCTGACTTAATTCACCACGAGGAGGGAGTCGCACTTGGCTTCGATCACCTCGACCCCAAGGCTTATAGCTAATTCGAGACCTGCAATCATGGCCTCATACTCGACCTTATTGTTAGTCAATTTCACAGTTCTAATAGACTGCCTAATTACACTCCTCGTATGTGGTTTCAACACGATGCCAGTTCCAGAACCCGTTACGTTCGATGCTCCGTATGTAAAAAGGGTCCAGATACCCGAGGTAGTTCCCAAGGTTAGCAATAATTCTCTTTAGACTTCGGGTATCAAGACTGGTGTAAAGTCGGCCACGAAGTCTACCAAAATTTAAGATTTGATGGCGTTTCGGGGTCGATATTCGATATCGTACCCGCTGATTTCGATGGCCCATTTGGCCAAATGGCCCGAGAGCTCGGGTTTGTGAATGATGTTCCTCAGTGGGTAAGATGTTACGACACATTTGGGGTGATATTGAAAGTATGGCTTTAACTTTCTAAAGGCACTTAGCAAAGCGAGCACCAATTTTTCCAGGTGAGGATACCTTGTTTCGGCCTCGCATAAAGTTTTACTGACATAGTAAATAGAAAATTGCGTACCTTCCTCTTCCCGGACCAAGACTCCACTTACCGCTACCTCGGAAACCACCAAGTAAAGGTACAACTGTTCAATTTTGCCTTCGGAGCGTGGAGCAAAGGTGGACTCGATAGGTACCATTTGAGTTGTTCCAAAGCTTGTTGACGTTTAGGAGTCCAGGAGAAGTTATTATCCTTCTCCAACAGTGAGAAGAATCGATGGCTTTTGTCTAAGGACCTTGATATGAACCGGCCCAGGGCGGCTATATGCCCGGTCAGCCTCTGAACTGCCTTGACATTGTCCACCACGGTGATGTCTTCTATGGATTTGATTTTGTCGGGATTGATCTCGATTCCCCGATTAGATACCATGAACCCGAGGAATTTTCCCAATCTGACCCCGAATGCATACTTCTCCAGATTCAGCTTCATATTGTATTTCTTCAATATATCGAAGGTTTTCTGCAAATGTTTCAGATGGTCCTCTGCTCACTGGGACTTGACTAACATGTCGTCAATATAAACTTCCATTGATTTTCCTATCTGTTTTTCGAACATTCGGTTTACTAGGCGTTGATAGGTGGCACAGACGTTCTTTAATCCGAATGGCATCACATTATAACAATATGTGCCAAATTTAGTAATAAAAGAAGTCTTTTCCTGATCGTTCGGCTCCATCCGAATTTGGTTGTATCCGAAATAGGCATCGAGAAAGCTGAGTATCTCGTGCCCAGCCATCGCGTCGATCATGCGATCGATGCTAGGCAAAGGAAAACAATCCTTATGTTACGCCTTGTTCAAATCTTTGTAATCTACACACATTCTTAGCTTATTTCCTTTTTTAGGCACTACTACTACGTGAGCTAACCAGTCCGGAGACTTAGCTTCCCGAATGGACCTTATTTTAAGGAGTTTAGATACCCTATCCTTGATGAATGCATGATTGACCTCGGACTGAGGTCTCCTCTTCTGTTTAACCGGGTGGAACTTCAGGTCTAAACTCAGCTTATGAGTAGTTATATCTGGTGGGATCCTTGTCATGTCAAGATGGGACCAAGCGAAATAATCTACGTTAGCTTTAAGAAAATTAGTGAGTCTTTTCCTTAGCTCGGGGGCTAACCTCGTGCCTAGGTATAACTTTTGATCCGGCAGGTGATCGATCAATGTGACTTGCTCCAACTCTTCGACCGTCAATTTGGTGGCGTCGGTATCAACAGGAGCTATGAATGATTTCGACACTCCATAATTATCCTCCTCGTCAACTCTCCGTTCCTCCGATCTGGCTAGGACTGACATCGTTGATTGCTATTTAACTTTAGCCTTTCTGGTTGGATTTGTGCTTCTTAATGTCAAAACGGCGGGTAGCAGGAGTACGTAATTGACTGTGAACATCTCTTTTGCAGTTGGCTGTTCTCCGTATACCGTCTTGATTCCTCCCGGTGTAGGGACCTTCAACGCCTAGTGCAAGGTCAAAGGTACTGCCCTCATATTTTGAACCCATGATCTTCTAAATAGAGCGTTATATCTCATATCCCCTTCGATCACATAAAACTTTGTTTCCTGTATGGTCCCGGGGGTGTTCACTAGTAGGGCTATCTCCCCTTTAGTGGTTTCGTATGCCATGTTAAATCCATTCAACACCTGTATTACTGGCACTATTTGATCTTGTAACCCCAACTACTCTTCGACCCTCGATTTGATGATGTTGGCTGAGCTACCTGGATCAATCAACACACGTTTAACTCGAGATTTATTGATAAGTACAGATATTATCAGTGCATCATTCTGAGGTTGCACGATGCCCTAGGAATCCTCGTCGTTGAACGACATGGTTCCCTCCGGGATATAATCCCGGGTGCGTTTTTCCCTTGCGATAGATACTTTAGTATGTTTTTATCATCGGCCCTTGAGGGTCATCGACCCCTCCAATGATCATGGTGTTGATGTGTTTAGGTTTCTCTTGTTCGGTCTGTTTGCTGGCATCCCTGTTTCTTATTGGTTCTTGACTCGATCACTGAGAAATTCTCATAGGTGCCCTTTATTAAAACACCGGGCGACTTCTTCTCTCAATTGCCGGCAATCCTTGGTTTTGTGGCCATGAGTGCCATGATACTTACATATCAAGTTAGGTTTTCCCTAGGTAGGGTCATACTGCAATGGTTGAGGCCACTTGATATCCCTGATGTGCCCGATGGCCGATACGATACTGGCAGCATTGACAATGAAGTTATATTCCGACAATCTTGGTGTCTCCCTGGCCCCGAGTGTCCTGTCGAAACTATTTTTGCTCATCGGACCTAGGTTATTGGGCCCTCGATCACTTCTCTTTTAGTTCATTGTAGAGTTGCGGCCGGACCTATTTCCCCTTTGATCTGCACTGTATGGTAGGTACCGATCTCGGGCCGGCCTTGATTGATGATCGACGACTCTCTTAGACCTGTCGTCGGTTTCGATGGGATAAACGGACCCAGAAGGGGCTCCGAGTTTGCCGTCCTCGACTCTAATTTTTTACTGGTACCTGTTGTGGACGTCATCCCAAGTTACGTCGGGTACCCTACCAAATTTTGTTTTAATTGCTGCGAAGCCAATGAGCTTCGTGGGTTAAGTCCTCGAGTGAATGCCTGAATGGCCCAATCATCCGCGACCGGAGGCAGGTCCATCCGTTCCATTTGAAACCTTGATACGAAGTCTTTGAGCATCTCATTGTCTCTTTGCTTAATCTTGAAAAGGTCTGGTTTTCTGGTCTCGACCTTGATGGCCCCGACATGTACCTTCACAAAAGCATCTGCAAGCATAGCAAGCGAATCGATAAAATTTGGAGGTAAATTGTGATACCATATCATTGCTCTTTTCGACAGAGTTTCTCCGAACTTCTTCAGCAACACCAAACTTGATTTCGTTATATTCCAAGTTGTTCCCCTTGATGGCATAGGTATAGGAGGTCACATACGCGTTTGGATCCGTGGTTCCGTTATACTTTGGAATGTCGGGCATACGAAACTTTTTCGGTATCGGCTTCGGTGCAGCGCTCGGAGGGGAAGGCTTTTGGATACACTTCTTGGAATCCGGTCCTTTTAATATCGGGGGGCGCTCCCGGGATTTGATCCACCCTGGAGTTATATGTCACCACCTTTTTGTCGTTGGCCTCAATTTTCTTCTCACCTGACTCCACCCGCTTTGTCAATGCTTCAAGCATTTTCAATATCTTGGGGTTCACCCGGGCCCAACATCACCTCACTTCTCGGTGGTTTGCTGGTTTCCTCAGGTGTTCTCCGGGGACCGTTCGAGCCTGACCTTACCGGGATGGTTGCCTTGATTCTGTAGCTGTGTTATTGCCGCATGTTGAACCTGCAACATTTTGAAGATTAGTTGCATACTTATATCATCACTTTCGCATTCGGGCATTTCTCGGACTGTTGGTCGAGGGCCTCTACGAACGCTGTTTTTGGGGTCAATTGGCAAGTGTGTATCGATGGAGACTAGTGAATTACCGTAAATTGGATCAACAGTTGGGAATTCGTTCAGATCAGCAGGGGCACCTCATTGCTAGGAACCAGGTTGTTGTTTTTGCCATGATAGACAGACTCAGCCTCAACGTTCAAGTGAGCGGATTGAGAATTTGACATTTTTAGGATGGCCTGAAATTGAAACCTTAAAGAACAAGCGTAAAATAGGTGTGTTATGAAAATTTGTATCAAATCACCACTATTATCCTTAGCTCCACGGTGGGCGCCAAACTGCTTGATCTTAAAATGGATAACAATCGAATTTATACGCGGGTTTAAAGATATGTGGATTGACAACACAAATAATTTAGAATGTTAGATAAATGAGTTAAAGACACAATGAACAATCAAACCAGTCGTAACTTTATGGCATAGCTTAAACTTGGACTGGGCAATAATTTCTGCCCTCGGTTAGGTCCTGGGCTCGAAGCCAATCAAGAACAAAGAACAAAAATAAGGTCAAGACTTTGTAGTAGCTAGAAAGCAGAGAAATCATTTTGTATTGCCTTTGTTATGCGCGTTACAGTGTCTTATCAAAGAAAAACTTCTTATTTATATAGTAGGAGAGTTTCATCCCTAGTACAGTTCTAAAAAAGATTAAAAAAAAACCTCATGTCTCGTCAATTACTGATGTATTGCCGACGTCGGGCGAGATCTGTATCGTGATATCCGGTGGGGGTGCAGCTATCACGGCCCTCTGTTAGTCGTATGCAACCATTGCTGTGTTTTTCGAGGTCTCAGAGCTTGTTCTGGATCCAGGGAAGTGTTGTCTTATGAGGCCCGGTGGCGAGCACTCCGTTCAGGCCTTAGTACGAGAAGTTCCCAGCTTCGATTCTGATCTCATGTAGACGAGAAGTTCCCAGCTTCGATTCTGATCTCATGTAGTCATGTCCTTGCTTCGTTTGACCCACGGGAAAATCGGAGTGCTCATTATCCCCGGTTTTACCCTTAGCAAAATATATATATACCAAAATATATAACCTTACTTAGTTTAAACTATTAAATAATATATAGTAACTTTTGGGATGAACTTTCATATTTGTTTAATAATTTGTTATATATTTAAATTATTTTAAAATAATAAAGTATTTTTTAATTTTGTTTTTACATTTTACTTAAATAAAATAAAAACTTAATTATTATCTTTAATAATAAATATTAGTAATAATTTTGTATCTATTTATATAATATTAATAGTTAGGTAAATCTTTTCATGCCCTTAATCATAATATAATACTTAAAAGTACTTTTGAAAGAACTTTTTGAAAAATATTTGTTTAATAGTACTTTTCAAATTAATTAGTCAAATACAAACTGTTTTTTTTCAAAAGTAATTTTTTGAAAAACACTTTTAAAAAAAATATTTCTCACAGTAAGCTGATTTTTCCAGCTTGGCCACACAGACTATAAACAATTTTACGAATTCTTCAAATTATGGAGCAACGAAAGGAAGAATTTTCTTATTTAATTTGCTTAATTCACCAATTTTTACTATCTTTCCTTCCAGTTTCTCGAAGAAGACACTATTTTTGTTCCTAAACTCTTATTGAATTCATCATTCTCATAAGTCCATTTGAAGATTAGAAAAAAATTAAATGATAATCTTGGTATGTTATCGTAACTTTTACTTTAAGATAGTAAGATTTTTTTTTTAGAGTTTTAAATTTCGTGTTTAAACAAATTAAAACACATAAAATGAAACGAAAAAAAACTACTAAATGCTAATTGATATATGTTCATAAATGACGGTGGAATATATTATATTCACGTCTTGTGGTCAGCTTTCATTCAATCGAAAGCGGGCATGGCCCAGGTTCTGTTTTCAACGGTTTACAACCATTCCTATCTTTCTTCTTTGATATTTTGATTACGACACTCACGATTAGCATTAGCATTAGCATTAGAGCCTGTTTTGCAAATAAAAAAAACACGCTTTTGAAATATCAAATCAAAACTTGAAAACAATATTTAGTCTATTAGAGCTATCTTTTGATTTAAACAGCCATATTTAAATTTAGAAAACAATTATAATTCAAATAGTATTTTTAAAGCGTTACTTCAAAAAGTATTTCCAAAATGTGACCAAACAACAGTAAAGCTTCAAAGCGTAAGCACATATGTGTGCATAAGTAGTATACTTACATATTGTTAAAATGGTCAAGTTATATATATGGTTATGTTATGTAGTCATTAAACTTGATTAATTTGTTGTATAACTAAAAAAGCAAAACTATTTTTTGATCTCACAAAATTTTACCTGTTTCATTAATAAAGTCACAAAACTCAATAATTTATCTTTTAAAACAAAGAGAGTAGGTTCACATAAGATAGAAAAACTCTAAATCTCACACTTATGGCTATAATGATTTACAAATCTTTAACCTTTTAAACTAAGAAAAATTATGTCAATACCGAACTTGATGAAATGAACTGTAAAGTTAATGAAGCCTAAACCCTCACCCAAAGTAACTAGTATCATCTGCATATAGAGTGATTGCTTTCGTTGTGTTCATATCAGCTATAAAAGTTCGTATGGATTTAGAGAGATTATAGCTAATTTGAGACAATTTAATTCGTATGTGCTCAATCTAATGTATCTTGTCCCTTTTAACACTATAATTCGTCATAGCGTTTATCTATGGATTAATTAGTGCATTTGGAGGTATACACTTAACGTACACACACGTAATTATCGTACTTATCATAAGTTTGTACTTTGTACCCTCTAGATTGCTTCCATTTGAGTAGAACTTTTGTTTGTCTTCAATTTATTTTTATTTTTTTGGTAATATTTGTTTGTCAATTAACACAATCATATGCGATTACCATACAATATGAATCCTGATCTTGTGTTTATTTACTAGTTCATCCTTAGTTAGAGTATTGTATACGGTCAAAACTAATCGAGATTTGAACATGATAGATCAAGGTTCAACTTCGTGTAATATCAAGCCATGATGCGAAGTTAGGTTACCGAGCTCGAGACCCAGAGGTCGAGCAAAATAGAGACTGGTCAAGATCAAGATCGACTAAGATCAAGGTCGAGCAAATTAAAATAGAGACCGGTCATGATCGAGATCGGGCTAAATAAAGACCGATCGAGGCCGAGATCGGCCGAGATCGAGGAAAGCTTATCGAGCCAAAAAACAGAAAGCCGTAATATCCGCAATTGGGCGAGAATCTCGGCGGAAATCACTGCACATATCAATGAGAGGCTAATTAATTAATCTATCATGAGTTTCCTTGCTGTATTTAAAAATTATATTAAGAATAGGACATCCCCACTATATAAAGGGGGGTTTGATTATTTGTAAGGGGGATTCATTTAGATTCATAGAATATAAAGTAATATACTATCTTTTTTCTGGTTTTGATATTTAGTCATATTGTTCTTCTATTAGTTACTCTCCATTCAGTTTGAGGGTGATAAAACCTGAAGGCTTAGGCTAATTAATTCATTTGGTTTGCATTCATTTCTTTTACAGTCTATTTCGATATTCATGTATATATTTTCTCGATTTGTACCAAATTATATTACGTATCCTTAGAACGCGTATAAATTCAATTGATTATCCGTTTTTCGGGTAAACAGTTTGGCGCCCATCGTGTGGCTAAGGATGATAGTAGTTATTTGATAGAAATTTATGTAAAACACACTATTTTACATTTGCTCTTGGAAGTATCTTTGATTTCAGGCTAAAAATGACGAACTCTCAATTAATACCCCTACATATGAACAACGAAACTAGCCATCAAGGGGAGAATAACGACGAGACGCCCAGGGATGGAAGGCCACCCGCTGACCCCGTTGAAACTCGGGTCGTAGATTCGATTGATGTTAATTCGCATGTGGCCATCGAAGCAAACTAACATTCCGGTCCCGAAAACAACATCCATGGTGGAATCCGATCTGCAGTTCGAAATACCCAAAATATTGGAGAAGGCGGAATCAGCCTACGTATGATCTTCGAAATGCTGCAAGCTCAACATGTGGCGATAGCTCAGTTACAGAGCCAAACCCAGGCACCGATCAGGGCCGAGCCCGGTCCACCCTAAGAAGTCACCCACAGAACGGGTCCAGCTGTGGTAAAGTCAAATGAACAAGAATTGGGGTACTAACCCCGAAATTATAAAGATGCTCGAGGAACTGACAAAGCGGATAGAATCAAGGGAAAAGAGGATCGAAGCAAACGACAAGAAAGTAGAAACTTATAACTCCAGGGTTGATCAGATCCCGGGGACACCACCAATATTGAAGGGCTTGGATTCCAAAAAGTTCATACAAAAGCCTTCCCCCACGAGCGCAGCTTCCAAACCGATCCCCAAGAAGTTTTGCATGCCCGAGATTGCTAAGTATAATGGAACAACCAACCCCAACGAGCATGTCACCTCTTATACGTGTGCCTTTGAAGGGAATGATCTAGAAGACGACGAGATCGAATTCGTATTGCTAAAGAAATTCGAGGAAACCATGTCAAAGGGAGCAATGATATGGTATCATAATTTACTACCTAACTCTATCGATTTTTTTGCCATGCTTGCTGATTATTTTGAAAAAGCTCACGCCGGAGCCATAAAGGTCGAGACTAGGAAGTCGGACCTTTTCAAGGTAAAGCAAAAATAGAACGAGATGCTAAGAGAGTTTGTATCTCATTTTCAAATGGAACGAATGGATCTACCACCGATCACAGACGATTGGTTCGTTCAAGCTTTTACCCAAGGACTAAATGAACGAAGCCGAGTGGCTTCACAGCAGTTGAAGCAGAACTTGATTGAGTACCCGGTTGTTACCTGGGTCGATATACATAATCGATATCAATCAAAGATTAGAGTCGAAGATGACCAACTGGGGGCTTCTTCTGGATCCGCTACCAAAAGAGACATCGATCGAGAATCGAGGATGAACAGGGATCGATATCAGCCATATAATAAAGATCGTAGGGGCAACAAACATGGGCACAACTCTGTACGAGGTGAGAGGAGAAGCGATCGAGGCCAAGGCTCTCAAGGGCTAATCAACAATAATGGTTTCGACAGGCTTACCGGACCTAAGGAAGCATCACGATTGTAGGAGTATAACTTCAATATTGATGCATCCGCCATCGTATCGGCTATCAGACGCATAAAAGATACCAAATGGCCTCGACCTCTGCAGGCCTATCCATCCCAAAGAAATCCCAATCAAGTATGCAAGTATAATGGCACCCATGGCCACCAAACGGAAGATTGCAGGCAGTTGAGAGAAGAAGTAGCCCGGTTATTTAATGAAGGGCACCTTCGTGAGTTTTTAAGTGATCGAGCCAAGAATCACTTCAAAAGCAGAGAGTTCAATAGACAAAACAAGCTAGAAGAACCGCAACACATTATTCACATGATTATTGGAGGGATCGATGTTCCCCAAGGGCCAGTGTTTAAACGCACTAAGGTCTCGATCGTAAGGGAGAAGCGATCTTAGGCTCAGGATTACATACCGAAAGGAACCTTATCCTTCAATAACGAAGACGCAGAAGGAATCATGCAACCCCATAATGATGTACTGGTAATATCTGTACTCATGAATAAGACTCAAGTTAAGCGTGTGTTAATTGATCCAGGTAGTTCGGCCAACATTATTCGATCGAAGGTCGTAGAGCAACTCGGTCTACAGGACCAGGTTATGTCCGCGGCCCTAGTACTAAACGGATTCAATGTGGCATGTGAAACTACTAAGGGCGAGATAACTTTGCCAGTAAACGTGGCCGAGACCATCCAAGAAACGAAATTCCACGTGATCTAGGGAGACATGAGGTACAACAGCTACTTCAGGAGACCATGGATCTACAACATAAGAGCAGTACCCTCGACCCTTTATCATGTTCTAAAATTCCCAAAACCAGAGGGAATCAAAACAATCTATGGGGAGCAACCCGCCGCAAAGGAAATGTTTGCCGTCGCCGAAGTGATTCCGATATTGTCACTCTCATCGACAAAGGGGTCAAATTCGAAGGGAAAACAGGAGACCAAATAGCAATCACAAATGCCGGCCTCAACCCAACTAGAAAAGCAGGAGTCTGACGAAGATGATGATTATGGGATCCCTCGATCCTTTATAGCCCCCGATGATTCCGACGCTACCAAATCAACGGTCGAAGAACTGGATCAAATCACACTAATCGAATAATTGCCCGAACGAAAGGTATACCTGGGCACGCGGTTAAATCCCGAGCTCAGAAAAAAGCTTATTCAATTTCTTATAGCTAACATGGATTGTTTCGCTTGGTCCCATCTTGACATGACAGGGATCCCACCGGAAATCACCACTCATAAACTAAGCTTGGATCCGAAGTTCCATCCGGTGAAGCAAAAAAGAAGACCCCAGCCCGAGATCAAACATGCTTTCGTCAAAGATGAGGTAACCAAGCTTCTTAAAATAGGGTCAATCCGTGAAGTAAAATACCCCGAATGGTTAGGAAATGTGGTTGTAGTCCCTAAAAAAGGAAACAAGCTTAGAATGTGTGTAGATTACAAGGATCTAAATAAAGCATGCCCCATGGATTCTTTTCCTTTGCCTAATATCGGTCGCATGATCGATGGCATGGCCGACCACGAGATCCTCAGTTTTCTTGATGCCTATTCCGGGTACAATCAAATACAAATGAGACCGGATGATCAAGAAAAGACCTCGTTCATCTGTAAGTATGGTACCTACTGCTACAATGTAATGCCATTTGGATTAAAAAATGTTGGTGTCACTTATCAAGCCTAGTAAATCGGATGTTCAAAGAACAAATAGGAAAATCTATGAAAGTTTACATTGATGACATGCTAGTTAAGTCCCTGCGAGCAGAGGACCATTTAAAGCACTTGCAGGAAACTCTCAGTATATTGAAGAAGTACAACATGAAGCTAAACCCAGAAAATGTGCATTCGGGGTCGGGTCAGGAAAATTTCTCGGGTTCATGGTATCTAACCAAGGAATCGAGATCAATCTCAACAAGATCAAAGCTATTGATGGCATCACGGTGGTAGACAGTGTAAAGGTCGTGCAGAGGTTAATCGGGCGCATGGCCGCCCTGGGACGATTCATCTCGAGGTCCTCCGTTGAAGGCCACCAATTTTTCTCGTTGCTAAAGAAGAAAAATAATTTCACATAGAGCTCGAAATGCCAGCAGGCCTTGGAAGAGCTTAACTGGTACTTATCGAGCCTGCCACTGCGTCACACACCAAGGGCATACGAACAACTTTACTTATATTTGGCAGTATCGGAGGTAGCGGTAAGTGAAGTCCTAGTACGGGAAGAATGAGGTACGTAATTTTCCATTTATTATGTCAGCCGGACCTTAGGTGAGGCCGAAACTAGATACCCCCACCTAGAAAAATTGGCGCTCGCTTTGATAAGCGCCTATAGGAAACTAAAACCATACTTTCAATGTCACCCTATATATGTTGTAACAACTTATCCACTTCAAAATATTTTGCATAAACCCGAGCTTTTGGGACTGTTGGCAAAATGGGCCGTAGAAATTAGCGGGTATGATATCGAATATTGACCCCGAACAACAATTAAGTCTCAAAATTTGGCAGACTTCATAGATGACTTCACACCGGCCCTAGTACCCGAGGTCGAAAGAGAACTATTGATAAATTCGGGTACGTCCTCAGGAATCTGGACCTTCTTCATGGACGGTGCTTCGAACACGAAGGGTCCGGGCTACCGTACCAAATTCTCGAGGTCACCGGAAAAAGGATCTTACAAGCTTGGAATAATGAATGGGGAACAACTACCAAGCAATTGGAACATATCTCGCCTAAAACGGTACTACTGCTAAGGTACGCGCTTTCTTCATTCCTTTCCTATTTTCAGATTAACACATGCAGGTGGTCGACAAGAAACGACAACAGACTTTTTAGCTAACGGCACGAAATCCTTAGGTCTGAAAGCACGTGTTGTACTCTTTTTTTCTCAGACCGAGTTTTATGCCAAATGGGTTTTTTTGGCAAGGTTTTTAACGAGGTAACAATGAATCATGCTAACTTAGAATCAAGCCCGATTACGAATCGGCATCGGAGATCCATTCGACATTATCCGAGGTTCCTTTGCAATCAACCTCGAATACTTGGAGGGCTACCCTCGGATATGCGTTATCTTCGAATATCAACTCTAGAAAGGAAACTACTTCATAAAAGGAGGGTCTCGAGAAATAGGATTTACTGTAAGGGTCAAACGGTCAAATCGAACCGTGCCCATATAGATTGCTCGAACCCTGTTTCGATCGAGAATAAAGAGAAATATGCTCCTTACAAACATATTATGCTTTAAAATTAGCAAAATTTCTTTCTTTTTCCTTCTTTGCAAAGAGCTTCGTACTTCCGAATATAAACAAGCCCAAGGGCAATACTTAACCGGAATACGAACAGCCCCCCCTCACTCGGGGACTGCCATCTGACTCAAAATAGCCCAAGTCATCGGGCCCCGAGAGAAAAAGACCTAATTAGCAATGCCCTGATTTCTAAAAGACACGGCCACCCAACTCGGGAACTATTATCTCAAGCAAGTCCAGATAAAACGGGAGAACAAGCCCAATGGGTAACTCCCGAACTAAAAGGTTACGGCCAATTTAACTCGGCTCGGAGACGTCCGAAATCCATAACAAAATAGGCCTTCCAAAATGTTAAATTTTCGAAAATGTTAAAAAAATTTCACGACCGGTCCTAAAGGCTACCCTCGGTAAAATCTCAAACTTAAGAAAGGAAATAAAGGCAAGATTTGTTCGAACCCTCGAACACAACCTTATTGTTTCGTGTTAAGGCATTTTCAACATTTGTAAATACAAATAAAGCAAAGTAAAAATACAAGAGCCGAAAGGGCAAGAAAAGCCATATATTTATGCACAATAATTTTTTACAAAGGCCAAATCGGCCTAAATTTACAACGGCCAAAAAACGGCTTAAAAAAAATGCAAAGGAAAAACAAAAAACCTAATATCCTAAGTGGTTTGGTTTTCATCGGAGGTTGCATCTCCATCCTTGATATTTTCTCCTTCGGAGGATTCATTTGAACTCTCGGAGTCTTCCTTAGGGAAGGCGAGCCTTAGGGCCCTAGCTTCTTCCGCTTTGGCATTTTCAATTTTGGCCACAATATCGAAGTCCTGGGCACTAACTCCCTCAAGAGCTTCACTCCGAGCCTGCCATTTCACATATTCGACCATGCCCTTGGCCTTAGCCTGGTTGACCTCGACATCGACCCTAAACTGGGCCACTTTAGCCTCAGATCTTTTGTTAGTCTCGATCACCTCGGATCTGGCCAATTCGAGTTCACCGGCCAAGTTTGCCTTATCAGAAACGGCCAAAACCAACCGATGTTGAAGCTATTTGATCTTCTCGATCTGAACCAAGGCATTCTCTTTCGCAGCTCGGAGCTGGGTCTCGGCCTACTCCAGTTGAGCTTGGACGATCTCCTTTTTCTAGGCTACAATGTCCATGTGCCTTTTGCATTCTATCGCCTCGGCTTGTATCGAATCCACCTGCGTTTGGAGCCGTCCAATTTGTTCAAACCTCTACCGGGCCTACAGAATCGGATCATTAGTAGTTATCTCCAATTCATCTTCACTATCGTGAAGCACTCAAAATACCTACTCAGCCATCTCGGCATGCTCATCCCGAGCCATTGCCAAATCTGTCCGAAGCTTCTCACTAAGAAGTTTGTAGGTGTCACTCTTCTCAGTAAGGTTCCGAACCTCAGCCTCATGCTCCTCCCAGATTCGGAGGAAGGCCTCGTGATGCAACACCAAAGCCTGCAAACAAGGAAGAAGATGTTATAATTATCTACAATTCTAAATATAAAAGAAACAGTAGAGATACCCTCGAAGTTACCCGATTCAGAGTGTGTTGGGCCTCGTTGAAAAGGCAAGCGGCTCCTACCGCGTTCATCACGGCTTGATCCTCTTCGGTCACCAAGGACCTAAGGTAACTAGCAATCCCCGTGGGGGGAGAGAAAACTCGGGCATCCTCCGGGATGGAGAGCACTATTTTCCGCCTACAATCGGGATTATCAATCGGGGCTGGGAATCGGTCCACCATTGGGTTCGATGAATACCCGCTTGCGCCCGACCATGATGCTTGCTTGGGTACCGGTAACCCACCGAACCCGATAATATCCTCCGAGGCAGCGGACTCGAGCCTATCCAAAAAACCATAGATATCAGCCGACCCCTGAATACCCTCGAAAGATCGACTTTCCAACATGTTAGCCTCATAGATCATAACATTTGAAATCTGAGGGGATCCAGTAATGTCGATTATCCCGAGCTCATCCCTCGAGATATCTTTTGCTGCCCGAGAAGTTTGCCCCTGGTCTCTCCTTCGACCATCTCAGCTCGGGACGGAATGGGCTCGACTTTTCCTTGTTCAGGAATTATGGCCAGAGATCCCTTAATAACCTCCGCTGATTCGAAGGATTGTTGTATCATAATATTAGCCCGCACATAGGCTAATTCCTCTTCTCCTTCTTCGGGCTCATCCCTTAATCGGTGGATCGAGTCCAAAGGCATAATACCAGAGCCCCCCTTGCGAGATTTCTTCGTCGTTTTTTTCTTTTCCGAGACCGGGGAACTCGGAGCCTCTTTTCTCTTGTTTTCTTTGACCTGCTTCGGAGCAGGGACCTCTTCGTCACCAGATGGGGGCCTTATGGCAACGTCCTTCCCAAGGCCTACAAAGGAAAAAAGGGGGTAAGCAAGAGAAGAATATCAAACGATAAACAATCTAAGAAAGAGACCTACCATGACTGTGGGCCTCCCATCGACCCTTTGATAGTTCCATCCAAGCGCGCTCGGAGTATGGTATCTGCAGCACCAGACCTTCAACCCATTGTTTAAGTTCCAGAATCGGTTCCGGTATCCGGGCCACAGCTGTAACAAGCATAGAAATGGATCAAGAAAATAAAAAGAAGAGCCACAAAATTAAACGTTCGAAGGGGAATAGTACTCACGATTCATGTTCCATTTCTCAGGAAATGGCATGTTATCAGCAAGGATCAGGTCCGAAGTTCTAACTCGAACGAATCGGCCCATCCAACCTCGGTCACGAGTCTCTTCTATGCTCGAGAACGGTGCTTTGGTGGCTCGGTAAGCAAGTTTGATTAGCCCTCCTCGATAGAGTCGAGGACTGTAAAGGCGCATGAGGTGATCAAGGGTGAAAAGACATCCCTCGATTTTGCTCGAGAAGAATCGGAGGAGAATCACTATTCTCCAAAAAGAAGGGTGGATCTGGCTGAGGGTCACGACATATCTCTTGCAAAAGGCGATGATGACAGGGTCTAAGGGACCCAACGTGAAGGGATAAGTATAAACACTTAAGAACCCCTCCACATGGGTAGTAATTTATTCTTCAGGCGATGGGACTACCACGTGCTTTTCGCCCCAGTCATATTCCTTTTTTACTTTGTCGAGGATTTTCTCGATGATTGTGCACTGGTACCTCGAGATCGGCTCACATCGGCCCGATACCGAAGAGGGTTTTTCAACCTTAAAGTCAATGACGGTTGAGCACCCTACCGAAACGAATTCCTCAGGGTGAGGCCCCGCCGCATCCTCGCCACCGGCGGGTCATGATGAAGAAGCAGCCTCTTTTTGCGGCATTGTTTTGGAGGTTTTCTCCATTGATGATCAAAGGAAAAGAGAATTAGGATTGTATATGGAGTGAGAATTGTGAAGCAAAAGGATTTTTTGAAGAAGATGCAAGAGTAGAGAAGAAGTTTCGAGTGAAAAGTTTTGAATGAATATGAAGGTTTGAATACTTATAGCCTGGTAATGACGGTTCAAAACTGGTAGTGGCTGACCAATAACTGACAAACATTTAATGCCTTGGTAACTGAACAGACGGGACGTTTGTCACATACGTCATAATCGGGCTCTTCGCTGACGTCGTCACCCACCGAGTCAGAGTTCGGAAATTCATATCGTTTCTCGTCATCATCTTTCCGAGAAACGAGAGGACTATCTGTATACGGTCAAAACCGAGTTTGCCCTTCGTATGAATAATCGAGATTTGAACATGATAGACCAAGGTTCAACTTCGTGTAATATCAAGCCATAATGTGAATTTAGGTTACCGAGCTCGAGACCCAGAGATCGAGCAAAATAGAGACTGGTCAAGATCGAGATCGGCTAAGATCAAGGTCGAGCAAAATAGAGACAGGTCAAGATCGAGATCGGGCTAAATAGAGACCGATCGAGGAAAGCTTATCGAACCAAAAAATAGAAAGCCGTAATATCCGCAATTGAGCGAGAATCTCGGTGGAAATCGCAGCTGCGCATATCAATGAGAGGCCAATTAATTAATCTATCATGAGATTCCTTGCTGTATTAAAAAATTATATTAAGAATAGGACCTTCCCACTATATAAAGAGGGTCTGATTATTTGTAAGGGAGATTCATTCACATTCATAGAACATAAAGCAATATACTATCTTTTTTTCTGGTTTTTGATATTTAGTCATATTGTTCTTCTATCAGTTACTCTCCATTTAGTTTGAGGGTGATAAAATCTGAAGGCTTAGACTAATTAATTCATTCGGTTTGTATTTATTTCTTTTACAGTTTATTTCGATATTTATTTATATATTTTCTCAATTTGTACCAAATTATATCACGTATTCTTAAATTGCGTATAAATTCAATTGATTATTCATTTTTTTTGGGTAAACAAGAATATACTCAAGGGTCAAGCTAGATTTTTTATGCAAACCCACGAGTATATTTAAAACTCATATATATACTATATTTATCTTCTTGTGTTGTTTTCACATTGGTGATATTTCCTAATTGTATTGTCTATGCTGCTTTGCGAAGGAAAGAATAATGGACGCAATAAATACCGACATCTAACTCAGAGCTCACCCATTGAAGAATAGGATAAGCGAGTGCTGACTCATCCAAATATAACGGATAAGCCTCCCTTGCATAACATCTAAACGATCCAATTTCTCATAATTATAAATTGTCTTTTTTGGTCCCCATACTCTTTAAATTTCAGTTTTTAACCATCTCACTGTTTAACTTATAGCCCACAGTTAAACTTCATCCCATTCCTCTATATAACCACTTTATGTCTTCTTTCCTCTGACTCATTACACTTCACAAAAACTCACACCCATGATTTCCACTTCCACTCGTTCGTTTCTTCAAACCCCACCGCCGCCGGTGAACATATTTTCCTCCGGCGACAACTCTGCTCTTTCACCGTCTTCCCTCACATTCCGGCAGTCCGGTTATTTTACAGCTGCTGCTGCGACCTGCGCTTCCGTCGAAACTGAATCCACTACTTCAAGGTATTCGACGCTGCCTCGTAACCTTATCCCTGTTTCTCCGGCGTCGTTTTACGAAATTCTAGATATTCCGATGGGCGCTACTGTCCAGGAGATCAAGGCAGCTTACCGGAGATTAGCTAGAGTTTGTCATCCCGATGTGGCGGCGATGGATCAAAAGGACTCGTCGGCGGACGATTTCATGAAGATTCATGCTGCCTATTCCACTCTATCGGATCCGGACAAACGTGCCGATTATGACCGACGCCTTTCCCGGAGGCGCCCGAGCATCAATTTGTATTCCGGCGGTTGTTCTCCTTCAGCAATGTCGGGATTCACCGGCTATACTCCCCGGAACTGGGAGACAGATCAGTGCTGGTAGCTGATCCGATCATCGGATTTTAAATTCGAAGACTATTGTACATTTTGTGAGGCAGAGGGAAAAGAGATTAAAAAATGGCAAAAAACAAAAAGAGGAAAATTAGTTGGATTTTCTCTGCTAAGCATATCTGATTAGGGTTTCTACGTTGTATATGCTGATTTTATAACTGAATACTAACATGAATTTCAATTCTCATACTTCCAGTATTCCACAAATATCTCTGTGCCATGCATGTGGTCCTTTTAATTTTCTCTTCTTCGATTTTTTTCTCCTTTTTCTGGATATATATACTTCCAAAAAACAAAATAAATAGTGGCAGAAGCCTTTACTTCTTCCCATGGTTGAAATTGTTAGACTTTGATATTTATATTTATGGATTAAAAAATGAAACTCTTCGAAAAAATTATATATATATATATATTTTGTATGTTATATATAAAAATTATACAAATTTTATATAATTTTTTGATTACCAAATATAAATAGTTTCTGACGGGGGCAAAAAGTAAAAAATTAAAAATCCAATTATTGATATAGGTCCATTAATCACATTCGAGGTTGGATTTGGTGATTACTTGTTTAAGATTTAGCTTTTGAATTTAACTTGTCTAAGTATTTTTACATACCGACAATAAATTTTGAAAATACTTAGAATTCAACTCCTCGCTAGCTTGATTACTCGGAGAGGGCTTTTTCTTCCTAATTAGTACTCCCTCCGATCCATTTTAATTGGATTTTTGATTGTTTGTATTTATTAAAAAATTTATATTTTAACATTAATTAATAATAAAGTTGATCATATTAATTTTTACTACATTTTTAATTTGTTTTGAAAAAAATTAAATATTATAAAACACAAAAAAACAAAAAATTAATAAATATGGAGGGGAGGGAGTTTATAGATTTAGGAAATTTGTGAGGAATTTAATGATCTTTGAATTCTTAGAAGCAAAAAAGTTAACGTCGAGAGGAAATGAAATAAACAAAATAATCCTACAAAATAGAGAAAGATATCGGTATTCTAAACGAACTAATCAAGAGATTAAAATTCATAGGATATGTCTAATTGATGAGTCATATGTACTTCCCTGTAAACTATGGCAAAGCTGCAGCCTACCACTAAGTTTTGTAGTATCTTGTAATTTAGTAGGAGTAACGAAAATTAAATTTGTGCTTTGTAAAAATAAAGATATAAAATTCAGATAATTGAAAGTCGACATCTTCGAGAGTAAGGGATTAATGCACTCAACGCTGTTGCTACTGGAGGATGCAGTCTTTGCTTCTTGTAAGAAACTAAAAAGTAGTGCCTGATTTGATTTTGACACACACTTTAGATGGAGCAAGCAATAGGTGTGAGGAAAGGGACAAAAAAAGTTTTATAGCTAAAATAAGACTTGGTAGTGTACATTTATGTTTGCCTCTTGGCATGAGCTTATTGATGTTTGGCCGATGTGAAAAGACTGAAGATAAATGGGCGGAAAGGTAGAAAAAGAAATTTTATGTGTTTATTTCTTCATTTTAAGAGGTAGAAAAGATTGAGTCCGGACCAAAATATGGCTCTTTTAGACTCAAAAAAAACTAAAATGTATGAAAAAAAATATAGTGATCAAAATATATATAACGTCTTTTTAAAGGGCGCTATATATATAACTCTTTTTCTTACTGTGCTATACATATTATGTGGGCCCACCAATAATTCTTCTGGGCTTAACTGACATAACAATAATTCAACTGGGTATAGCGCCCTTATTTAAAGCGCTATACCTAAAAATATTGTACCCCGGATTAGTTTTTGCCTTATTTAAAGAGATTAAAGATTTTTTAAAAATTCATTCACAAATATTCTCAAGTCTTCTGAAATATTTCTTCGTTAAGTTCTTTTGCATTTTGCATAATATTTAAAAAGCGAAAAATAAAAGTTTCATTATATTGGGGTTGGGGGGGGAGGAGAGGTGAGGTTGTGGTGGCGAATAACTCAGTAACCTATAGTTTATCTCCACAGTGTCATGTTAAGTTGCCACTTACAATGGAGTACGATACATTGCTATCGTTGTTATGTAAAAAAATGAGTGTGGGCAAACGTTCAGTGAACCTTAAAGTAATCGGAAGATATCCGTATTCTGTCACTCCGCAAGGGGTTGCTTGTTATGCTGAGTTTAACATCGATGACGATGAAACTCTAAGAGACCGAAAATTTCTTGTGATAAAAATGTTGGAAATGTACGTCAAGGTTGAAGACGTTCGCAATAATGAGGTTGCGCAAAGCAGGGATATCCCTCAGTCATCGGGTGGTTATTTTGGAGCAGTTTTAGCCGAACAGGTTCCGGCTGAAAGAGTTTGGCCTGATCTAAACTTATCTCCACGGGCGAATGAGGAGCGAGGAAATAATTTCTCTCCTAGTTTACTTAATCCACAAGACGAGAGGTAAACTTCAATTTTTCTTTGTGTTACGATGTTTATTTTTGCTATATTGAATTTGTATTAACATTCATATATTCTACAGGGGGTACCAGCCAAATATGAATTTTATAAGTTATGAACCAACGCCCAGTTGGAATATGCCTAGAATTGGACAGAGTTTGTGTTTGAACTATCCGCTTTTTGGACGTATTTTTGGGTATAAGAGATACTTAAATGATTAATTTCAATAACTACAAGTATACTACGCTAAAGGGCACTACATTTTACTACGCTAAAGGGCACTACATTACAAATACGAGCACTATATTAGGCCACAAGATACCACTACAGGGAACTAAACTAACAATTTATCTATTTTTCTAGTTTTTTAGCAAATAAATAATATAAAGCGGATAATAACAAATTAATTTAGTAAAAAAATAATCACAAAAATACATATACCACAGTAAAAAGTAACTAATTAATATTTTTTTAACAACTAATAATAATTTTTCTATTTTACTAATTTTTTTAGCATACTAATACTATTGTCCGGATAAAAAATAACAAATTAGTTAAATCGCAAAACAATCACAAAACAACATAGAGCACATTAAAAATAACTAATATGCATTTTTTATATTAGTTTTAACAAAAGCTAAGTCGGAATACCTCGATTTAAGGTTTTTGGAAAGTTGAAGATTTGGTGATTTGGAGCCGAAACGAGCAGCCCACTACGAGATAACGCCTTATCTAGGATGTGGGACCGAGAATTTATACTTTTTGTGGGACCGGTGGGCTCCACTCGAGCTTTTGTTCGTTGACAATGGGGGGACCGCTGTTTTTTTTGTTTTGGGGGGGAGAATTTCTAGTTTGGTGGGGAAGGGAAGGGGACGGATTTTTATGTGGGTATAATGCATTTTATTAAGACGTTATACTATATCGTCTTAATAAAAGGCGATATACCTTCCCGCTCTTTTCAGGTTCAACTATAATAAATGGTCACCAACTATTTTTTATACACATTATGGTTCTTTGAGTCCAAAAGAACCACATTTTAATTTCGGACTAGAAAAAACATGCTATAACACATGGCCGTCCGAGAAAGGGACACGTGGAACCCAAGACAGGGGATGGCTAAAGACCGAAGGCAACTGTTTCTTTTGTCACCGGAAAGAATAACGCTCATAAAGATGTGATAAATGCTCCTCTTCCGGTAGCATTTAATAGAGAATATTCCATGGCATTAAGAGCATTTACCCCTTAGAAGAAATTTGACATTTATGTTCATCGTTATATCTTCATCAATGCCCCTCATAATTGACATTAAAGAAGGGAACGACCCTAGGACCTTCTTCATAGTTATAAATAGTGAGCTCAGTAGTCATTGTAAAGGACATGAATTTTCTGGCAAACTTATGCTATACTCTATACAAAGTTCAATCCAATCTTATCTTCTTATTTCTTGATTTTCTTTGTTGTTGTACCCGAAAATCCTATTCTCGGAACTGTTGCTTCTGCTGTTTCGTCTATATCCTAAGGCTAAGTATTGTGTAATTCTTCGATTATTTATTTATTTCAGGATCAAATTAATTCACTTATCTAGAAACTACGTATAAATTCAACTATATCATTTTACGGATAAATAATTTGGCGCCAACCGTATGGCCTAGATATCCGTGTAATTAAATTGATCCTTGCTTTTTTTACTAACGTATTTTGATTGTTTTTGTCTTAGAAAATATTATAAGACATGGCAGATAACACTGTTAACGACATGCACAACCTTGAGATTCGAAGGGATCAACCTCATTCCGATGACTCAATCAGTGACCCTTATAATGAGGGGGAATGACGCTACACCAGTGCATGACAAGCAATATCCTCGACATGTTGGGGGGACCACTCGCGATGACGCTAATGAGGAGGATGTCGTCGACGCGGTAAGGGTCTTGCAAGAGCAATAGGCGATCATTGTAGGCCACCTCACGCGACAGGATAAAGTTATGACAGAGTTGAAGCAAGGGCGGTAGGGAGCTTCAAATAATGCAAACATGCGAGATCCGATTCCTTCCGGGGTTCCCACGAATCAAATGATGCGGAGGATCGACAACAACACTCCCAGGAGTGAAATTGGCTCCGATGGGGTAGGGGGAACTGATCCGGCCTCAACAACGAGAATGATCCTTTCAAGAATGAACTTTTACGGTTCATGAGGAAAGTTAACGCCCTCATGGACTAGATCCCGGGTGCACAATCAGTACTGAAAGGTCCAGACTCGAAAAAGTATACTCAATTTTCGTACAAGCCAAATATGGCACCAGAGTTAATCCCTAAGCGGTTCAAAATGCCTGAAGTGCCAAAGTATGACGAAAATTCAGATTCCCAAAAGCATATTACCACCTACACAACGGCGATAAAGGGAAATGATTTAGCCCATCACGAAATTAAATCTGTGCTCCTAAAGAAATTTGGAGAAACCCTCATGAGGGGAGCCTTGACATGGTATTCGCTGTTACCCCAATATTCTATAGATTTCTTTGAAATGCTTGCGGATTCTTTCATCAAGGCTCATGCCGGGGCAAGAAAAGTACAGGCCCAAAAGGCTGACATATTCAGGATTGTGCAAGGAGAGTCTGAGCTGCTACGAGAGTACGTTACTCGATTCCAGAAGGAGAGAATGTTTCTCCCGGCTGTCCCGGATGAATGAGCGGCTGAGGCATTCACCAAGGGATTGAATCCGAGGAGTTCAGATGCTTCCCGGAAATTGAAAGAAAACCTACTCGAGTTTCAAGCAACGACCTGGCGGATGTCCACAACCGGTGTGAATCAAAAATAAGGAGAGTCTGAGATGCTACGAGAGTACGTTACTCTATTCCAGAAGGAGAGAATGTTTCTCCCGACTGTCCCGGATGAATGGGTAGCTGAGGCATTCACCAAGGGATTGAATCCGAGGAGTTCAGACACTTCCCGAAAATTGAAGGAAAGCCTACTCGAATTTCAAGCAACGACCTGGCATATGTCCACAACCGGTACGAATCAAATAAAAGGATCGAAGATTATCAGGTTGGTTTTTCGTCGTCGACCAAAGGACGAGAAAAGAAAAGGGAAAAATCAAAGGATGATTATGACGCAGACATGCAAAATTCGAGGGGCCAGTCTTTGCCCTACGAACGAACCGAAAGCCGCAACAGAGGTTTCCGGACAGCGGACAAAGTTCACCGTTGACAGGAGGACTGATCACGGTCGGAACAATCGATCACTGCAGGATGAAGAAGTGGCAGGATACGCGATCCTTCTTACCCCAAATTATCAGAATACAACTTTAACGCTAGTATAGTGGAGTTGGTATCAGCCATGAAAAACATCAAAGAAGCACGGTTCCCAAAACTAATGAGATCTTATTCTAGCTAGAGGGATCCCAACTTGTGGTGTGAATACCACGGGACGAATGGCCACCGGACAGGGGACTGTCGACGTCTTCGGGAAGAAGTGGCAACATTACTGAAGAATGGTCACCTCAGAGAATTCTTGAATGACCAAGCTAAGAACAATTATGGTCGTAACCGAGACAACACGGAACCCTCGAAAGCAGGAGAAGATCCCCCGCGTCAAATAATCAACATGATCTTCAGATGGAACGAGATTAATGGGGTCACCTTTTCAGCAACAAAGAAGACGAAAGTATCAATAACGCATAGCAAAAGGCTTCGGGAAGACGATATCACTTTTACGAAAGAGGACGCAGACGGATTGCTGCTACCACACAACGAGTGAACTAGATGAAGTTAGCCAGTCGTCGAAAAATTATTAGGTGCCGAGATATTTCCAAGTTCGAGAAGAGACCGATGCAACAAAGTCCAATGCGGAAGAGTTGGAGCAAGTTGCATTATTCGAAGAATTACTAGTAAGGAAATTCCACTCGGGGACAGGACTGCACCTAGAACTCATGTCCGATTTCATTAAATTCCTTCAATCTAACGCCGGTTGTTTTACATGATTGCATGAAGATATGACAGGCATCCTGACAGAGGTATCCGTACACAAGTTAAGCTTCGATCCTAACATAACTCCGGTAAGACAAAAGAAGCGCCCAATCGCTGAAGCCAGGAATAAATTTGTCAATGAAGAGGTAATCCGCTTACTAAATATCGGTTCGATTCGAGAGGTGAGATATCCAGACTGGCTAGCTAATGTAGTGGTAGTTCCTAAGAAAAATAATAAATTTCGCATGTGTGTAGATTATTAAGATCTTAACAAGGCATGCCAGAAAGACTCATTCCCACCGTCAAACATCGATCAAATGATTGATGCCACGACCGGGCACAAATTAATAAGTTTTCTCGATGCTTATTCCAGGTACAACCAAATTAAGATGAACCCGAAAGATCAGGAATAAACTTAGTTTACAATGAATTTCGGTATATATTGTTACAATGTGATGCCCTTCGGGTTGAAAAACGTCGGAGCCACTTATCAGCGGCTCGTGAACAAGATGTTTGAAAATCAAATAGGAAAAACTATGGAAGTTTATATAGATGATATTCTCGTTAAGTCTTCAAATGCGGGTGATCATTTTAAATATCTACAAGAAACTTTCGACATCCTAAGAAAGCATAATATGAAACTTAATCCCGAGAAATGTGTATTCGGGGTCAACGCTGGTAAGTTTCTGGGATTTCTAGTATCCCAAAGTGGGATTGAGGTAAACTCTGATAAGATCAAGGCCATAGAAGATATCTCAGACAAACTATCAAACGTGAAGCAAGTCCAAAGGCTTAAGGGGAGATTGGCAGCTTTGAGTAGATTCATTTCCTGATCATCGGAAAAGTGTCATCATTTTTTCGCACTGCTCAAAAAGAAAAATAGTTTCGAATGGACCCCGGAGTGCCAGCGGACTTTGAGGGATTTAAAAAAGTACTTGTCAAGCCCTCCATTGCTTTCAAAACCAAAATAGAGGGAAACATTGCTGGTTTACCTCGCGGTCTCGGAAGTTGCGGGAAGTGCGGTTTTATTCCGAAAGGACAAAGGTACACAATCTCCCATTTATTATATTAGTAAAATTTTAACGGGAGCAGAAACTCGTTACCCACATTTGAAAAAACTGGCCTTAGCTCTCGTAGTCGTTGTTCGGAAGCTGAGGCTTTACTTCCAATACCACCCGATAGTCGTGGTGTCTACTTTTCCTTTGCGGAACATCCTCCATAAACTCGAGTTCTCGGGTAGATTGTCCAAATGGGCCATCGAAATGAGTGAGTTCGACATAGAGTATAAGTCGATGACTGTAATTAAGTTGTAAGTCTTGGCTGACTTCGTGGCCGATTTCAATCCGGGATTATTGCCTCTGGAAACCAAGGAAGCACTAATAGTGTCAGAATCGACATCAGGGATTTGGACCTTATTTACGGATGGAGCTTCTAACGTAAAAGGTTCCGGGCTCGGTATAGTCCTAATCACGCCTTCAGGGGAAATCCTAAGGCAAGACATCAGAACGGTCCATTTAACTAATAATGAAGCAGAGTATGAAGCTTTTGATTGTAGGACTCGAGTTGGACCGGAGACTTGACTTCGAGGTTATTGAAATCAAATGCGACTCACAGCTGGTAGTAAATCAGGTCTACGGGATCTTCGAGACTAATGAGAAGCGCATGCAACAATACGTGGTAAAGTTTCAAGCTCTGCTTGCGCGATTCCGAGAGTGGTCAATTCCTCATATCCCAAGGGAAGAAAACGCAGAAGCAGACGCATTGGCAAACCTAGGATCATCAACAGTAATAAAGGGATCGGAGTCTAGGACGGTAGTACAACTGATGAACTTAGTCCTGGATACAGATGGTTACAACAAGTCAAATTCAACTAATCTGGTCTAGGACTGGAGGAATGAAATTATCGATAATCTCGAACATGGGAAGCTACCCGAAGACCCCAAAATATCCCGGGCACTGCACGATATAGCTTCAAGGGAGGCCACTTGTATAGAAAATCTTTTCAAGGCCCGCTGGCCCGATGCTTAGGAGCGTCCGAAGCTAACTATGTCATGAGAGAGGTTCATGAAGGGATATGCGTCCACTTCTCGGGTGCGTATTCCTTAGTGCTGAAGTTGGTAAGGGAAATATATTACTGGACCCGCATGGAACAAGACGCCAAGGACTTCGTACAAAAATGTGATAAGTGTCAACGCCACGCGCCACTAGTGCATCAACTCGCAAAACCCTTATATTCAGTCCTATCTTCTTGGTCGTTAATGAAATGGGGGATGGACATCGTCAAACCACTACCACCGGCTCCCGGAAAGGTAAGATTTTTTTTAATTTTGACTGACTATTTTTCTAAGTAGGTAGAAGCAGGTCCTTATTAGAAAATCAGAGAACGCGAAGTGGTGGATTTCTTGTGGGAAAATATAATTTGCTGGGTCGGAATATCAAAGAGATAGCATGCGACAATGGGCCATAGTTTATCGGCGCAAAAATTACAAAGTTCATCCAAAATTTAAAAATAAAGAGGATCATATCTTCACCCTATCATCTGAGTGCAAACGGTCAAGCGGAGTCAACGAACAAAGTGATTATTCAAAACCTCAAGAAAAGGTTGGAAGCGGCTAAAGTAAACTAGCCCGAGGAATTACCCGGAGTTCTATGGGCATACCGAACTACGGCCAAGTCGAGCACAGAGGAAACTCCTCTTTTCCTCGTGTACAACACATAAGCTTTAATCCCGGTGGAAGTAGGGGAACCCACCTAGATATACTTTCATACAGATGAAGAATCGAATAACGAAACAATGTTAGTCAACTTGTAACTGCTCGATGAATGCAAGGACTTGGCGCATGTAAGAATGGTAGCTCAAAAACAGAGAATGAAGCAGTATTATAATCAAAGAGCCAACCTCTACTATTTCAAAGTAGGAGACTTGGACCTAAGGAAAGTAACTCACAACACCCGGGAGCTCAATGCGGGGAAGCTAGGTCCAACGTGGGAAGGCCCCTACGGGGTTTTTGCTATCACCGAAAAAGGTTCATACGAGTTGGAAAACCAAAATGGAGAAAAGTTGGCCAGCAATTGGAACGTGGCACACCTCAAAAAATATTATTGTTGATGAACATTATCCGATGTGTGTTGCACTCTTTTTCCCTTCGCTCAGTTTTTGTCCCAATTGAGTTTTTCTAGAAAGGTTTTTAATGAGGTAGCAACATAAAACATACTACGAAGACAGCAACAACAAGACCTTTAATAGCAAGGCACAAAAGCAAAGATCCACTTGGGGATGGTTAGATAATCTTTTGTTTTATAGCAGATTCTCATAAGGAAGTTAAGTTTGCTATTGAGCAAATACTACCCCGATCGTTCATAAGCACAAACCACTAGAGGGTTGTTAGATAGTCTCAATAGCATAAGTTCTTAAGGGGAAGTAAAGTATATTACCAAATTAAGAATTATCTAGCAATGC
This sequence comes from Nicotiana tabacum, assembly GCF_000715075.1. Taxonomy (NCBI): domain Eukaryota; kingdom Viridiplantae; phylum Streptophyta; class Magnoliopsida; order Solanales; family Solanaceae; genus Nicotiana; species Nicotiana tabacum. The sequence continues at coordinate 141,441,653 of NC_134096.1, read as the reverse complement.
ATTAGTGGAATCTTCGAAGATACAAGAACTTTAGTGTTCCAATTCGCACCCTTCGCATTTGAACACGGGGGAGGGGGGAGGGGGAGGGGGGAATGATATGAGGATATGACAACAATGATTACCACATCGATCGAAAAAAATATAATTACATCATCGGGACGGAGAATTATGTGGTTAGCCCCGTAGAAATAAGTTGTACAAGTTAGCCACAAGTAATGACAATTTCTTTTTAGAATAGCAAATGCTTATGTATTTTTTGAAAATAGAAGGAATAAAATGAAATCCTTTTATTTTTATCTTGTTTCTTGTCTGAACAATGAATTAACCTTGTCATTTGAAAGTTAAACAAGTACTTCAAATGCTAGTGCCGTAATGAACATGAGACGTCCTCTTCAAGAACACCGTAAACATAAGAGGACCCTCTCTTATAAAAACCCTCACGTTAAAGGGTTGATTCTGGAAGAATTTATGTCGAGAATCAAAAATACCTTCGGGAAAATATACACCCGAAGCCGTATAAGAAAAGACGCAAAAAATAAACTTGCGCAAATACTTATCAAAGCCCTCACGAAAAAGAGTTGATGCCCAGAGTCAAAAATACTTTTGGGGAGAATACACCCAAAAGTTTCACATAATAAGACGCAAAAAAGTTTGCCCAAAATTCTTAAAGAAAATGCAAAGATTAAAAACTTGCATAAATATTCTAACGAGAAGAAGACTCAAACAATACTTGAGCAAAAGATGTTTTTATTTACAAAAACATGTCAAAACGGCCCATATACGAGAGTTAGCAGTAGAAAATTTCTCTTCGAAGCCTTTTGTGGTAATAAGACTTCTAGGGATGATAGAGCCCACTGTTGGAGGAGTAGAGTCCTCGGCCTTGTTCTTGTTTTTTGAAAAACCGGTACATTTTGAGGAAGAAGCCATTGTATGAAAGAAGGAGAAGGTTTTTTTTAAAGAGAATTAGAGAAAAGATAAAGAGCAAGATGCGAGTTAGACAAAGGATGCTTGAAAAATTATGAAGTATAAGGGAGGAAGTTGATACGTATAAGTAAAAGTTTTAGCGGCTAAATTCATGGCCATGATTACCTCGATAATCGGCAAAAAGTTGTGCTTAATCATGGGACGACGTGTGTTCGAGGCATTAAATGTGGAGAGATATGCATCTAATCAACCGTCAGAAGCTTCCAGAGGGAGTTATAGTAATTCTCACCAAAAGAGTATTTTACCAACTTCTCGGTAACACATAATCATGTGAGCGAAAAGTAGGGGGATTATCTGTATAGGATAAAATATGCTATGACACGTGGCCGTCCGAGAAAGGGACACGTGGAACCCAAGAGAGGGGAATGGCTGAAGACCGAAGGCAACTGTTTCGTTTGTCATCGGAAAGAATAACACTCATAAAGATGTGATAAATGCTCTTCTTCCGATAACATTTAATAGAAAATTTTATGGCATTAAGAGCAGTTACCCGTTACAAGGAATTTGGCATTTATGTTTACCGTTATATCTTCATCAATGCTCCTCATAATTGACATTAAAGAAGGGCACGACCCTAGGACCTTCTTCATAGTTATAAATAGTGAGTTCAATTGTCATTGTAAATGACACGAATTTTCTAGCAAACTTATGCTATACTATATACAAAGCTCAATCCAATCTTATCTTCTTATTTCTTGATTTTCTTTGTTGTTGTGTCCGGAAATTCTATTTCCGGAATTGTTGCTTCTGCTGTTTCGTCTATATCCTAAGGCTAAGTATTATGTAATTCTTCGATTATTTATTTATTTTAGGATCAAATTAATTCATTTATCTAGAAATCACGTATAAATTCAACTGTTACATTTTACGGGTAAACACGTTTCTAAAAGAGACTAGAGGTTCCAAAACAACATTTTGACGCAGTGTAATTTCTGTATTTTGTTTCCTGATTAAAAGCTGCTGTTGTTGTTTATATTTGACATAAATTAAGTTGCTAGTAATAATTACTAAACCTGTTTACTAGTTAATTACATTATCCATCTTGGTCCATGAAATTTGAAAAGAATTAGAGGACATCAACCGCTGAACATGGTAACATGGGCTGTCTCTTTAAGTTGGAATTGTGAGGGACATAGTAGACTTAATACAGAATCTAACTCTGCACACTTGAATAAAATTTCAGATATGGTGTACATATGTGGCAGTTTGAGGTTCTACTTTCGAATTTAAATACTAGAATTTGTCTAGTCTTATAGATATGCACATATTCTTTTCTTTAATTTTCTATGACTGACATTCAGTTTATTGAATTTACTTGGATAAAATCATCTTATTTTTTATGGTTTCCTTTTTCTTTTTTGGTTAAAGATACATTATATAGAGAATCTAACTTTTGACAAGCGGGTTTTATTTTAATTAGCTATGATATTAATATAATAATTAAATATAATAAAAATAGCTTTTAAATGAACCACTATAGACCTTTGGCCTAGCAATTTCCAAAATCGTTCCCCTTGTGAACATTCAAATGACACAACTCAACTAATTAACATGTGCTTTACTAAACTAGTGCAATATCAATTACTAAACATTTTAATTTGGCTGTCATAAACATAGATCTATGCAAAATCCACCCAAATGAAACGCTATTGACAGGCACTGCACCTCATATAACTCTTATGAATTTTCGTAGGTCCCTCAATTTGTCGTGAAACATCGCAAAATCACTCCCTTTGTCGTGAAAAATTGCAAATCAATCAATTTAGTTATTACTCAATCTGGCTGCAGTTTAGGCGTGTTTATTTACATTGTTTTTCGATTGAATTTGGTACACTTTTCGGACTTTAACAGTAACTTTTCTAAAATTGAACCGTTAACAGAAAGCAAAAGTGTCGGATTATTGACTTATTTATGAGCTACGGAAACATATGTTTAAAACCAAATCCTAATCTAATTGTATAATGTCATCACCATATCATAATGAATAAATTTGCTTTGGCGTAAAATACTAACAATAGGGAACAGGGAGTTGATTTGGTTTCTACCGAAAATTATATACCCGTCAGTGACATCAATACTTAAACTTTCAAAAAAATAATGTTTTTGTTCGTAATTCTTATAATTTTTATTAAGTTTGGGCAGGTTAATTTAGCTCATTTTGATCCGTTGGAATTCAACCCATCTAAAAATTGAGATGCTTTTGGCTAAATATGTAAGTTGTAACCCATAATCCTGATTTTATAAATTTATAGTAAAACTAAACAACATTATTTTTCTAATTAGCATAGATAAGTGAATATTATATATCATCTTTCTTTTGTCTAGTTTAGTCATATCACAGTATATTTTTAACTTATTTATTATTTCAAGATTTCCCTCTTTTCTAATAATTAAATAAATATTTCTGTAAAAAAATCAAAAAGTCAAAAAGAACAAAATTTGGCCCGGGCATTTTCCTCTTCAGTAAGCGCAAAGGACCATGGCAATCCACATTTCCATTTATTCTTCTTTTATGGTAACCACCATATGACGCATACCAACATCAAACAATCTACAAGCCCAAGCAGCCCAAGCCCAAGTCTTCGCAAAGAGAAAAGTGCTCTTTCATGGTTTTTTCTGGAAGAATTAATTTAGAGAATTTAATAGCCTATCTGTGTAAAACTCCTTTTCTATCACGGCACCAGCCCATGGTCCTTCTAGGATTTTGAGTTAAATGAAGGAAATTATACATCCTGCAAAGGTATACAACCTATTTATTATAAATTAAAAATATTTAAAAATATTATTTTCTATAGCTATATTTTATATTTTATAACAAAATAGGTATTTATGGTATATACTATCATTGAGGCATGAAATGCGCTATTTATGTATTTCCTCTCCCTTTCTTTCAATTAACACAAGATTTTCTCTAAGATTTTTTCTTCTTTCTCTCTTTCTCTTCGAGCAGCTCAAGCCCTAGTATTGATGGCGGACGAGAAAGAAGAATCTCTCTCTCTTCGAGTATCTCAAGATACACGCCTTAGTATTGATGGCCGACGAGACATTAGAATAGAGTAGAAGGCAGCCAGGAAACAGAAAAGAGTAAATTTTTCGAATGTAAAGGAGCAATGTGATGAACTCTTATCATAAATTTGTTGTACGGATCCGACGAACTTTCTTCTCTTCTTGGTCGAAATACGCCATCTCCGACGAACTTTCTTCTCTTCTTTACTATTTAGTCACATACAATGATACAAATACATTGTATTCCGTACAAATTCTCTAAAATACATTGTATTTTTACATAAATAATTTTTTTTGCATGTATTTATGTGTTTTGAAGATCTATATTTTTTAATACAGGCGAATACATTCGTTTTCATATATACTGTACATACAATATGCATGAATACATGATATAAATATTGAAATACACTGAATATAAATATTAAAATAGAACAGAATATAAACAGTGAATACACTTATTTTTATAATATAGTAAAATACACTGAATACAAATAGAAATACAGTGAATACAATCAATGAAATATACTGAATACAATAGTAATAACATGTATTATGAATAACTAAAATACTGTTAATACAAATACATTTGAATAGACTATAAAATAGCGAATACAGTAAATACAAATATTGAATCTAATGAATGCATCAGTAAAAAAAATAAAATTGAAACACACTAAATAAAAGTTAAATACAATAGTTATATACAATTGAAAAATCATTCTAATTAATTAGGTTGATAATGAGGCATGTTAGAATTGATTTTGTTGAGTTATATTAGGAGTGTATCACACTAATTGATATTATTTCCATTATTAGACAGCTGGACATACCTATTTTTAAGGTGATTGCCGTTATTGTATTCATGAATACATGACGCGAATACATGTGAATACATGCACGTACAGCTGGACTGCCTTGATTTTAGGCTCTTTTTGCTGCTGTATTCATGAATACAACAATGCGGATACACTACCGAAACAAATGAATAGTAGCTACAGAAAGTAATTATGTATATGGTTACTATAGGAAATTAATAGCCACTAAACAATAACATTAAATAGAATCAATTTAAGTAAATAAAGAAATAGAAAACGGTAACAAAATCTGACGTAATTTTGACATCTAAGTAGCTAATTTAATGTAGAACCTAATATGCTTTTATACCGTTACATCTAAATTTCAATAATCATTTTTCAAGATCTAATGTTACTTTGTGGTTTTTATTGAAAGATTATAATTTACAGCGAAGCCTCACAACACAAGAAAAGAAAAGGGAAAACCAAGAAAATCTAAACTGGAAGGCAAAGAACTGGGAATTTTCATAATTATGCTGATGTGGTGTTGGAGTGCAGAGAGCTGTGTGAGTTTCCATTTTACAGTTGCACAAGATGGGACAGGCAACTTCACAACAATTACTGATGCTAGATGCAGCTCCTTCTGGGAGTGCAACACCATTCTTTATACACGTCAAAGCAGCAAATTACAGTGATAACGTCATTGTTGGTCAAGATAAAACTAATATAGCACTTATTGGTGATGGTATGGGAATTACAATACTTTCAGCAAATACAAGTGCCAGTATGGGTCTCGGAACAAATGACACTGCCACATTAGGTGAGTAACCTCTCCGCATTACAACTTGGATCATTTTTACTATAACTATCCAAAACAAAAAGAAAAAAGGAAAAGCACCTTAGAGTATAGCTTAGCGATCTATAAAGTGAGTGAAAACCATGTAAAATCAGAGTTCAAATTCAATTAGAGACGAAAGATTAAAAAAAAAAAGTAGCACTAGGTGATTTCTTCACACCTTTTAAACTTTGGTCGGCACAATTAACAGTAGGATAAGTAGCTAGTACGAAATAGAATAGGCAAATTCGTGCAAGCTAGCCCAAACACTACGATTATAAAAAATAATAGATATTGTTTAGCTTATGCGCTTCAATTATTTAATAAATTGAAGTCATTACATTAGCAAATTTTATCGTACAGGAGTTTACGGCGATGGTTTCATCGGAATGAACATGACTATTAGAAATAGTGCTGGAGCAGGAGCTGGACAAGCGGCCGCCTTGACTCGTGGAGCTAGTTTCGTAACATTTTATCAGTGTCGTTTCGAAGGTTTTCAGGACACAGTTTTTTCGAAATATGGAGTGCAATTTTTCAAAGAATGTGAAGTTTCTGGCACCATAGATTTCATCTTTGGTGATGGCCAAGCCTATTTTCAACAAAGTGTACTTGGCTAAGATGGGCTATAAACTCATGAGCTAAAATGTTTGTAACCCAGCTCATTAATCTCTGATCGGGTTGAGCATGTTATATGGGTTTGAGCTCAAATTGTCACCCCTATTCCGAGGAGGTGACAAGTTACTTAGGTAGACCATGGAAAGATCATTCAACAACGATAATCATGTCAAGTTTTATCGATGATTTCATAGACCCACAAGGTTGGCTACAATGGGACAGTACAACCGTATATTTTCCATAGTACAATAATAGAGGAGGGCCAATTCGATAGGTAGGGTAAATTGGTTAAACGCCATTAATGACAGAGAATTAGTTTCCAAATTCACAGTACGGAACTTTATCCAAGGTGATAAATGGATCCCCTGCATAATACCACACTATCTAGATCTTGACGACGGGGGTTCGATTCCTCATCTTATAATCCCCTCTCTCACTTCTCCTTCTCCTTCCCCTACCCCAATATATAATAAAAAGTTCTTTTTCTAAACAAAAGGACGAGGATTCTGTATAGGAATTAACAAAATTTTAGCTAAAAGAGAAATATTAGTCTTAAGCTAAGGTAATGTTTTACATTCATTGATTATGAATCATAGCTCTATATTTTAGGAAATGCATTATTTTTATTTGAAATTTAATATCTTACAATTTACAATTGATATGGCATGTTGTCATATTAATATTGATCCCAAAAGTAAATGAAAGAGCTTTATTTCATACCGTGCATAAAATGTCTTGAATCAATCATGGTTAAGTTAGTAACAATTTTAACTAAAAGAGAAATATTAGTCATAAGCTAAGGTAATAGCTCTATATTTTAAAGTGTATTAATTTAATATTAGATAGTATTTGTTTTCTTACAACTATTTACAAAGGTATGTCATGTTATCGTATTTACATTGAGCCCAGAAGCAAAATGAAAGAACTTTATCTCGTACTTGAAAAATAAATAATGAATTGCGAACTATTTCAGAATATAGAAATGTTGGCCCAAGTGAAGGTTTGTTTTGAAGATTGACAAAGGAAACTCAGTCATGAACCAAGTTCATCCCTTGTGTGCATAGACACGGGCAGATTCGAGCATATGGGATGCATGAGAAGGAGATAAGCTTAACTTGGTATAATTGATATCTCCTGATCGAACAGGTTACATAATTGATAAGGAAAAGGACTCCTTAATCAAAGAGAACACTATCCAAGATAAGAAAGGAGTTAGAAGTTGAGATCAACTAGAACTCTTCCACCAAGGAAGAGTAGCATTAGAATTCTAGTTATTTCATCATCTACTAACTCTATATATTGTAGGATATTCTCATTCTATAGGTACGCACAAAAGCAGAAGTTAAACGTGAATTGAGAGCAAAATAACAAGGCATTTTGCAAGCAATTCGTGTGTGATTTAAGTGTGCAAATCTGAAGCTACATGAACCAGATAGAATAATCAGTTCCAAGTGTGTGTCATTTATTATAATTCAATTGTAGTAGGTGTTTTCATATTGTACCTTTCAGTTTTATCTTGAGGCAATTGTAATATATACTTAGAGTATTCAAGTTAGAGTTAACTTGAAGTTGTCGCAGTAGTTAGAGGCTGGTTGCCACAACGGGATTAGAGTTAATCCTAGGTTTACAAAAGTGTTTTGTAAATGTAGTTTTTGGCTCAGTGATTTGGTGGAAAGTTTGGAAAAATACTACTGAGAAGTAGGTCGTGTTTTTTTCACCTTTTGAGCCAGGTGTTTTTCACGTAAAATACTTGTGTCCTTTACTTTTCACATTTATTATTTTAGCAATAGTAGGTTAAGGAACACATAGAAGAACCCGATCCATCTATAATCAGTTTAAGAGAAATATTGGGTACCACACAAATCACCCCCCTCTTGTATGGTATTGAAGTTAAAACATCAATTGGTATCAGAGCAGGTTATCCTTGAAGAGGCTAACACCTTAGGAGAAGATCAAGATGAGTGCACTACCTGAAAACGGGGAAGGGCAATCCACTGCTAGGCCACCACTCTTCAACGGCCAATATTACTCTTGGTGAAAAAACAGGATGAGAGATCACATCATAGGAGAAGACTATGAGCTATGGAATATTGTCACAGATGACCCACTAGCTACCATAAAGATAAATGCCGAAGGAGAAGAGGTGGCAAAGGCAAGAGCTGACTGCACTGCTGACGACTTGAGGAAATAGGAGAAGAATGCTAAAGTCAAAAAATGACTTGTTTGTGGACTCGGTCCAGATGAGTACAGTAGAATCCAAAGCTGTACCACTGCTAAAAAAATCTGGGACACTTTGCAAGTGGCGCATGAAGGAACACCTCAAGTGAAGAGGTTCAGAGGAATACTACTATATTCTCAATATGAGAATTTCACCATGAAGGAAGGGGAAACCATCTAAGAGATGTATACAAGGTTCACCACACTGACAAATGAACTTAAGTTTCTTGGAAGGATTATTTCTGAAGAAAATAGAGTTGAGAAGATTTTGACAAGGGTTCTGCCAGTTACTTGGGAGAGCAAAACCAGTACCATTCAGGAATCAAAGAACATTGTCACTCTTAAGTTGGATGAGCTAATTGGAAATCTCACTACTTATGAACTTAGAAGGCAAACCATGAAGATGGATGTACCCAAGAAGGAAAGGAACCTGGCACTCAGAATCACTGAAGGTTCTGATCTAGAAGATGATGAAATGACTATGATCACAAAGGACTTCAAGAAGTACCTAAAGAGAGGAAAGGGTCCTTTAAGAAGTGGAAGCTACATCAAACCAAAGGCCCCTGAAAGGCAAACCAATGAGGGAAGCTACAAGTGTGGTAAGACTGATCACCACATCAAGAACTTCCCTCAATGGGAAATTGAATGGAAGAAGGAAAGAGCTGAACGAAGAAAAAGGAAGAAGGAATAGGTTCAACCCAAGAAGAACAAATGATCAACAAAGGCTATGATTGCTGCTTGGGGAGAAAGCTTAGATGAAAGCTCAGATGATGAAGATGGATATGAACAAGCACTTATGGCCATTGGAGAATCTGATGAGAAATCTGAGTTAAGTGTAATTCATCTCAAAGACAAGATTAAATTTTTGTCTAAAGAAAGGCTATCTGAATTACTTCTAGATTTCATTGATGAATCTGAGGATGTAAACAATGAAAATGAATAGCTGTCTAAGGAATGTGTGATTTTGAAAGCAAAGTGTAAGAACCTGGAACTTAGAGTTAGTGAGACTATAAGTGAAAATACTGCATTAAAGAACCAGGTTCATGTATTTGAATCAAATGTCCTAGAACTTAGATATGAAAATCTAAAACTGAAATTAGGAATAAGTAAGAAGACAACTGATTGTACACAACTCACTCTAGAAGAAAATGTAAGTAAACTAAAAGATGAGTTGTATAAGAAGGATGAGCAGGTTAGAATTTTGAAAGAGGATCTAGGCAAAGTCAAGCATGAACTAGACAGAACTTGTAAATGGAACAGGTCATCCAATGCACTTTCATGGCTACAGGAACATCATAGTAGCAATCGAAAAGGACTTGGCTTTGGGAATATGCAACCTAAATGGGATCCCAAAAGCAAGTACCTTACACTTTCTGAGCACAAGATTTGTACTCACTGTGGTAAAATAGGTCACTATAAAAGTGAATACAATACAAAAGAAAAGGCAAGCCAAAAGAACAAAGAATTTGTTCAAGGGAAGAATAGGCTACCAAGTTGGGCTAAAAAGAATCTGATTCATCCCTTTGCCTATAGAAAGGGACCCAAAATAGTTTGGGTTCCTAAGAATAACCCCTGATTTTTTTTTGTAGGTCCAAGTGAAGGGGAGAAACCAAATATGGTACATGGATAGTGGCTGCTTAAAGCACATGACAGGAAACAAGAACCAGTTCCTTTCACTTAAAGACCTCAAAGGAGGTAATGTCTCCTTTGGAAATGGGAAGAAAGGTGAGATCATTGGGGTTGGAAAGGTAAGTAAGACTAATTCTCACTTTATTGAGAATGTCTACTTAATAGATAACTTAAAATATAGTCTAATCAGTGTATCACAACTGTGTGATAGAGTTAACTTGGTAGCATTCATCTCTACCAAATATTTTGTGATTAATCCTACCACTGACACGATTGTTTTGCAGGAAAAAAGAGTAAACAATATATATATTGTAGATCTGTCTACACTTTCAGAAAATGAACTCACTTGCTTAAGTATGTTGGATAATGATCCCCTCCTTTGGCACAAGAGACTTGGACATGCCAGTCTGAGTCAACTCAACAAATTAGTCTCCAAGGACCTGGTGATAGGGTTGCCTAACATCAAGTTCAAGGAAGACAACGTTTGTGAGGCTTGTGCATAGGGGAAGCAGGTAAGATCCTCTTTTAAATGCAAGAAAGTGGTAAGCACCACCAGGACGATGGAACTGGTCCATATGGATCTCTGTGGTCCAATGAGAACATTAAGCAGATGTGGTTAAAGATATGTGATGGTGCTTGTTGATGATTACTCTAGGTTAACTTGGACATTGTTTTTAACATCTAAAGATGAAGCATTTGACATGTTCACTTCTTTTGTTAGAAAACTCAGAAACAACTAGGTAATCAACTTGCATCAATTAGGTCTGATCATGGCACTGAATTTGAAAATGCTAAATTTGCTGAATTTTGTGATGAGCATGGCATAAATCATAATTTTTCTGCTCCTAGGACTCCACAACAAAATGGAGTAGTTGAAAGAAAGAATAGGACACTTGAAGATATGGCTAGGACTATGCTTCTTTCTAGTAAACTACCCCATATCTTATGGGTAGAAGCTGTAAATACTGCATGCTACATCATAAACAGGTGCATGACTAGACCTCTTATAGAGAAGACTCCTTATGAGTTACTTAAAGGGAGAAAACCAAACATATCCCATCTTAGGGTATTTGGATGCAAGTGCTTTGTGCACAACAACGGTAAAGACTCCCTAGGTAAGTTTGATCCCAGAAGTGATGAGGAAGTATTCTTGGGATATTCTTCACATAGCAAAGCTTATAAGGTCTATAACAAAAGAAATATGTGTGTAGAAGAAAGTGTTCATGTGGTTTTTGATGAAACTAACATTCTTTCTGAGAGGCAGGAACATGATGATAAAATAATTGGGCTGGTAAGAAACTCAAATGAAACCACAACCCAGACTGAAGCTGCACTAGAGGAAGGAACAGGTGATGGAACTGGTTCTTCCACCCAGGGCAACATGACAGGGGGAATAGAATAAAGAGGAAATGATTCTCAAACCTCAAGGGTACCTGTCCATGAACATGTTCCACAACAACAAAGCATTGAAGGAACATCAAGGGGAAACCAGTTAGTTGTAAAATCTTACAAGTATCAATGTTCTCATCCAATTGAGAACATAATCACTGATCCAACCTTTGGAATCAAAACCAGATCTTCTTTAAAAAATATTTGTGCTTTTGATGCCTTCTTATCTCTTAGTGAACCTAAAAATATTGCTGAGGCTTTGCACGATGCAGACTAGGTAAATGCAATGCAAGATGAACTCAACCAAAGGAGTCAAGTTTGGTATCTGGTACCAAGACCTAAGGTCAGATCAGTAACTGGCACAAAATGGGTCTTCAGAAACAAACTTGATGAAGATGGAACAGTTGCAAGGAACAAGGCAAGATTGGTGGTTCAAGGATATAGCCAAGAGGAGGGCATAAACTATGATGAAACCTTTGCTCCAGTTGCAAGGTTGGAAGCAATAAGACTCCTCATAGCCTTTGCTGCTTACATGGAATTCACCCTTCACCAGATGGATGTCAAGAGTGCCTTCCTCAATGGCTATCTAAAAGAAGAAGTGCCTGTCAAGCAACCTCCTGGGTTTGAAAGTAAGGAGAGTCATGATCATGTGTACAAACTTGACAAAGCACTTTATGGGATCAAGCAGGCTCCAAGAGCATGGTCTGAAAGATTATCAAAGTTGTTGCTTGAGCATGACTACAAGAGAGGTAAAATTGATAATACTTTATTCTTGAAAGAAAAAGGTAAAGATCTCTTGGTAGTTCAGATATATGTTGATGATATAATCTTTGGAGAAACTACTGATAAGTTAAGTAAAGAATTTTCTAAACTAATGGGGAGTGAATTTGAAATGAGCATCATGGGTGAGCTTAATTTCTTTTTAGGCTTACAAATTAAACAAAATTCAAATGGAACTATGATCCATCAACAAAAGTATGTTAAAGAGTTGCTTAAAAGGCTTAAAATGGAAGATACCAAAGAAATTGACACTCCTATTGCAACAGCTACAAAGTTGGATATAGATAAATCCGGTTCATCTGTTGATCAGAAGTTGTATAGGGGAATGATTGGCTCATTGTTTTATCTCACTGCTAGTAGACCTGACATTGTTTTCAGTGTAGGCCTTTGTGCAAGATTTCAGGCAAATCCAAAGGAGTCTCACTTGACTGCTGTCAAGAGAATTTTGAGATATCTAAAAGGAACCACTGATCTCTGTCTATAGTATCCAAAAGGTAGTAATTTCAATCTAATGGGATATGCTGATGCTGATTATGCAGGTTTTCTTGTGGATAGAAAGAACACCTCAGGCATGACACACTTTCTTGGCTCATGTCTTGTGTCTTGGGCTACCAAAAAGTAAAATTCAGTGGCCTTATCTACTACTGAAGCTGAGTATATTGATGCTGCTTCATGTTGTGCTAAATTATTGTGGATCAAATAGCAATTAATGGACTTTGGAATTGATGTTAGTTGTATCCCCATTTTTTGTGATAACACTAGTGCAATTAGTATGACTAAGAACCCTGTTCATCACAAGAAAACTAAGCACATAGATGTTAGGCATCACTTTTTGAGGGATAACTATGAAAAGGGTTTGATAACTGTGAAATTTTGTGCTACTGACAAGCAAATAGCTGACATCTTCACAAAAGCCCTAAGTAGAGATCAATTTGAAAGGAACAAGTTAGAATTAGGGATGATTAAGATCACCTAAAAGGACCAGTTCAAAAATTCACAACGAAAAAAAATAATAATAGAAAAAAAGAAGAGTGTTGGTTAGAAAATCTATAAATTTTGAATATAATTAGATTAGATTTTGCTCAGTCTCATACTTTTAATAGTATACTCTTTTGCCATATGCTAAAATAATTCATTAATCTCTAATGATATTTTTTCTATTTTGGAAAATTTAGACTTGCATAAGAAAATTTTCAGTGAAGAACCTGGTTCATCAAGATTACTCGGTATGTTTTCTACACTCTGCATAATTTGAAATAATAATATTTGGATCATGAGCAGAGTCCTACTTAATTCCAAACTCTTTTGGACTTATCCGTTACAAGTAAACCAATTCCGTTCAAAAGACTCCTAACCGAATTGAATTACCTAGATTCTAGGAATAGACTCCAACGTCGGTTCAAAACTGAAATTCAGTTTGATTAGACTTCTACAAGTCTGAAAAGCTGTCCTTACCCATTAATTACCTCTCTTTAAATTGATCAGCATTATTACTTTCTTCACTCCATCTTTTTCAAGCCGTCAAATACTCTCCATCTTCTTTCATCTTCCAAACACAATCTAATTTTCTTCTCTCCCATACCCAAGCATAGAAATGGCTAACACTCCTGAAAAACCTTCATCACCACCACAAAAAACCACTTCCACACCCACTATCACTCCTTACAACACCTCAACCTCTAAGAAAAGAGTAAAAATGATGGCTCGCAAGGTTGTTGCTAGTGGAGAACAGATTCAGAAAATTAATGAATAACTGAAAGCGAGTAGGGAGGAAGAACCTCAGAAATATAATGAATCATTCAAATCTGCTACTGAAGGGGAAGAAACTGTTTCTTCCGAAACTGAACAGGTATCTTCTAGCCCTGAAGTTACTACTAAGACAATTTCTGAAGTTTCTACAAATTTAGAGAATAGGTTAGTGCTGGTAGGGTTTATAGCAGGTGTTGAAACTACAAAGTCTGGAGAAGTTGGTGGTAAAAATAAAAAGGATAAAGAAAAAGAGAGCAAGGAAGTTAGGAGTGGTGTGAGGGGAAAGGGTAAAAGAATGGTTGATTCTTCACCCACTCTTGTTAGTTTAACCTAAGACACAGGTGCAATGGTTATTTGGGGAGAAATATCTGCTGGAGTAGAGGAGAGTGTAAAGAAAATAGGGGAAAGTGGGTCTGGTGAAGCTGCTGAAGGGCTAGTTCAACTTGGGAAAAATAGAGATGAACCTGTTTCATCTGAACAGGAAACCCTCGCAGACTTACTGAAAAGAGTAACTGAGAGTTATAATCCAAAGAAAAAGGAAGTTCAAAGGCTAAAACCTCGGGCACTGCTAGGGCTAACAAGAAAAGGAAGGTTGCCCCTTCTGTTACTGTTGAAATTCCTCCCACAAGAGGAAGAGCCACTAAAAGCCAGCTAAAGCAGAATAAGGCAGAACTACAGAAAGCCTTAGAAGAAAGTAAAAAAAAGCAGTTGCTAAGGGAAAGAAGAAGATGGATGCGCATGTTGAGGCTGTTGATATTGACGAGATGGACCCGGTCTTTCGAGATGAAGAAGAGACTGAAGAAGTGGAGGTTCTGACTCCCAAAGCCAAGAAAGCCAAGACTTCCACTAAGAAGTCTGTTTCAGAGTCAAAGTCTGCTGAACCATCCACCTTGGCAAAAAGAACAAGGTTTGTTGTGAAGTCAAAACAAGTGAAAATTGTTGAGGAAAAAGAATGGAGTGGAGAGGAAGAAGATGATTCTGACACCGAGAAAGACAAGATGGCCAAGTTTGGCAAGAGGACAATTTTAAAGGACAAACTCCTCAGGGACTTGGAAGAGCAAGAAATGGTATTGCTTTTGGAAAAGTTGGAATTGCAAGGCTGGAAGGACATGGTCCTTCATATGGCTAGCAAGTTGTCCAGGAATGAAATTGTTGAGTTTATGGCAATTGGTGAGGTGAAAGATGGAAGGGTTACCAGTATAGTGAAAGGAGTGCAAGTCTCCTTCGTTGTGAAGAAGTTGGGATAAATTCTGGGTGTACTTGCTGAGGGGTACAATGACTATACAAAGCTTAAGTAGCCAAGCCTAGAAAATCTTCCTACTGCCCTTACCATTACTAGAAAATTCAGTGACAATGAGGAGGAAGTTGAGCCCAAGGCTGTGTACAAGAGTGAGATGCAGTCACCCCACAAGGTGTTGTTCGAATTTATCAACAAATGTATTCTGCCAAGGCAAGAAAGGAGGCACATTGCAAACTTCATGGACTTGGTCCTTATGGAGTGTTTAGACAGTGGGAGGCAGATTAATTGGCATAGATTTATAATCCAGCTTCTTGATAGGGTTCTAAATGGCACCAAGACTCATGCCATTCCCTATGGCTTCATTCTCACAGCTGTGCTTGCACATTTCAAGGTACCTATGAAGAATTGGGAGGTTGGTACAAGCAAGGATTATTTTGGGGCAAATACTCTGATTGCTTGTGACTATGAAGTCCATGCCACTCCTAAAGAACCTGGTTCATCCAAGAAGGTACCAGTGAATAGCAAGGTGTGAGCCTTGGTGCAAGAAAGTGGGGCTAAGAATGCTGAGATTAAGAGGCTGAAGAAGAGGTTGGCATAGGTGGAGATTGAGAGAGATGCTCTCAGAACTGAGCTGGCAAGAGAAAAGGAGAAGAATGATGGCATTCTTAAGCTCCTCCAAGCCAAAAACCAAGCACCTAGTTCTTCCCAGTCTTAAGCCTCCTAGCCTAATGTAGATCAACCAGTGACCCGGTTTGGGATTTTTTGTTTCTTTTGCTCATGTTTTCAGTATTTTATTTCTTCTTATGCTTTGTGGTAGGATCTTATCAATCATCAAAGAAATTCACTGTCTTTTGCTCTAACTATTTGTTTATATTTCTTTGATGGTTAAAATTCTTATCTTGATCTATTATGATTAACCCATGATTGCATTTGAAGTAGCCCAGTGGCCATGAGTAAGTTTTAAAATCTGGTGATCTTATTTATTTATGCAACTTTTCGATGTCAAAAGGGGGAAAAAAGTTGTGCTTTACACTTTGAACAATGATATTTATAACCTGATGAGCATGGTCCTTGATGATAGGTGATACAAAGGGAAAATATTTCTAACATTGTGCTTATGTTGAGCTAAGTTGAAACAGGGCCTAAGCTTATGAAAAAGCACAGAGTTTGTCATCATCAAAAAGGGGTAATTTGTTGGCCCAAGTGAAAGTTTATTTTGAAGATTGACAAAGGAAGCTCAGGCATGAACCAGGTCCATCCCTTGTGTGTATAGACACGGGCAGATTCGAGCATGTGGGATGTACGAGAAGGAGATAATCTTAACTTAGTATAATTGATATCTCCTGATCGAAAAGGTTGCATAATTGATAAGGAGAAGGACTACTTAATCAAAGAGAACACTATCCAAGATACGAAAGGAGTTAGAAGTTGAGATCAACTAGAACTCTTCCACCAAGGAAGAGTAGTATTAGAACTCTAGTTATTTCATCATCTACTAACTCTATATATTGCAGGATGTTCTCATTCTACAGGTACACACAAAAGCAGAAGTTAAACGTGAATTGAGAGCAAAATAGCAAGGCATTTTGCAAGCAATTCGTGTGTGATTCAACTGTGCAAACCTGAAGCTACATGAACCAGATAGAAGAATCAGTTCCAAGTGTATGTCATTTATTCTAGTTCAATTGTAGTATGTGTTCATATTGTACCTTTCAGCTTTATCTAGAGGCAATTGTAATAGGTACTCAGAGTATTCAAGTTACAGTTAACTTGAAGTTGGCACAGCAGTTAGAGGCTGATTGCCACAATGGGATTAGAGTTAATCCTAGGTTTACAAAAGTATTTTGTAAATACAGTTTTTGGCTCAGTGATTTAGTGGAGAGTTTGAGAATATACTACTGAGAAGTAGGTCGTGTTTTTTTCACCTTTTGAGCCAGGTGTTTTTCACGTAAAATACTTGTGTTCTTTACTTTCCGCATTTACTATTTCAGCAATAGTAGGTTAAGGAACACATAGAAGAACCCGGTCCTTCTATAATCAGTTTAGGAGAAAACTTGGGTACCACACAAATCGCCCGCTCTCTTGTGTGGTATTGAAGTTAAAGTTAAAACATTCAAGAAATGTCGAAAACAAAGAATGCCATGGTTAAGTTAGCAAAAGTTTAAGTAAAAATTATATATGCAAGAATGAATTGTCTCAAACAAAATAATTTTTTTTTTTTGGTAATAAGCTGTGAATGATTACCATAACAAGCAAAACATAATATACCTAAAGAGCACCTTAACCACACTACCACCTATCCAGGAAGGGTATTGCGAGTGTCAAGGCCTCCAACAACAAAGAAAACACAAGTTACATAAATTGTTAATCAGCCGAGAACACCTACGAGCTCTCTTGGAGGATTGCATCACATCTATTCTAATTCTAATTTCCTGTTGTATCTGTATGTATACAAAACTCTTATGTACAACAACTCCCTTGAAAAGCTTCTAATTTCGAGCCTTCCATGTACGATATACCATTGAACTGTATAGAGCTACCACTATTTCTTTGTTAAACCTTCCCCAATGCTTCCTTTTAAAAAATTCCAGTGTGCCTGATATCCCCAGCTGTGGAAATAGGCAGCCTTTTATCCAATTTTCGTATGTGTCATCACATATATTGTTATCACTTAATTAAGTATAATTAGTTAGTAATATACATTCTTAAATTATTCTGTTATTTAATTATAGTAAACTAATGTAGTGTATTGTAACATCAGAATTCAGATGTAGTGTATTGGGGTGGTAAACGATAGATAAGAAAATGAATATTAAGTCTAACTCAATCAAGAATACTAGCTTATAAGGAACTAAAAGATAAGGACGTTTCAAAATCATATACTCCAAAAAAATAAGTTACCACATTCAGCACCAATGTGAATACAAGAGTAGAATGGAACTGAGAAGACTGAGGACGGCGGGACAGTACGTATTAGGATAGTTCGAAATTGAAGGAGGATAAGGACACGCCAACGGCACATACAACATTTCCTTGAGTTGCATATGGAGAATGAAGAGGTCAATACAACATTGCATTGAGACTGAGAAGAGAACACAAACCTGGACATATATTCCAAGTTACTTTTATCTTATCAACATGAGATAACATATGGTAGGTGCCAAGACAAAATTAAATGTAGATTTTCTACTCCAGCAGCCACGGTTTAGATTGCATCTCTTCTCCTCCATCCATGTAAGCATTAATTCTTTTTCTTCATAACTCTTTTCCTCTACAACATCTGCGCCTGTTCCATACCATTAGAAATGAGGTGTGTCTCGCCATTGAAAACGAAGAGAAGGAAAAGATTGGGTGTATTTCAACTAAATTGCTCTCTGGAAAAAGCAAAACAATATCCTAAGTCAAGCTAGTGACAAAAATGGAAGAGCGTCCAAGGCTGAACAAGTGAGCGTATGTTTTTTATTTCTGTATCTTTGTTCTTAATTTGTTTGAAAAGAGAGAATGACTGTTACATAGGTGGAGAGAAGAGATGCAATCAAGCCGTTGAATTTTGAATTTTCATACGGACACGTGGCTTCAATCAATCTAGACCCCTAGCTCTTCGCCCTTCTACCTGGGAAGCTGTACCCAGATTTCTTCTTCTTCCAATTTGCTGTTTTAGGTAAATGACATTAAATAAAACCAGTTGAAGATACCAAATAGAAAATAGTAACTAAATCTGAAGCAAATTTCACATCTAAGTAAGTAATTTAATGTGAAGATAATATGCTATTATACCGTTTTATCTGTATTCCAAAAAACCATTCAGAGCTAATAATCTATATTGGCATTGTCTCCCTATATAATGAACACATTTATGATTCACATTTCATGAATAACTGTTTCATCAGTTTTTCTTTATCACATTTATATTTATTGGTTCACATTGCATTATTTGTTTTATCTTTAAATTATACTTGTGTCTTGAGCACATCCACCCTCTATCAGAAGTTTGTGATTCGTGGTAAGTTGATGCTAATGGTTTCAGTACTCTAGTCATGCAACTAGAGTATTAGGGCAGCCCAGTGCATAAAGTATTCCGTATTTACATAGGGTCCGATAAGGGCCGCACCCCAGGGATGTAATGTAGATGTATTAGTCCGTTAGCATTTTGTAGTGCAACTTTCTTTATTAAACATGTTATCAATTCTTTAGTTTGTAGTTTCTTGTTATTTTCTTTTTGGCTATTAAGTTTTATTTTATTTTATTGTATTAATGTAGTAAAAATCCAGATGGAAGGCAAAGAAAAGGGAATTTTCACAATAATATTGCTGATGATGTGGTGGAGTGCAGGGAATTGTATGATTTTCAATTCAACAGTTGCACAAGATGGGACAGGCAACTTCACAACAATAACTGATGCTATAAATGCAGCTCCTTCTCAGAGTGCAACACTATACTTTATACATGTCAAAGCAGGCCCTTACAATGAAAATGTCATTGTTCCTAATAATAAAACTAACATATGCCTTGTTGGTGATGGTATGGGAATCACCATAATTTCATCAAATAAAAGCGGCAGCTCAGTAGCTGGTACAGCAACATTAGGTATGTTATCTCTCCCTATTACCGGTCACATCAAGTACTCACCAATCAAGTCGTTTTTAGATACACTTATTGTTTTAATTAGTGAAGTGTTAACTAAAAGAACGTTGAAGAGGAGGTAAATAGTAGTTTGGACAAATACTTTAATCGTCACGGTTGTACAATAATCTTAGGAGACAGATAATATTGATCAAAGGAAAAAAAAAAAGGGAAATAAAATGTTTTAACGTATGGACTTCAACTATTGTCACATAAGTAAATTTTATTGAACAGGAGTATACGGAAAAGGTTTCATTGGAATGAAGATGACAATTAGAAATACCGCTGGAGCAGGAGCTGGACAATCTGCTGCATTGACTAGTGCAGCTTTTCATGGTTTCGCTTCATATTATCAATGTCGATTTGTGAGTTTCCAGGATACCATTTTCGCGCAAGTAGGGGCTCAATTTTTCAGAGAATGCGAAGTTTATGGCACAATAGATTTTATCTCTGGTGATGGACAAGCCATTTTTCAAAATAGTGTAGTTTATGCTAGAACACCTGTACCAGGACAAGAAGTCACAATAATTGCCCCAGGTTTAGACGGTATAACTACGAATCCAGGGCTAATTCTTCAGAATTGTACAATAACTCCTGCACCAGATTTTAAAAAATCAGCAGTGAAGAGTTACTTAGGCAGACCATGGAAAAACCAAGGAAGGGGAGTAGTTATGTCAAGTTTTATTGATGATTTCATAGACCTCCAAGGCTGGCTTCAAAAACCGGATGTCGCAAACACATATTTTGCAGAGTATGATAACAGAGGACCGGGGTCTAATACGACAGGAAGGGTAAATTGGTCAAAAGTCATCGATAAAACAGAAGCCTCCAAATTCACAGTGCGCAACTTCCTCCAAGGTGATAAATGGATTCCCAACATAATCCCATATTATCTAGATCTTAATGATGATGAGAATTCTGTTTAGGAATTCATTAATGTTTAAACATGCTTGCTTTTGATTTTTTGAAGTATTATTTATGCTCCTGAGATCTCTCGATTCCCATTATATTGAACTCTATTTGATGTCATATGAGTCGAGAAAGGGTGCCATATTACAATTAAAAGCAATTTGTTCTCCAAGATGCTATTCAATGTCTTTTAGGTGACAAACACACTACAGAATCAAGTTGGACAACTCAATAGGTCTAACAAGATGTAGAACTCAACTTTCACTATAACGAGATATTTTCACTTGCACAAAATTTGGCCTAAGTCAATTTTTAAAGTTAACTCATGAAGCGATGACACAGTAGCGCATCCAGAATTTTGGATTCGTGGGTGCTTAACTTTTTTTGACGTGCAGTTACTATCAATCACATAGTATAAGTGCACAACTATGAGAACATGTCGGTCAAAAAAGTTAATAAAAAATTCATATTAATATTGGACGTCTATAACAAAAAATATAACTGGCGAGATTTTTTTTTTTGATGGATTTTGCCACTCTAGAGGAATTGTTCATTTTTTGGAGTTTCTTTCAATCTTTGCTATAGAGAATTATTAGGTAAAACAGAAAAAGAAAAAAGGGGGAAGATAAAACAAAATTCAGGATAAATCCGAAAAGAAAATAAATAAAATAGTAGTATTGGTCAAAAAAGTAAATACCAGATAAAATAAAAAGACCTAATTTGGGGTAAAAGGAAGAAAGTAAAATTTAGCCTGTTACGAGCGAGGTTCAAGCTCCCGCACCCTCACTTAATTGAGGCTGCTATTACCCTTCTTTGACCACAACACCCATCAACCTTTTTTTTCCTGGGTGTTTCCTGGCTTAATCTATCAATAGCTTCAAATTTTCTATATAACTATACATACCCTGTCTTTTTAGTTAATGGGTGCTGAAGCACCCACATTTAGTGTATAGATCCGCGCATGAACGATGACTATCGAAGATTATATAATGAGACAATATCTCATTCCCTCATTGGGTAAATCTTGAACACGGATTTATTCTCTCAATAATGTGGGCAGAGACCGATCCAGGATTTCGAAAATATGGATGCACCATTGATACTTCAGGGAAACTAAAATAAAAGGATGTGTTGCTTTCAAATAAAAGGAAAAGAAAGGCTTAAAAATAAGAAATTAAAGCAGTAATTTTGAAGGGATTCGATCCCATGACCTTAAGTTAGCAAGAAATAAGGGGCCAAAACTAGTGAACCACTTTGCTTTTTTTGACCATGGGTGCCATCAAGTAATAATAAGTCATTTGTCGCGAATTATGTGTACATAATATATTTGATATCGTCGGAGGACCACGGATTCACGTGAACCACAATTTACACCGTGGATCTGCCCCTGAATGTGGGACACATTAACATGCTCATAAGGAGATAGGAAACTCTAATTTGTTAAGGTTCAAATACAGAGAAATGTCACGGCCTCACATGATCTTGTGTTCCTAATTCTTCTAAGAATGTTTTCAGAAAAAAAGAAGAAAAGAAATTGTTTACCTGTAAAACGGTACAGTTGAATTTATACGTGGTTTATAGATAAGTGAATTAATTTGATCCTATAATGATAAATAAATTAGACAAGAATGTAATACTTAGTGTTGAAATCGAGATAAGACAGTAGAAATCTTGATTCCGGGAGCAGAGATTTCGGAGGCAGAAATAATAATGTAAATAAGCAAGAAAGTAAAATATTATTGAGCTTTGAACAAAGTATAGTGTATGCTTGTTAGAAAATTCATGTCCTTTACAATGGCTGTAGAGCTCACTATTTATAGTTGCACCTAGGAAACAAGGTCCTAGGATCAAGCCCCTCTTAAATAAAAATTATGAGGGCCATTGAAAAATGTGTAATGTTAGGCAGTAAATCCCATATTCTATGTAACAGACCATGTACTTAAGACTATAGAATATTCTCCATTAAATGCTACCGGGTGGCAAGTATTTAATTCGCCTTTATGAATACCATTCTTTTCGAGATTGTTGCCTCCGGACCAGACCGTCTTCTATCTTCGGCTCCACGTGTTGTTTTCTCATGCTTTAATATGAACATATTTTACCCTATACAGATAGTCCCCCTGCTTTCCGGTGGTATAACCTTGTCTCACCGGGAAGTTGGTAAAGATACCTTTTTTGGTGAAAATTGCTCTGACCCCCTCTGAAAAGTTTTTGACGATTGATTAGACGCACGTCTCTCCGTATTTAATCCCCGAACATGTGTCATCCCACGATTCGGCAACACTTTTGTCGGTTATCGAGGTAATTATGGTCACGATTTTAGCCGCATATTTATTTAATTATACGCATCTAACTTTTTCATTTACACTTCATAATTATCCAAACTCTCTCAAACTCTCTTTACTCAACTCATACTTGTCCTCAACTTTCTCTAATTTTCTTCTTCAGAAAAAGCTTTTTTCTCGCTTATGCTAACAATGGCCTCTTCTTCCAGAAATCCTAGTTCCTCAAAGAACAAAGGTAGTGCTAATGATGTTGCTCCTCCCACGGTGAGCACCATTATTCTAAGAAAACTTATCACAACTAAGGACTTCGAAGAGAAGTATCCTTCCACTAACCATCGCACATGGGATGTTGGCGTGTATCCTTCTTCCATCCGTCTTTCTAGCGTTCCTGTTGTGAAGAAAAATTGCCGTTGCCATGATTTAAACATCATAGCTCCTGACCTGGCAGAGCGGATAACCATATCAAGAAGGATTTCACGTATTTTTACATGTATCCCTTCAGTTTGGGACCGTTCTCCTTGAGCGGGGAGCTTGACTCTGTTGTCGTGGAATTCTACATATGTTACTAGGTATGCCTGGAATAGGTTAGTCCTTATGTGTGGAGGATAATTACTTGCCTTCGGCGTCTGTGCCAGGAGACGGGAGAAGAGCTATTCTTGGCTCGATTAATGAACCTTTACTCCCCCAAGATTTTCCGCAAGGGAATGATAAATTTTAGTAAACATGGCTACCATGTTTTGCTAACCAACATGGATGATGACAACGACTGTGGGTGGATGGAACGGTTCGTTGGAGTTTTCACCAAGGACATCATTCAGGTCACGACTCCATCCATTCCGGAATTATGGAACCGTACTTGTAAGTTCACCGTTTGTCTTTTCTTCTAGTTAAAGATCTCCCCATGCTATTACTAATCCTTCTTCTTTCACTTATTTCAGGTGGACACCACCTACGCGGTTGAAGGCTTGGACCAATGGGTCTAGAAGATTTTGGATGTCACTATGCCCGAGATCCGCACGTGGAAAGAACTCTTAAATATGGATGGAAGGCCAAAATTTATGGTAGGTCAAACTCATCTTAGTTTTACCATTCGTATAGGATAATTGATTAACCTTTCTCTCCTATTGAATTCAGGCTACCCCAAGGCTCAGTTGTCGTCCCCGAGGAGGACGTTTTGGCTGATCTTGCTGATGCAACGAGACTGCTGCATGAGGCTTTTACCCGAACAGGTGTCTCCAGACCTGCTTCTGGTGCATGGGCTTCTTCTCGGAGTCCCCGGCCATAGAACAAGCAACAAAAAAAGGTGACGTTCCTCAGCGGGCGGGAAAAAAAATAAAAAGGCGAAGAGTGCTGCGTCCGAGCCTTCTTCGGATGCTGTGGTGATTAGCGTTGCGCCTGAGCCAGTCATAGACACCATGTTGATCGACGATGATAGAGGATCCAGTGATGATGGGGCTTCTCTACATAGAAAATTTTGACTTTCACCAGCTCAACAAAATGCTCAATCTGTTGAGCTAGTTACGCCAACCGAAGATGACGCCCCGGTGCTCTGGAGGGAATATGATATTGTGGAAGATGCTAACTCTCTCTTCCAAGTTCTAGTCATCGTTCCCGGTACCATGAGGCTAGGTACTGGGTCTCTACCATTTTCGATTGATGAGCAACCAATAACCAGCACTATATTTGCCGCAACTACTTCTCAATCTATAACGCCATTAGCTTCATCTCCTTCATCGCCAACCTTGCTTTCACCACCAGCAACTGCTATATCACCTCCACCGGTCGCAGTTACCCAAGGGAGGATCTTCCTCTTCCCCAGTCCCCAGTTCATAGGAATTTGGGGCATAATTATTCTGCCCCCTCCGAAGATCCCCAAAGGAGGAGGAGCGTCACCCTATCGATTTCTACTGGATGCCATCTGCTGTCCCAACCGGTGGAGCTTGCTAATTATCTGAAGCCTCTGACTTCAGAAAAATATAGGAATAAAATACAAACTCTCTCGGGAGAGTGTTTGTTGAATAATGTCATGCGCAACGCAGCGACAGTATGATCTTTATTTCCTCTGTTGTTTCTTCTATCTTTGTTATAGCATGGTTTTGAGTTTGCATTTTCATTTTACAGACTAACTTCCTTACTTTCGAGGGCCTTCAAAGGTTAATTCTAGATAAGGAGGAACTCACCTCCGAGCAGGATAAACTATTGGTTGCGCGAGACCAGACTGCTGCTTGCCTCTCAGAATTGGAAGCACGAGCTACTGAGGCCGTTGAGTTGGAGGCTCGGTTGCAACAAAGTGAGCAAGAGGTAGCGACCCTTGGCCAAGAAGCTCCTCTATTAAGGGTATAATTGGAAAAGGCTAGGGCCAAGTGGGTTGAAGTCCACAATCTTGTTCTTGTTGCATCCGATCACAATGTGCCTCTACTGAAAGATTGAATAATTTGGAGGCAGATTTGAACTCCAAAGTTGAAGAAGTTTCTACTGCCGAGGAGAAGTATGACCGATTGGAAGAGAGGCATAAGAGAGCTATAGAGAATAACAAAGTTATTCACTCTCTCATCTGCGACCTCGATGCTAGCCTTCAAGCCATTAGGTCAGAGAGGAATTATCTTTCAACCGAGGTTGACCAGCTTAAGAAAGAGCTTCAGCGTCGAGCCTCATTGTTGAAAAAACATATTCTATGTATAGCATGAATAGAAAAACCTTGGAAGAGGCCAAAATGGGTATCATTGACTTTGATGCCAAAATCACTAAGGCCCATGAGCTGGAGTCAACTGTCCGAAGGGGTTTCCAAGTTCGGTCTGATGCTACCGACTCTTTTGAAACCTTTTTCAAGTTCTCAAAAACTGAAAAAAAATCGGAAGTTGATGATGCTGAAGTCCAAAATGGCGAAGGCAAAGATATTGAGCCGGCGGCGGATCTATCCACTTCTCCTTGGGGTGTAGATGCTTCTCTTTCCCTGGGTTCCGAAGATGCAGTAGCTTAGTTTTTGCTTTCTTTTCTTTACCATATCTTTGTACATGTACTGTTTGGCATGTTTATTGTGAATAAAATCATTTTTTCGTTTAAGCATCATGCAAGTTTTTCTCTTTGCGTACTTTCTATTTATGTATTGCACAAGTTTTTCTTTTTGTGTTCTTTTTGTTTAGGTATTCTCGCAAGTTTTCCGTGCCGAGATATGCGAGACTTTGGGTGTATTTTCCCCCGATAATATTTGGATTCCGGGCATAAGTTCTTCCGAAATCAACCCTTTAACGTGAGGGTTTCATAAGAGAGGGCCCTCTTATGTTTACGGTGCTCTTGAAGAGGACGTCTCCTGATCATTACGGCACTAGCATTTGAAGTACTTGTTTAACGTTCAAATGATAAAATTAATTCATCGATATGACAAGAAACAAGATAAAAATAAAAGGACTTTACTTTATTCCTTCCATTTTCAAAAGTACATAAGCATTCATTGTGCTGAAAAGAAATTTTCATTACTTGTGGCTAACTTGTACAACTTGTTTCTACGAGGCTGACCACAGTCCCCTGTCCCAATGATACAACTTTATTTCTAGGTTTCGTGTTCTTGGTTGATGTGGCAGTTGTTATTGCCATATTCTCATATAATCCCCTCAGTGTTCAATGCGAAAAATGCGAATTTGAACACTGGAATTTTTAGACCTTTGAAGACTCCACTAGTGAATGGTTAGATAATCTTCAGATCGATAGCAAACTTCACTTCCCCTTAGGAACGTATGCTATCAATACAAAGATTAT
Organism: Nicotiana tabacum; assembly: GCF_000715075.1. Taxonomy (NCBI): domain Eukaryota; kingdom Viridiplantae; phylum Streptophyta; class Magnoliopsida; order Solanales; family Solanaceae; genus Nicotiana; species Nicotiana tabacum. The sequence continues at coordinate 141,414,839 of NC_134096.1, read as the reverse complement.
CTAACAATCTCCCAGTGGCTTGCACTTGTGAACGATCTAGTAATCTTTGCTCGACAACAAACTTTACTTTCCGGTAGGAACTTTGCTACCGAGCAAAAAACTATCTAACCACTCCATAGTGGCTTACTTCTTGCATGCCTTGTCGTTTAAAGGTCTTATTTATGCCGACGAAGCTTCTTTTATAGTATGTTTTCCATTGCTGCCTCATCACAAACCATGCCATAATAACCCAGTTGGGACAAAAACTGGATGAAGGGAAAACGAGTGCATCACATACTTTCAGTATAGGCGAGGCTCGTCAGTAATAGTATCTCTTGAGGTGTGCCATATTCTAGTTGCTCGACAACTTTACCCCGTCTTGATTTTCCAACTCTTATGACCCTTTCCCGCCGACAGCTGAAACCCGGTAGGCCTCCTCCCATGTTGGACCTAGCTTCCCTGCATTGAGCTCCCGGGTGTTCTGAGTTACTTTCCTTAAAACCAAGTCTCCCACTTTGAAATAACGGAGGTTGGCTCTTAGATTATAATATCTTTCCATTCTCTGCTTTTGGGCTGCCATCCTTATATGCGCCAAGTCCCTGCGTTCATCGAGCAGTTCCAATTTGACTGACATTGCTTCATTGTTTGTTTCTTCGTCCGCCCTGAAAATATATCAAGGTAGGTTCCCCTACTTCCACCGGGATCAAGGCTTCTTCTCCGTACACAAGAGAGAAAGGAGTTTCCCCCGTGCTTGATTTGTCCGTTGTTCGATATGCCCATAGAACTCCTTTTAACTCTTCGGGCCATTTGCCTTTGGCCGCTTACAATCTCTTTTTGAGATTTTGAATAATTACCTTGTTTGTTGATTCTGCTTGACTGTTTGTGCTCGGGTGATAGGGTGACGATGTGATCCTTTTGATTTTTAAGTCTTTAAGGAATTTTATGACCTTTGCGCCTATAAATTGTGGCCCGTTGTCGCAGGCTATTTCTTTTGGTATCCCGAATCAGTAAATTATATTCTCCCACAAGCCATCTACCACTTCGCGTTCGCCGATCTTCTAATAAGGACCAACTTCAACCCACTTAGAAAAATAGTTAGTTAAAATAAAAAAAAATTTACCTTACCAGAGGCCGGTGGTAGCGGACCGACTATATCCATCCCCCACTTCATGAACGGCCATGGTGACCAAACTGAGTGTAGTGGCTCTGCCGGTTGATGTACCAATGATGCGTAGCGTTCACATTTATCACATTTTTGAACATAAGCCTTGGCGTCTTGTTCCATCCAGGGCCAGTAGTATCCTTCCCTAATTAATTTTAACACTAAGGAATATGCGCCTGAGTGATTTCTTCAGATCTATTTGTGAACTTATTGCATAACATAGTTAGCTTCGGAAGTTCCCAAATATCGGGCCAACGGGCCTTGGAAAGATCTTATATACAATTGTCCTCTCTTGAAGCTATATCGAGCTGCCCGAGATGTGATCCACTCCCAATCCACACTCAACAATAAGTGGAAGAGGTCGGTGGAAGAATAGTACCCAACTATGAGTCGGGATCAATTTCCTCAGGGAGCTAAATGTGGGTGTTAGAGTGTACACTTGATGCGTGTAGAAGAAATAGCTTAAATATACTTCCAAACAAGTTGGTGTGGCAAATTACTTCTATAAACTACACTATTAATTATTAACTAGAGAGATGAAACTAGAATTTGACTAATTATTTTTGGTTGTTTTCAAATAGGTAAAAAGCCTAGGGATGTAACCTTCACCTAGGTGTTAGCCTAATGGGTTAATTACGTTAACACTTGTTTTAGTTATTGGGATGTATTATAGCTCTCAACACTAAATTACCCACTCTATACCTCTCGGTCATATAGTAATTTTTCCCAATTTAGCTTTCTCAAGCACAAATGAGTATCAAACCAAATAGTTGATATGAGCTCAAGTCGGATTTTTCTTATCTCTAATTCAAACCCTTTAATTAGGCTAATCAAAAGCTTAACTAGCCCAATTTCTTATTAGCCAAGTTTTTCTTGACTAAGTCTCTCTTTCTCAAGTAAAGATTAAGTTAAAAAGGCACGAATCAATATTTGCAACCATTAATTCTAAAATTAAAGCATGGACAAGGCTAAATAACAAACACTCAATCATAAACAAGTATTAAATTAATCATCCATAAGGTTTACACACTAGGGTTGGGTCACAGCCCTAGTAAATGTCTAGTTACTCATAGTAGAAACTGAAGAAACTAAATAAGAAATACTAATTAAAGCCATAATATAAAATTAAAATAATAAACTATGGTGTTTTTGTCCCAAAATGATCACAAATTACACAAAATGGTAAACTACAACTTCTACAGCTAAAAAAACTTCAAAACATGACCTAAAAAAGTTATTCCCGTCTATTTATAGTGGCACAAAATTCGCTGACAAAATATCCCCCTTCGGGAGGTATTGCGGCCGCACAATTCCATGTGCGGTCCGCACTTTGCTTGAGTCAGCAGGTTGAAAGATTCTGCAGCCGCACAATTTGATTTGCAGTTGCACTTATACTTCTGCGGCCGCACAATTCAATGTGCGGTCCGCACTTCAGGTAAGGCTTCAGTCTTGGTCGTTTTGCACACTCTTTGAACTTTTTAAATTCCTGTCAGTGTGACCATGTTCAGCGACCGCACAAATTGTGTGCAGTATGCACTTCTTTTCAGTCCACCTCTGAGCTTCAACACCAGATTTGCGGCCGCAGAGAGAATTTTGTGGTCCGCGCTTTCTTCTGCGGGCCGGAGAAATACTTCTGCGGACCGCACTTTTGGTATGTTGCGCCCTTTTTTGTTTTATGAGCCAAGACACTCCTTTTTATTTGGATTTCTTCATTAGCGTCCAAATCTCCAACATTCCAGCAATTTACACACTTTCATTAGTTTTAGGAACATAAATCAACACTTTAGGACTAAAACTAAAGCAAGAAGATACTAATAAGTTGTCAAAATCCACACTTATCAACTCCCCCAAACTTAAGTCTTTGCTTGTACTCAACCAAATAGATTAGTTCCCACCTCCTCAGAGTGAAAGTTCATTACAATGAGTCAATGGTGAGCCATTCATACTCAGTTGGGACCAACAATTACCCACACTACTCATGTATTATCAACAATGTGACAAGTCAAGTATCATGCACATATTGTTCTAATGTGACATTTGAGCTTGAGGAATTTACTTTATTCATCAAGGACTCTTGTTCTATCATGTAGATCATGATGGACTCCAAACTATTCCTCATCTACCTTTCATTTGTCAAGCGCACTTCAAAAGTTAGCATTCAATCTTAAGATTCATGAAAGGTGCGCTCTTTTCACCCAAAAGAATGTCACAAGTACGACTTCAAGTACCATAGGCTTGCCCCTTATGTAGATCACCACTAATGTAAGCTCACTCAGTTCGAAATTAATTAGGACTTCTTTCGGGTTGTAATGAAGGCCTTTGGATTGGGGTAGGATACCATATGAGTAAGTGGTTACGCCTTTCCTTAAGAATTCCAAATTTTCATTTCTTGGCTCACATTTACTGATACTTAGAGGCATTCTCTTTTCTTTTTTTTCTCTTGGGGGTTTGAGAGACTTGACATCACTCTTTCTTGTACATTTCATTCATTTTCTCCCTTATGCTCATGTTAGGTATAATTACCTCTTTTGGTTCCATCAACCCTTTCATTTATTCTCTTTCTTGCATTTTCTTTTTGTTATTTTTCTTTTCTTGCCTTCTTTTTCATAGAGATCATTTCTTTCCTATTTTTGTTCCCTTGATACCTCTTTCAAATTCCTCAACTCTCCCCACAAACTTATGCCTTAAGCCACTTATTTCATAAGAGTGTTAAGGAAGGTCTGGATGCCAAGAGAGGATCACGACAAAATGGGCAAGGGCTTATATCATGGTTATCAAATGAGAAAGGCTAGATGCTCTAAGGGGGTTGACTAGGGATAACAACATTGTTTGGAAATAGAAAACTCAAACGGACCAAGGAAAGCCTACAATCATTTCCCAAACCAATAAAAACTTAGGATTTCGCCTTGAAGCACATTCGGGGCAAGTTCTAGACCATTTGCACGAGTACTTGGACTAGCAATAAATCACCTCACCCCTCACACACTAGACTGTAAAAGAGGATAGAGTCGAGAGCCTACAACAACCACAATCTAGTTAAAGATCACTATGGTCCAATAAACCACTCGATGATTACCAAAGTCAACTCAAGAGTCTTAAAGTCACTAACTAGAGTTATTTTTCTTTCAAAAATCTTGTTTCAAACCATAAGCTCGCAGTTAAGTCTGTTGGTACCAAATGAAGCATGAATAACTCTTTTTCGAGAGTGACTTGATTAGGCCTTTTATTCATTACTACTACTACTATTATTATTACCTAAACACAGAAACGGACCCAATCCTATAAGAAGGTTTTTACGCCATCCATCGTTGTGACGAGTCACCTGGTTCACACAAAACTACCTTTGGAATGAACCGTGGCATTAAGAAAACCAAAGATTTATTATCCATACAACTACGAAAAACACAAAAATAAACTACTAACATAAAAAGAAGCTACTAACAAAACAAAAACTTAAGTGGATAATTTAAAAAGTTAATGAACAATAACTACTAAAGATAGATAAACTACAAGTAAGAACAGAAACAGAATCATCCTATTATTACAGTCTGAATGTATCCAAATATGTCAATCAAATAAACTCCACCCTCCTAAATAAAAGTAAGCATTTGTCCCCAATGCTTAACAAAATAAGAGTGAAAAGAGAGAGGGTGAAGAAAACTCCATAAGGATCCTTGGACATCTTAGTGTCCCCAGCAACATCATCTCTCGTTGGTTCAGCCAACTATATCTCATCATCATATCTGGAAGTGGTAGGAGTGGCAAACATCGCATGCACTGCCTCAGCAGTGTCAGCAGCAAGACATGGATTATCGGACTGACCAGCTTGTGCAACCGGTACAGATGGTGCAGATTGATCTGGGATAGACGTGTTTGGGTCAAGTAACATATAAAAAGGTAGATCCCCAACCGTCGCAAGTCTGGTCACCTCCTTCCTTAGCTTATCCACTGATCTCTTTCTTGCCTGAGACTTCCTCGTCTTCTTCACTTCCTTGGCCAACTCCTCAATAACCGACCCGTGCTGTACAAGATTGTCCATGATCATCTTCTGGTTTTCCAAAATCTTCTTCAAATTCTCATCAAGATTAGTGGAGACTTATGGTGCATGTATAGAGGACTGCACTGCAATAGTACTAGATATGTCAGACAACTTTGAAGTAGCTGTCTGCATCCAGTTGTTGAGACTCGCAGAGCAGATAATGGAGTTGTAGGTATGGGCATTGGCCTCAGAGTTGTAGCAGGGGCTGCCTAGGGGCTGTGGTAGGACCTGAAGATGGAGGCGGAGGCATAGCAGTATCACTAGAAGAGGGCTCAACAGAGGTAGATGGAATGTCATCTATCTCAAAAACTACCACTGTCGGCTTATCAGACTGGCCCGTGGTGGTAGAAGGCTGAGCTCTCTTCTTTGGGTTGGTCGCATCCATTAATGAATACCAGTCAAATGGCTTCTTTGGATTCACCTTGGTATCATATGATCTTGGCTCCACCTTTGCATCAGTGGGGTACTTTGTGATAGTGTTTGGATAAGGGTAGGCCGTGTTAGTATGTTGTTCTACCAATTAAATGTTGGCCGACATCACCACACCCACATTAATTGGGTACTCGACCATGATAGAAGCCACAAGAACAACACGTGGAAGAGGAAAATGAGTCTCATTATGTCAAGGATCAAGTCTGCTACAAACTAGGGTCTGCCATCACTTCACCTCAAAGCTCAATATGTTCTACTGAATGGGAACCCCCAGTAATGATCCATGGTGGTGGTGGCCCTGGTGGTGCTAAGATATCCGTTAGCCATGGTCGGACTTCATCTTTCATAGCACACTTCTCTAGATACTCCCTCGGCTCCAAGTCCTCAAACCCCAAGTACGCATTTAGTGTGTGCTGATCAAACCTTACCTTGAGGTTGCGTACTTTAGTCACTTTCGTCCCCTTCTTGATGTGAGAAACATTGGCATAGAACTCTCGGACGAGGTACTCCATGGGTTCATCAACTCTCTCAGTAAACCACATCTAACCCTTTCTTGCTTTGAACTACCTTAACACTGTAGGGTTGTATCTATCCAAATCCTTCAAGAGAAACTGTCGCTCAAGTGTCAAGGATCTTACCGACCACCACATATGGAAGTCATTGAAAGCAACCAAGCTAACAAACCTATCCTCCCATATCTCCTTTTTCTTTGATATCTCCACACCCGTATATGTACCATATCCCCCTCTACCATTATTGGGGATATCCTGTACAGTCTGCACATCTGTGTCTGGGGCAGCTGTTGGCTCAGAGGTCTGGCTGGCACTTTCCGACCCCTCGAAAGTGCTGTGAGATGAAGGGGCCTCATCCATGAGCTTTAATCACCATTGTGGCCTAGACTATTTGGCTACCTGCTCCTCCAGAATAGAGGCTGAGTTGCCCTCGGAAGCTTCCCTAGATAGGACATAGGAATTAGACTTAGAGAGGTCTGCACCCCTCCCTCTTCCTGTAATAGTCTTCTTCCGGATAGTTTTAGGCTGGCTAAGGGGCAAGGTACCTCTACCTCGACCCCTAGAAGATTTACCTCTCCCTTATATAGTCTCGCCACGGCCTCGCGATAGAACCATTGTCAATATCAAAGCAAAGAGGATTGTTAGTTGCAAGTCATCATTCAACACATTCAAGACTTATGTAGGCAAGGGAGAACATTGTAGACACAGTAAGGTTACGACAAAATCAACATGCTGTATAAATTGGGATTTGCGATCCACGGATTTTCTATGTGCGGCCGCAGACTGGAAGTGCGGATCGCATAATTGCAAGTGTGGCCGCACTTCTGACAAGAAACATCATAGGCTCAGAAGCCTCATCTCTGAAGACAGTACGAAGGTTGTTTTGCTGCTGCAGAATACATTCACAGTCCGTATATTTTTGAGTGCGGCCTCTCTAAGATTTCTGCGGTCCGCATAATTGAAGTGCAGATGCAGAAGCACTTGCCTTCACCAGGTTGCCCAAAACACCAAAATCGCAGACCACACAAATTGAAGTGCGGCCACAGATTTCAAAAATCACATACATGCTATCTTTTTCTACTTAAATTTTGCAATTACTTGTACAAATAGGCATGTAAACATGATATAAACATGAAATCTCACTAACCCAACCCATTAGAGCATGTATTATCAACTACCCAGTTTAGATCTACCCTACATGGACACATGGACACATGAATGAACTCTAATAACAGATGGTTCAAAAATTAAACTAACTCAAAAAATTAATATGAAATGAAGCATACCAGATAGAGTGAGTGCACTGGTGTGTAAGTACAAGTAGGTGTGTGTGTGGGACAGTGAAAGTCTCTTAGGAAATTTGCAAAGTAACAGTGATTGAGAGGAGAGTGAAAAGTGTAAAATGAACTCAAGATTTCTGTTTATACTAAGAGTCCTAAGAGGGAAAAGGGGTTGAGTGCGGCCACAGATTTTCATGTGCAGTTCGCATTCTTGCACTTGGGCCTGCCCACTCTGAACTTCATGTGCGGTCCACACATTTTTGAGTGCGGCCGTAAATAGTCTTGCGGCTGTAGATCTGCCCAGCATTGAAAGACTCCAACTTCACAGAGTTCACATTTTCACATTTTTGCAAGCTTCCAATTGTGTGGTCCACATGTGAAATGTGCGGTCGCGAATGTCCTTCTACTGTGGCACATAGAATTGTGCGGCCCGCACAAATAACTTGTGGTCCGCAGGTTCTTCAACACTTAGCCATTTTTTAGTTCACCCTTCTCTGAAGTCACACTCAACCCTATAGCACACTTCAAATCAAGTTAGCACACAAATAATATCTAACTACAAAAGAAAAAAAGAAAAGAACATGGGTTGCCTCCCAAGAAGCGCATGATTTAACGTCGCGGCATGACGCAAAGTGCCCTCAAGTAAAGTAAATGACCACCACCACGTGGCTATCTCCAACCTTGCCTAAGTAGTACATCACTCGGTAAACATTGACTCAGAATACTTTATTGTTTTTGTTCTTCAAGTCCAATGCACCAAAAGGTGTTACACCAACAATTTCAAATGGACCACTCCACTTGGATTTTAGCTTCCCGAGAAATATACTCAACCTTGAGTTAAACAACAATACAAGATTTCCCACCTTGAATTCTTTGTTCCTAATATATTTGTCATGAAGATATTTCACCTTTTCTTTGTACAAGGATGAACTCGCATAAGCATGGCATCAGAACTCATCCAATTCATTCAAATGTGTAACCCGCAAGTTAGCGGCTACATCCCAATCAAGATTCAATTTCTTTAGAGCCCACATTGCTTCGTGCTATAGCTTCATCGAAAGATGACAAGCTTTTCTGAACATCAACCGGTATGGAGACATTTCGATAGGTGTTTTGTAAGACATCCGATAAACCCATAACGCATCATCAAGCTTCTTGGACCAATCCGTCCGATTAACATTCACCGCTTTAGACAAGATACTCTTTATCTTCTCGTTGGAGACTTCCACTTGTCCACTAGCTTGTGGATGATAGGGAGTCCTGACCTTGTGAGTAACACATACTTACTAAGTAAAGTGTCAAAAGCTTAGTTGCAAAAGTGTGACCCCCCATCGCTTATGATTGCACGTGGAGTACCAAATCTTGTAAAAATATTCTTTTTCAAGAAAGCCACTAGACTTCTCGCCTCATTGTTTGGTAAAGCGACAGCCTCAACCCATTTGGACACATAATCTACCACGACCAAGATGTAGGTGTTTCCACAAGATCTCATAAAAGGGACCATAAAGTCAATACCCCAAACATCAAAAATATCAATCTCCAAGATGGTTGTGAGATGCATTTCATTTTTCTTTGAGATTCCACCGGCTAGTTGACATTCATCACATCTCTTCACCAAATCACTAGCATCCTTGTAAAGAATAGGCCAATAGAAACCACAACAAAGCACTTTGGTCGCCGTTCTTGCCCCACCATGATGGCCACCATATGGTGAAGAATGACAAGCCCCAAGAATATCACATTTCTCTTCTTCCGGTATACACCTCCTAATCACCCCATCCATACAAATCTGGAAAAGATATGGTTCATCCTAATAATAATCTTGATAATATCTTTTGAGCTTCTTCCTTTGATTTGAAGAGAACTCATCCGAAATGATTCCACTCACAAGCAAATTTGCTACATCCGCGAACCATAACACCTCTTTCATTGAAATTGACAAAAGTTGCTCATCGGGAAAGGAGTAATTGATTTTATGGCCATCATGTGGCCTCCCCTCCTCCTCCAAACGAGACAAGTGGTCTGCCACTTGGTTTTCACTACCTTCCCTATATTGGCTATCAATATCAAATTCTTGCAACAAGAGCATCCATATCATCAACCGAGCTTTGGAATCCTTTTTTCTTATAAGACAACGAAGCGCCACATGGTCTGTGTGGACAATAACTGTGGCACCCATCAAGCACGGGCAGAACTTCTCAATTGCAAACACAATAGCAAAGCGCTCTTTCTCCGTAACGGTATAATTGACTTGGGCACTATTCATGGTCTTACTAGCATAGTAGACCGGATGAAAACTCTTGTTGATACGTTTCCCCAAAACAGCACCAACCGCTATATCACTTGCATCACACATGAGTTCAAAAGGCATACTTCAATTTGGAGAGGTAATGATAGGAGTAGATGTCAACTTGAGCTTCAATAATTCAAAATCTCTCATGTAATCATCATTGAAATTGAACTTGGCATCCTTCTCAAGGAGCTTGCACAATGGGTTCACCACTTTAGAGAAATCTTGGATAAAGCGCCAGTAAAAACTCGCATGGCCTAGAAAACTCCGCACACCATTCACCGATGTTGGGAGTGGAAGCTTAGAAATCACCTCAATCTTTGCCTTGTAAAATTCAATTCCATTCCTTGAGATTTTATGGCCAAGGATAATACCTTCCTCAACCATAAAATGACATTTTTCTCAATTGAGTACCAAGTTAGTTTCTTCACATCTAGACAACACTTTGTCCGAATTTGCAAGACAATCATCAAGAGAATCCCGAACCACCGAGAAGCCATCCATGAAAACTTCACGGTAGTCCTCCACCATGTCCATGAAAATAGCTATAATACACCGTTGAAAATTCACTGGTGCATTGCACAAACCAAAATGGCATCTTCTTGAAAGCCAAAGTACCATAGGGATATGTAAAGGTTATTTTCTCTTGGTCTTCCGGAGCAATGAGAATTTGGTTGTAGCCCGAGTACCCATCAAGAAAATAATAGAAAGCACGGCCGGCCAATCTATCGAGCATTTGATCTAAGAAAGGAAGTGGAAAGTGATCTTTCCTTGTTACTTTGTTGAGCTTGCGATAATCCATACAAACCCTTCAACCGGTCACTGTTCTTATATGAATCAATTTATTCTTATCATTGGTAACCAACATCATGCCCCCTTCTTCGAGACACATTGAACTAGAGAGGTTTATGAACTATCGAAGATAGGGTAGACAACCCCGACATCCAACCATTTGATAATCTCCTTCTTGACAATTTCGTGCATTGCCTCATTGAGTCTTATTTGATGTTCAATGGACGGTTTAGCACCAGCCTCCAACTTGATTTTATGCATGAATAAAGCGGGGCTTATACCCCGAATATCCGCCAAGGTCCACCCAATAGCCTTCTTTCTCTTTTGTAACACCGCCAATATGGAATTAACTTGCACATTAGTCAAATAAGAGGAAAGAATAATCGGTAAAAAGGTGGCTCTTCCATAGAAGGTTTTGTAGGAGGAGTTTTCCTATTCTCAAGATACAAAGATAATTCCTGGGGTGCATAGTTGTACGAACCTATTCCTTGCAAAGAGTTCACGCATTCTATGAAACTATCCATCTCATCATCATCAAAATTGAGCAAAACGGCCTCCAACATATCACCAACATTGATAGTAGCATTTGTATCATCAACAATAACATCGGTCACCAAGTCCACAAAATAACATGCCTCATTACTATTTGGTTGACGCATGGACTTACATACATGGAATACCACTTTTTCATCACCAACTCGGAAAGTGAGTTCTCCGGCTTCTACATCACAAAGAGCCTTACCCATAGCAAGGAAAGGTTTCCCAAGAATGATAGGCACTTCATAATCAACCTCACAATCTAAAATTATAAAGTTCGCCGAAAGAATGAATTTATCAACTCGGACCAAAACATCTTCAATCACCCCCCAACGACCTTTTCATGGTACAATCAGTCATTTGCAATCTCATAGAAGTGGGTCTTGTTTGCCCAATTCCCCAAAGTTTTGAAAACCGAATATGGAATCAAATTTATACTTGCCCCAAGATCACAAAGAGCCTTAGAAAACTCGGCACATCCAGTTGTACAAGGAATCATGAAAGCACAAGGATCCTGCAACTTAGAAGCCATTGAATTTATAATTGCACTCACTTGATGAATGACTTTGATAGTCTCAAAATTCATCGACCGCTTTTTTGTCACAAAATATTTCTTAAACTTTGCATAACCGGGCATCTGTTCCAAAGCTTCCACCAATGGAACATTGATTGAGAGAATCTTCATCATTTGAATGAACTTCTTGAATTGATTCTCACCATTTTGCTTGCCAAGTCTTTGAGGGTATGGAGGTGGAGGCTTAAGCAATGGTGCCTTATCCTTTTGCACTACTGGTTCTGGTATCTCAATGATATGTTCTCTAGACGGGTTCACCTCTTCTTGAGTCTCTTCCATACTATCATCAATATAAATCCGAAATTCCTCATTTGCTTGAACAATATTGTTTGGGATCTCTTATTCTTGTATCATTTGGTCATCATCGACAAGTCATTTTTCACTTGAGGTGGGTGCATTCCCGCCTCTTCCACTTCTTGTGATAACCGTCATAGCATGCCCCATGTTGTTACCACCCTTTGGGTTCACTACTGTGTCATTTGGTAGTGCACCCTAAGGACGAGAATTTAGAGCTTGAGAGATTTATCCCATTTAAACTTCTAGATTTCGGATTGATGTGTTGTGTGAGTCAAGTTGGGCATACGAATCAGCATTTTTTTCCATCATTTGCTTGAACATATTCTCAATACGTCCCATTTCATTGTTTGAAGAACTTGAACCATGGGAAAGATAAGGAGGGGGTCTTTGAAAACCCGACCCCCGGTTGCCTTGATTGTTACCCCAACCATATTGGTTGTTGCCTCCCCAATTTTTTGTTTCCACTCCAATTTCCTTGATTGTTGTTGTTATGACCATTCCCTTGATTTTAGAACTCCAATTGCCATGGTTGTTTTGTGGTCGCCATTGTTGTTGGTTTGGGCCTTGGAGGTTATTTCTTTGCCCTTGAAAATTGTTCACATATTGCACTTTTTCCTCTTGCTCATTATAAGAATCATCTTGATCAATACCAGCATCATCTTACACATAATTCTCCACTCAGGTTTGCATTTGTGGACCCTTGACCCTCTTCTTGTTCATCAAAGCATTCACTCCCTCCATAGCATGCACTTGTTTAGGAGATTAAACTTGATTTAGTTGGGCCTTTGCTAGTTAAGTCATGGTAGTGGTCAATTCGGCAATAGCTTTCCCATGGTATCAATTCTTTGTGGAGGTGAATCATGTTCGAATCACTTTGTCGAACATTGGCCCGGGATTGCCAAGCCAATGACGTCTCTGCCATCTGATCTAAGATGTCACGCGCCTCTGCATAAGGCTTAGTCATAAAGTTCTCAACAACTATTTGATTCACTACACATTGGTTGGTTGTGTTAATCATACGATAAAAGGTTTGTTGCAACATGTTTTCCGTCATATCATTGTTGGGACATTCCTTAACCATTGTTCTATAGAGCTCCCAAATTTTGTGTAGTGGTTCATTCGAATCTTATTTGAATGCCAAGATATCATCTCAAAGTTTAGCCATGTTCTCGAGAGAGAAACAATTAGCAATGAATTTGGACACCAACTCATCCCAAGTGTGAATTGAATGGTTCGGTAAACGTTCCAACCAATCTAAAGCTTTCCCCCGTAGAGAGAAGGGAAAAAGCCTTAGCCTCAATGCATTCTAGGAAATATTAGTTTGCTTGCTCCCCCAACATGTATCCACAAAGCCCTTCAAAAGTTTGTAAGCATTCTAGGTTGGTGCACCTGTGAAGAAGACCCGTTGCTCAAGTAGAGTGAGTATCACATTGATGATTTGAAAGATTTCCGCCCTAATACGGGGAGGGACTATTGCACTAGCATAACCTTCGTTGGGAAATATCCGATATGGAGCCGCTTGTGGTGGATGTGGTGGAGGTGGGGGTGGAACAGGCACGTTGTCTTGTGGTACCCGGCCTCTTCGATTTGCTTGTTGATCTTGGGGTACCTCATTGAGTTGTTCCTCCTCACCGTCCAAGTCCCCCAAAGGTATATTTTCGAGCTCATTGTTCTCCATGTTGGTACCTATGATTTCTTACACAAATTAGTAACTCGAAAGAGAAAGAAGATATTCCAAAAACACACTCAAATATATAGCTAACACCGTTAAAGCTCCTTGGCAATGGCGCCAAAAATTGATCCACTCCCAATCCACACTCAACAATGAGTGGAAGAGGTCATTGGAAGAATAGTACCCAACTATGAGTCGAGGTTGATTTCCTCAGGGAGCTAAATGTGGGTGTTAGAGTGTAAACTTGATGCGTGTAGAATAAAAACTTTAAATACACTCCCAAACAAGTTGGTGTTGCAAATTACTTCTATAAACTACACTATTAATGATTAACTAGAGAGATGAAACTAGAAATTGACTAACTGTTTTTGGTTATTTTCAAATAGGTAAAAGGCCTAGGGATGTAATATTCACCTAGGTGTTAGCCTAATGGGTTAATTACGTTAACACATGTTTTAGTGATTAGGATGTATTATAGCTCTCAACTCTAAATTACCCACTCAATACCTCTCGGTCATAGAGTGATTTTTCCCAATTTAGCTTTCTCAAGCCCAAATGGGTATCAAACCAAATAGTTGATATGAGCTCAAGTCGGATTTTCTTTATCTCTAGTTCAAACCCTTTAATTAGGCTAATCAAAAGCTTAACTAGCCCGATTTCTTATAGCCAAGTTTTCCAAGACTAATACTCTCTTTCTCAAGTAAAGACCAAGTCAAAAAGGCATGAATCAATGTTTGCAACCATTAATTCTAAAATTAAAGCATGGAAAAGGCTAAATAACAAATACTTAATCATAAACACGCATTAAATTAATTACTCATAAGGTTTACACACTAGGGTTGGGTCACAAACCTAGTAAATGTCTAGCTGATCATAGTAGAAATTGAAAAAACTAAAGAAGAAACACTAATTAAAGCCATAATATATAATTAAAATGATAAACTATGGTGTTTTCGTCCAAAAATGATCAAAAATTTCCCAAAATGGTAAATTACAACGGCTACAACTAAAAAAACTTTAAAACTTGACCTAAAAGAGTTATTCTCGTCTATTTATAGTGGCCCAAAATTCGGTGACAAAAATGCCCTTCGGGAGGTTCTACGACCGCACAATTCCATGTGCGGTCCGCACTTTGCTTGACTCTGCAGGTTGAAAGATTCTATAGCCGCACAATTTGATCTGCGGCTGCACTTCATGCAAGGCTTCAATCTTTTGTCGTTTTGCACACTCTTTGAACTTTTTAAATTCCTGTCAGTGTGACCATGTTCAGCGGCCGTACAAATTGTGTGCAGTATGCACTTCTTTTCAGTCCACCTCTGAGCTTCAACACCAGATTTGCGGCCGCAGAGAGAATTCTGCGGTCCGCACTTTCTTCTGCGGACCGCACTTTTGGTCTACTGCCCCCTTCTTTCCTTATGAGCCGGAACACCCCTTTTTGAGTTGGATTTCATCATTAGAGTCCAAATCTCCAATATTCCTGCAATTTTCACACTTTTATTAGTTCTAGGAACATAAATCAATACTTTTGGATTAAAACTAAAGCAAGAAGGTACTAATAAGTGGTCAAAATCCACACTTATCAAGATGCCTTAGGATCTTCATGCAATTTTATGTACTCGAGATAGTCAATGATCTCATTTCTTCAGTACCAGACCAAATTGGTTGCGTTTACCTCGTAATAGCTATCCGCGTCCAATGCCGAATGCATAAGCTGTACGACCGTGCCGGAGTATGATCCCTTCATTTCTGTGGATGATCCAAGATTGGCTAGTGCGTCTGCTTCCGCATTCTCTTCCCTCAGGATGTGCGTAATTGACCATTCCATAAACCGAGCGTACACAGTCTGGACTTTCACTATATATTGTTGCATGCGTTCCTCTTTGGTTTGAAAATCCCATAGCCTAATTTACCTGGGAGTCGTATTTGATTTCTATGACCTCGAAGTCTAGTCCTCGGGTTAACTTGAGTTCAGCAATCAAAGCTTCATACTCTGCTTTATTGTTAGTCAGAGGAACGGTTCTTATGGATTTCCTTAGGGTTTCTCCCGAGGGCGTGGTTAGCACTATGCCGAGCCCGGACTTTGTCCGTGAATAAGGTCCAAACTTCTGATGTCGATTCTGACACCATCACTATTTCTTTAGTAGCCAAAGGTAATAGTCCCGGACTAAAATTGCAGTCCTAGGTTTATATTCTATGTCAAATCCACTCATTTCAACTGCCCACTTGGCCAGCCTACTTGAGAATTCAGGTTTATGAAGAATATTCTGCAGGGGGAAAATGGTCACTACGGTTATCGGATGACATTGGAAATAAGGCCTTAGTTTTCGAGCGGCTACTACGAGGGCTAAGGCCAATTTTTCGAGATGTGGGTATCGAGGTTCTGCTCCCGTTAAAATTTTACTAACATAATAGATAGGAGATTGTGTACCTTCATCTCACAGACTAAAATGGCACTTCCCGCTACCTCCGAGACTGCTAAGTAGATCAACCATTGTTCGCCTTCTTCCGATTTTGATAGTAATAGAGGACTTGACAAATATCTTTTCAAATCCTTCAAAGCCTGCTAATATTCCAGAGTCCATTCGAAGTTCTTCTTCTTTTTGAGTAGTGAAAAGAACTGATGGCATTTCTCGAAAAACTAGGAAATTAACCTGCTCAAAGTGGCCAGTCTGCCCTGTCAAACTTTGAACCTCTTTCACGCTTGATAGCTGGTCCTGGATGTCTTGGATGACTTTAATTTTATTGGGATTAACCTCGATCCCCCTTTGCAACACCAGGAATCCCAAAAACTGACCGGAGCTGACCCCGAATGCATACTTCTCGGAGTTAAGCTTCATGTTATGCTTCCTTAAGATGTCAAAGGTTTCTTGCAGATGTTTAAGATGATCACCTGAATTCAAATAATTAAAAAGCATATCATCTATGTAAAACTCCATAATTTTCCCTTTTTGTTTCTCAACCATTTTGTTTACGAGCCACTGATAAGTGGCTCCGGCGTTCTTTAGCCCGAAATGCATCACATTATAATAATATGTGCCGAAGATCGTTATGAAGAAGTTTTTTCCTGATCCTTCGCGTTCATCTTGATTTGGTTGTACCCGGAGTAAGCATCGAGGAAACTCATTAACTTTTGCCCGGTCATCGCATCAATCATTTGATCAATATTTGGTAATGGGAATGAGTCCTTTGGGCACGCCTTATTTAAATCCTTATAGTCTAGGCACATGCAAAATTTATTATTTTTCTTTGGAACTAATACTACGTTAGCTATCCAGTCGGGATACTTTACCTCTCGGATTGAACCGATATCAAGCAATCGAGTTACCTCTTCTTTGACAAATTTGTTTTTGACCTCGGCAATAGGACATTTTTTCTGTCTCGCCGGAGAGATGTTGGGATCCAGGCTTAGTTTGTGCACAGCCACCTTTGGCAGGATACGTGTCATATCCTCACGCGACCACGCAAAATAGTCAACATTAAATTTAAGGAATTCGATAAATCCAGATTTGAGCTCGGGGTTTAGTCCTGTCCCTAAGTGGAACTTCCTCTCCAAGAACTTTTCAAACAATGCGACTTGTTCAAGTTATTCCGGTGTGGATTTTGTTGCGTCCGTTTCTTTTGGTACCTGGAAGTATCTTGGTACTTTATAAGATTCCGACGACTCCTCCCCCTGGTTGACTTCGATCGGCTCGGGAGCAGGCACTGGTTCCTATAATTTTTATGTTGCATGCTCCTTCCCTTTCCTACTAGAAACTAAGATTGCATTCATCTCCCTTGCCGCCGGTTCCCCTTATTTGTTTAATTCCCTCGGGAGTCGGGAACTTCAACAATTGATTATATGTTGACGACATAGCCTTTATCTCGTGTAACCATGATCTTCCCATGATAAAATTGTAGCCCATGTCACCGTCTACTACTTCAAAAATGATCGTCCTTATCACCACTCGACATTCATGGGCATCAAGATCTCTCCCCGGGTTATTACGCTTGCAAGATTGAACCCGGCGAGGAGTTTTTTGGTCGGAATGATACTTCCGGTCAGCTTGGCTTGTTCCATAACTCTCCACTGGATAATATTGGCCGAACTTCCTGGGTCTACCAAAATACGTTTAATCTTAAAATCTAAGATATTTAGAGATATTACCAGGGCATCGTTGTGCGGAAATAGTAGTCCATCTGCATCTTCCTCCGTGAAAGTAATATCATCCTCAGCGATTTCCCGGAGTCTCTTAATTGTGGGTCACTGATGCCTTTGTCTTTTTTTACCACCGAAAATGTCGCACAATTAATCTCGTTTCCCCAAAAAATCATATTGATCGTCAAACGTGGAGGATATTCTCCTGATTTCGAAGGCTTTGTGTTATCCTGATTGAAACCGTAACTATTTTTAGCTCGATCGCTTAAGAATTCTTTGAGATGGCTATTTTTTAGCAATGTCGCCACCTCTTCGCGCAGATACTAGCAGTCCCTTGTACGGTGGCCGTTGGTACCATGGTATTCGCACTATAAATTAGGATCCCTTTGACTGAAATCAGATCTCATCGGCTTCGGGAACCGTGCTTCCTTAATGTTCCTCATAGCCGACACCAACTCCAATACACTGACGTTAAAGTTGTATTCAGATAGCCTGGGGTAGGAAGAATCTCGGGAACCCGATATCTCCTTGTCCTGCAATGACTATTGTTCCAGCCATGATCGCCTCTCCTGTCAGTAGCAAAACTATTAGCCGACCAAAACCCTCTGTCGCGTCCTTCGGCCATTTAATAGGGCAAAAATTGACCCCTCGAAGTCCGTCGATCTGAGTCAAAATCATCCTTTAATATTTCTTTATTCTTCTCTCGGTCCCGACCCTTGGCTGACGCCTAGGAAGCCGAGTTGATCATCCTCAATTCTTATCTTTGACTCTTACCGGTTGTGAACATGTCACGCTTCGACCTTAGGGAGCGCGACCGGCGCTCAACCGAGATATCCTGATCGAGCAAGCCTGCACAATACAGTCTACCCGACTCACCCAAGAATAAAGAGAAGATATATTTCATTAATTAGACAATAAGAAGGTTACGTGAACAACATCACTTCATCACCATTGGTTACTTCATTTATAAGTATCAAATATAGTTTGAAGTGGAACACGTGATACAAATACAACATTCTTAGTTTGATTTTCTCAACACCAATATACAACCCATACCGTGTCTATGGAGCTTGTAACAGAAACCAAAGAGTGTTATGATAGTGCTGGTAACAAGGATCCAGCTATAACTCAAAATGCTATGTACAAAGAAGAAAAAATCCAGGACCCCAAAATGAAGTGGGGCTCACCAAGTCCGCTAAGGAGAGGGTGTACTGCTATCACTGATCAGTGCCGCCCGTTGTGGAACCACCTATATCCGTTAAAGATGCAGCGCCCCCGGCAAAAAGGACGTTAGTACATATGGAATAGTACTAGTATGAAAACTAAATACCCCCAATAGAACGAGCAACAGTACAATGATAAAGAAACATGAAATCAATGAGGGCCTCAACAATATTAAAGTTCCAAGTTAGGCGAAAGAATAAATTTCAAGCAAGTTTCAATATTTTAAGTTGGGAGATCCTTAGTACTGATATACCACCGTACTTTTAGCAGGGAGTCCGATCTCAGCCCAATCGGCTTAGCTGTCTCACCCGAGCCGTCCACTCACAATACCACCATGTGCCTGACATGGCGTCCGACTAAACCATCTCACCACAATCTCATGTGGGTCGACATCACCTCACATTCCACTAGAAATTATCTCATCCCATTTAGTGGAATTTATCTCAATACATTAATCTCATCCCATATTCCGGAAAACTCTCACCACCTTACATGAGAATTTTACCCCTCACTCACTCCTACACCGGCATGTGTAGTTTCGGAGTTAGGTTATTTCAACCAACCCTTCCTCGGTGACTAAGCGTTACTCCCAAGGCATTTATTATTTAAAGAATTTACAACCCATTTCAATGTCTTTTACACTTCTCTTCATTTCATTGGCACTAGTGGACTCTATTGTAATATCACTCTCGGCACGTTGACTGTGTTTCATATCTCATGCTCACTTCTGTTTCTTTCAAACATCATCAAGGATTATCAACAACAAGGCATTTCTATTCAAGACCTTAAGTACACATATGAGTAAATAAGAGTCTTAGGCACAATGAGATTTCTTACATAATTCGACATAATAGCTTTCAGTAGAATCACGTCTTGAAGTTATAACATGTTAACACACAACACATACTTAAATCACATTCCCGAAGGATAACACAATAAGATAAAAGCATTCGAAATAGTCACATTTATAATGTTCAACCCGGGGCTTACAGTTAGTTAATTAATATTTTTATCTTAATATTTTAATTGAATTTTAATTCTAAAAGGAAACAAAAAAAAAAGAGAAAGAAGAAAAAGCTTAAAAGAGATTCCATTCGTCCCATGACTCTCATATACACCTCCATATTCACGTGATTTACTCTCACAAAAGATAAAAAATGATAACTAACTTCCTATTTCCCTTCCCCTTCACGTCAATCTACTCCAGCACACACCTCACGTCTCAATTTCCTTTTGAACCTCAATCCCACGTCCTCATTTTAACTCCTTGGCACAAGACTTGATAACTACCATTGTTATTCTTTATAAAAGGGACGGGGAAAAAGATCAAAAAGGGGGGAACATTTTTAGAAAACAAAAAAAAAAGAAGAAAATCCTAGAGCGATAGGACCCAAAAGTTGTGCATCAGTTTCTTCCTTTAAGAACAAAAACACAGCTGCTCCTTCTTCCTAAAAAAAGAGCAGCTTCTCACCATTTTTCAGCCATGAAAGAACCACGAAACTCATCCTAAAACAGTCCATAAACCACCATGCAAACCACCAAACTTCACCAGCCTTTAACCATCCGAACACCTCCCAAAATCAGTAAAATCCAGCTCCAAAAAGTAGCTGAAACGCAGCACCAAACCACCCCAAAAAATAGTAGCCGTCGCACCATATTCGACGAAGAGCATAGCTTCGTTTCGACTGTATAAGACCATCCACGTTCAATCGAGTTTTTGGAGTCGGGTTCGAGGTTGCCGGTCGGGTCTCTGGTTTTGTAATCCTATTTGCTTTCAAGCTTGGTTACCGTTCGTTCTCTGTAACCCAACATTTGGAGATTATTTCTTAATACAGTGAAGAAGTTTACTACATTAAAGGTCCCTCGCTAACTCTTTCTTTCTTTAATGTGTCGCTGTTTATTATTTATGTGAATGAATTTATTTTGTCTTTTATGGATGCCTCCTGTTGATGTTAAAATTTATTTTTTCTTAATTTGATTCATCATATGTTAATAAATTAGTATTTGGTGCTTTATGTAAACTTGAAGGCTAAGATTCAATGGAATATTCCTTTGTCTATATGTTTGTTCTTAACTCTTTTGTTCCTATATGTCATGCTTTAACTCCATCTCAGTATATTTCTTCTTAGTTAATATTTAATCTTATTTTATTTGTATATGTTTTGTCTGTTATGAGTCCGATTTTTATTCAATCATTATTTATCAATAATAGTTAGTGATAAAATAACGATTAGGCCTAAACTGATGATAGCAAGTAAGCTATTGTTTTATCCCGCAAGTTAAAGTGGATCATTAGTTAAGGTATATAGATTGGTCATGGGTTTTGGGCATAATTTAATTGAGCAATGGGCTGCTGAACTTTTGAAAACAAAAAAGGAAGGTAAAGAGAATTTGGCCCCAAAAATATTCTGCTAGGCAGACTTCCTTAAATATGTTAAACATAAGCTAGAATATTTCTTTCATATTGAATAATGACGTACATACTCCAAAAGTTAAAATATTTCTTGACTTCCAACAACTTCATATTCCATAACTCATGGCCATACATTTAGTTCAGAAATAAAGATAACTCATAAATGCATTATAAAAGCTTTAGCCGCACTTTGAATATAGACTATGTGTTCATACCCGAACCTTGGATTGATATGTTTAAATAATAAAAGGATCATGTTTACATTTTCGCGTCTTGATACTTTTAAATTTAAAAATAATTATGTTTTAACCATGTGTACATTCGCGTACCTTTGGTTTAACATCCAACTTCAAAGAAGTACTTTGTGTGCATACATCATCTAAGTCAAAATAATTAAAAAGTACGAAAAAAATATTTAAGTGGTAATAGGCAAACTATAACTAATAAAATACAAGAATAGCGAAAAACTGATTTAAGCCTTACATTAGTCAATAAAGCGACCGTACTAAAACCACGGGACTCGAGGGGTGCCTTACACCTTCCCCTCGGTCAACAGAATTCCTTACTCAGTCTTTTATTTTCGTAGACCATAAATTAGGAATCAAACCTTCCTTTTGATAATGGATACAAGATAAAAGGTGACTTGGAATACCAAAACTCAATTCCAAGTGGCGACTCCAAATAATAAATAATCTCTTTTCAAAATGTCACTTCAATTGGAAAAACTCTTCTAACTCAACCTCGTAATAAGGGTTGCGGGAAAAAAGAGGTGTGACAGCCACAAACCTTGATAGTATATGTATGCATAATGAACAACTCCCACACCCAAGAATTGCTTTTATCATTACCTATTTTCAGTTAAATACCGAAATTGAGGGCTCGGGAGTAGAATCTTACCTCTAGAATGATGACCTAGTGAGTTTTCCTTGTTAATCCTCCAAGCCTTGAGCAACAATTGATGAACAATTAGTTTAGGAACCCCTCTCACTCTAGAGCACTTCCTCACTCTCAAAATATCAGATTTTCACTTAACAAATGGTCCTTAACATCTATATATCAAAGTAGGGCCGGTTTATAAAAATCAGAAAATGGACCCTCCGAACACAGCTCTGCGATCGTAGAGTGGATCGCAGAACGGATATGCGGTCCGCAAAATGTGTCGCAGAAGTGATGTCAAGAACTGGGCCGTTCGGGTAAGGTCTGCGGTCCGCAGACCACTTTTGCAGTCGCATAATGCGCCGCAGAACTCTCCTACGAAAATCTTCATGCTGGATCTACGATGGACTGTGCAGCCCGCAAGAGCACTATGCGGTTGCATATTGGACCGCAAAATGACCCTCCAAAATTGAACATTTTTCTGTTGCACTCTGCGTCGAATCTGCGGCTGATGGTAGGCTACAATCTTGTGTTTTAGTTGCTTATTGTACTCTAATTTAGTGCACTTTAATTGAGTTAGAGCTTTAATCGCTAGTGCTTTGCACTAATTGTGTGTTTTATGCATTGTAGGAGTGATTCCAATCTATGTAGATATTGTGGAATGAATTCATGCTATTTAAAAGCTTTGAAGTCTGAATAAAAGCCCAAGGATTAAATTGGGATCGTAGTCGGGGATTAACGGGTGATAGTGCACTTTAAGAACGCAACGAAGAATCGAGCAGGCATACTGCGCATTGTCCAGTAAAATGCACATAACCTTTAGCTCATAAATTCGTTTGGGCTCTACAATATATCGTTGAAAATATATTTAAAAGAGCTACAACTTTCATGTTTTATACTTTCCCAAATTCCTAACTGATACAACCCAGGTGCGCGACCAAGTGCGCGATCGCGCACTGGGCGTGCACTTGGGGCAGAATGGTGTGCAAAATGCGCGACCAAGTGCGCGACCAAGTCCCCAGGTGCGTGACCGCGCATGTACTATCCGGGAAGAGTCCTATTTATCTAAGAAAAGGGTAGTTTCATTCGTTTTTATTTTGGGGGCGGATTAAATACCCCAAAATACCATTTTAGAAAGAACTTTGGACATATTTCGACCTAGGGAGTCCAAGGAGGCTAAGGAGGAGTTTGAAGAACCCAAGAACAAGGATTTCATCATTCCTTCCTCACTCAAGATCTGGGTTTGGATTGTATTTATGCTTTCCTCTACTTTTATTTCATTTGTGAAAAATTTCTCCATGTCTATGGAGTATAACCTTTTGGGATTTGATGGATTTAGTGTATTGATGGTTGTTTGTGTATTATAACTCTACTTTTATGTATTTGAATCATTTTTGGAAGATTTAATTGTTACATCTATATTCACTTGTTCTTGTAATCGAAAGAGGCATAACTATTCTTTTTTAGTTATAAAAAAAATAGTTATGCCTCTTTCGATATCCATCTTCTTCTCAAAACCAACTACCCCTTTGTTAAATGGCCATTGCAATGGACTGACTTGTACTAAGCCATTGAAGATATATCCCATTACACCAATGTTCAGCATGTTACTTGGAGGAAACCAGCACAAGCATTTGTTAAAATCAACAGCGATGGCAGTGCACTTACAAACCTAGGGAAGATAGGTGTTGGGTCCATCATCAGGGATCACAGGGGTACATTTATCCATGCCTTAGCAGGCCCATTGGGTGAAGGTACCAAAAATCAAGCAGAGATAGAAGCAACAATTATTGGGATCACATGGTACTTAGAATGGTTACACCAAAGTGCACCTTGAAGCAGACTCAACTTTACTCATTCACTGGCTCACCAGTGAGACTACACCACCGTGGGCACTGAAAATGCTGCTACTAAAACTGAAGCAGTTATGTGATCAATGTGCAGCAATTAATTTCTCTCATGTCTATAGAGAAGCTAACTGTCCAGTAGACTTATTATCAAAGCTCAACCATAGTCTCACAACACTCACCAACTTCCATTCTCTCCACTCACTGCCCAGTCAGATCATAGGTCAAATCCAACATGATTTCCTTGAAACACCACCATTCAGACATAAGAAAACCAATAAAATCATCATACCACCACACCTAGCCTCTCCTGCTACTTCTTATGGGTATGGATGACAGTCACACAACAATGGGAGTAGACCTAATTGTCCAAGATTGAATGAGCTATAACAACAAAGAAACTAGTAGCAGCAACAACTGCACCAAATGCTGCAGCAACAGCAGCCTCAATAGCAGACAAGCATTGTGTGCGACCAGCAAGTTTTCACTAATCAGTTTTTTTTTGCAGGTATATGGTTCCATCTCAGTATATTGGTATGTATTCAAGGTGTGGTATTAGCATTTCATGTGCTCAATCTGTTGAATAAATATCAATATACATGGGACACCCAGGATCAATCCTTTCTAGATTTAGGGCATCTTAATGGCAGATTGGCTTCCTGTAGCTCCTGCTGCCCACTCTCTTCTATCAACAAATCCTTTTGTCCATTGCACTCTTTGCCTTTGGGCAGTGTTATAGATGACATATGACTACAATCCAGAAGCAGCAGTATTTCTGAATTTTGGAGTTGCTTGGACAGTTTTTTGCACACCTTTTGACATCTGTTTGGGCTACTTTCACAATGGCTTCCACCCATGTTCAAGCCAATACGAAGATAACTCTGATGTATCGTTCACTCTATCCCCTATGATGGTTTTGCCTTTTCACATATGGAGAACTATTTTTCATTTGTACCATATGAGCAAATGTATATGGGAGAAGATCCTCAATTCTACTCTCATAGTTGGCCTAACTTCACTTGGTCTTTGTACATCATTAGGCTACCAATTTTGGTTAGCAAAATGGTACACCCTCATTTAGGTCTAACTTCACATACTTGTAAGGTATAAAATGGCTATAGATTTAGTAGTTATCAAGTATCATCCATTTATCTAGAGGTAAGGTTTATGCCCCCCTCATTTTTTGTACTTTAGCTTTATATATATGAAAATCAACCCTAGGCACAATGCCTAGTGGACCTTTATTTTTTTAAAAAAAGAGAGACATAACTTGTGATATCTTTGCATTATATTGTTGGTTGAGTTCATAGATTCTTCTAAGTAATCGAAGGAGGTTAGTTGAATCCTTGATTAAACCTAGTTATGAGGATAATCAAAAGAGGTTCTCCTAAAGAATAATCCATTACGAATTCTTGCATATCTTCACCGAGCTTAAATTGGTTCATATTGTGAGGTTGAGACTTAATCGAGAGAGGAGTTTCTAATAAACAATTGTACTAATAATTAAGTGAATTCGAGAGACTCACTTGAACATTAGAAGTGAATTATCTAGAGTTAGATCCCGAACAATTATCTTGGACCTATTCTATCAACCATATTTTCTCCCATTGATAACTTCCTTGCTTACCTTTGTTGTGATTGTCATTAGTCAATAGTTTTAGATTCTTAGTTAATTTTAATTCTTAATTGTATAAATCTCAATTGTTGATTCTCCTCGATAGCAATCGAGCTACAAACTGTGATAATACTGTTTAACTCCAATCCCTGTGGACACGATATTATACTATACTATCTTTGACTAGCGAGCACAATTTAAGTGTGTGTTTTGCGCTCGTCAAATTTTGGCGTCGTGGCCGGGAATTAGCAATCAATAGTGTTTGAAGTAGTTTGTAGTGACAATTCAGGAAGAAATCTTGAAGAGCATATTCTTGTTATTGAACTCTAAATGATGTAAAGATGGACTAAAACCAGCCTAAGAAAACGGTTAAAGAGTTAGCAGCTGAATATTATCAGTGGTGTGCTACGTGTTTTAAATGCGGTGGAAATCAACTATGGGTTGATTGTCAAGCAGGTATGTATTCTTCCTATGGTTTATCTTTTGAACACTCTCACTTTGTCTCAAGTCCGTACATGTATGAGGATTCATATGGGTATAATTCTGATTCTGGTTGGGATGAATACCCTTATTATGACTGGAATGAAAGCGAAGTGAGACAACCACCTCAAGCGGAGAATGTTAGTTTAGAATAGCTTATGTATAAGTTCATAAATAAGGTGGAAGAGAGATTTACACACGATGATGAAGCCAGTAACAACCTAACAATGAAGTGAATCAATTAGTGAATAGACTTAGCTCGTTGCATTGCGATGGTGAATATATGGAAGAGATACAATGTGAAAATGAGCCTACCTGAGATGATGATCATCTACAGAGAGTTTTCCACTCTGCAAGAGGACTCTGTTTCAACTGAAATGATTGAAAATGAGGTTTTGGTTGATTATGAAGCAATATAAGAAGATTTCAAACCCTCATCCAAACATCCATAATTGCAACTTTTAGTAGAAGAGAATGAGGAATAAATGGTCTTGGACTTACCAGAGGAGTACTCACATAACCTTTCTTCTTTATTTTCTTATTCTAACCTTGATCATGTGGATTTTATTTTTGGGGATTTATAGGAATATGCAGGGATTGATCTTGTGGATGAATGCAAAAACAAGTTAAGGATAATCCTACAAGAACAATCCACTGCTCAAAATGAGGCCAAGAAAGAAAGAAAAGAGCGGGTCTTTCAAAACTCCCTAAAGGACTTTGGCCTGATGAGCTCCATAATGAATCACGAGGAGCGAAATCGAAAAATGCATTCAGAATTAGTGGTGGAGTTCACAAGTTCTCGAAAACGGAAAAAGTCCACGGGAATCTTCTTTACCTCTTGCTTTTTATTTGTATATCATAGGGACATGCCATAATTTAAAGTGTGGGGTGGAGATGTAAATATGTAATTAACTATTGTTTTCTTTTCTTGTGTGTGTTTTCATTTCTTTTGATTGAAATTTTAAAGTCAAAAAAGAAAATTATATTTTTCTTTAGGTTGTATAATAATTTTCCCTTGGATTTTCTTTATGTCGCGGTTCTTTTCCAAGGGTTTTGTTTGAACCGGGTATAGTTAGATTAATTTTATTTTTAGGAGTATGAGATCGTGTGCTGTGATTCTAAATGAAAGCAATATCTCTTGACTTTATTATGCCTTGAGAATAGTAAGCGCTTTAGTTGTGACGCTTATGCTCAGTTTTTGACTCTTGTATAAGTACCTTAAATTATATGATCTTAACTTTGCGTAACTACTTGGATTGGGTGTCTTGATGAGTCTGATCCTGAGTGAGTTATGTGCCATGTGTGTGAGAGACTTTGTGTATTCTGTGCAGTACAATTGATGTCTAGAACTTGCCCCGTGTGTTTGCAAAGCGAAATAGTAGATTTGTTCAGTCGTGGAAGTGATATTGGTGTATCTTTATTGAGCCAGCTATATATGTTACCCACCAAATGGTTATGTATCGTAGTCAACCCCGTTGAGCCTGTAATCCCATTTCTTTATGTAACCACATTACAAGTCTTACCCTTTTGGTTGAATTGACCATCTATTTGAACTATTTACCTCTATGAACTTTGTAAAAGTTAAAGTGTGGGGTGGTTGGTTTGGCTTTTGAGTGGAACTATTGAAATAAGGAGAAATGTGCACTGTTGTGAAAAAGTATGAGCCACTTGAATCGAAAAAGAAAATGAAGAAAACAAATAGTTTATATTCATTAATAGTGGTAACTCTTGATGTATTTGTGCTTAAAGAAGTTGGGAGTCGACATATACGAATGTGAAGGTGGATTTATGGTTTGACATAAGTGTGGGGTTTAAAGGTTAAGTATATGTATTAAAAGTGTTTAGGGAGGTGTAGTTACTCTTATATCTAAATGTATCCTACCCGTCCCGCAGCCTACATTACAACCAATTAAAGTCCTACTTGATCCTTGACTGAATGAGCTTGATTAGTTGAGTAATACACTATGGGCAAGCCTATGGTTCATCTTTTGTGGCATATGAATATTTTTCCGAGAGTGAGTGAATTCTTTCTATCTTGAGTTCCTAGTTGTTCTTGATGTCTATTGTGTGTGAAACTACTCTCGATTGTTTTGTGATGGCACTTGATTCATGAAGGAAAGGTAATGTCGTGGACCTCTATGTTAGAGTAAGTGAGTAAGTTGTGAATAATACGTGGTACTTGTGAATCAATTCTTGAGGTGAAAATATTACACTATTGTGCTTAGTCTATTTTAAATATTCTTGGTGTAATGAGTTAGGGGAGTTATTTAAAAAGGTCGTGCCTATATAAAGTGTGGTTTGATTGCTCGAGGACGAGCAATAGTTTAAGTATGGGGTGTTGATTTTAGGCTATAATCTTGTATTTTAGTCTCTTATTGCACTCTAATTTACTGCACTTTAATTGAGTTGGAGCTTTAATCGCTAGTGTTTTGCACTAATTGTGTATTTTATGCCTTGTAGGAGTGATTCCGATCTATGTAGATGTTGTGGAGTGAATTCATGCTATTTAGGAGCTTTGAAATCTGAGTAAAAGCCCAAGGATTAAGTTGGGATCGTGTTCGGAGTTCAACGGATGATAGTGCACTTTAAGAGCGCAACGAAGAATCGAGCAGGCATACTGCGTATTGTCCAGTAAAATGCACATAACCTTTAGCTCCGAAATCCATTTGGGCTCCACATATATATTTTTGGAAAGATATTTAAAAGGTCTATAACTTTCATGTTTTACACTATCCCAAATTCCTAACTTATATAACCCAGGTGCGCGACCAAGTGCGAGATCGCGCACTGGGCGCGCACTTAGGGCGGAATGGTGTGAAAAATGCGCGACCAAGTGCGCGACCAAGTCCCCAGGTGTGCGACCATGCATGTCTTATCCGGGAAGAGTCCTATTTCGCTAAGAAAAGGGTAGTTTCATTCGTTTTTGTTTTGGGAGCGGATTAAATACCCCAAAACACCATTTTAGAAGGAACTTTAGACATATTTCGGCCTAGGGAGGCCAAGGAGGCTAAGGAGGAGATTGAAGAACACAAGCACAAGGATGTCATCATTCCTTCCTCACTCAATATCCGGGTTTGGATTGTATTTATATTTTTCTCTACTTTTATTTTATTTGTGAAGAACTTTTCCATGTTTATGGAGTTTAACCTTTTGGGTTTCGATGGATTTGGTGTATTGATGGTTGTTTGTAGATTATAACTCTATTTTTATGTATTTGAATCATTTTTGGAAGATTTAATTATTGCATCTATATTCACTTGTTCTTGTAATGGAAAAGGCATAACTTGTGATATCTTTGCATTATATTGTTGGTTGAGTTCATAGATTCTTCTAAGTAATCGAAAGAGGACAGTTGAATCCTTGATTAAACCTAGTTAGGAGGATAATCGAAAGAGGTTCTCCTAAAGACCAATCCATTACGAATTCTTGCATATCTTCATCGGGCTTAAATTGTTTCATATTGTGAGGTTGAGACTTAATCGAGAGAGGAGTTTCTACTAAATTGTATTGATATTAAGTGAATTCAAGAGACTCACTTGAACATTAGAAGTGAATTATCTAGAGTTAGATCCCGAACAATTATCTTGCATCTATCCTATCAACCCATATTTTCTCCCATTGATAACTTCCTTGCTTACCTTTGTTGTGATTGTCATTAGTTAATAGTTTTGGATTCCTAGTTAATTTCACTTCTTAATTATATAAATCTCAATTGTTGATTCTCCTCGATAGCAATCGAGTTACAAACTACGATAATACTATTTAACTCCAATCCCTGTGGACACGATATTATACTATACTATCTTTGACTAGCGATCATAATTTAAGTATGTGTTTTGCCCTCGTCAGCTGCCCGTAAAGTGAATCTGCGATCTCATAATGGACCGTAGAAATGCCCTGCTCTGCCAAAATATTTCTTCAACTCCCCAAGGTACTGTTCAACCCATAAAGTCTGTACCGCGGAATAATCATCAACATATAATCTACCTTGGCATCACGAAAAATCGGGTTCTAGGTGAAATTTTTACGGGGCCTTACATCCTCCCCGCTTAAGATCAGTCATCCTCGAATGAAGGTCAAAATTCGCCATTAGTGTGAACAACTAATTTTTGACCATACCCAAATTTTATACTATTTTAGTGTAAATATATATTTTATGTCTACTTTTGATATTTCAAATCTTTATCTCACTTTTAGTAGAGCTTATAAAAACTACCAAAAATATTCACACTTTTAGAATACAAATTTTATTTCTATTTGTAACGAGAAAAAGAAGATTTACAAAAAATATTTGGTTTCTTTTAATTAGAATTTTTAATATGTAAGTTATGGTATATTTTTTTTTTGTCATTTAAATTATAGTTTAAATATTTAATTTTCTTATATCTTTTTAATATATACTTAATTAGTATTCTTACTTAGTTATTTTATTTTATCTTATAAAAAAATAATAAGTACGCTTCTTTTAGTATTCTAAGCCTTAGTATGTAGTACTTTTTTTTCCCCAGTAATTTCTTTTAGAGATATAAGATATTAGTATAAGTAGTTTTGTTTTAATATTTGATTTTTTTAGTCTTGTTAATTGGCTTTTGTTTTTTTTTTTTAAAAAAAGATGAGGATAAGAAAAGAAAAATGATTTCTTCCTATCCTAACGCTAACACCACGACTTTCTCCTCCCAATCCCCCATTTCCCTAATTCTCTCATACTGCTCACATTAATCCTAATTCCCTTACGTCCTATTCTCCACTTCCCCCATTCATCTCCTTAACCCACATATCCGTCACACACACACACATTCTATATATAGCACACACACACTTTAGTGAAAAGGGGGGATGGAAAAAGAAATTTCAGCAACTAAGAGAAAAGAGGACTGTTCTTTTAGAGTAAAAAAAATCACTTGAAAAAACTGTTTAGTTACGTTATTGAGTTCGAAGCCGGAGTTCGAAATTTCGTTTGCGGTTCTGAGTTCGTGGTTCTAGAAAAGTTAGTATTGCTAGCTTTGGAAATCAGTAGATTGTAGCTGTAATTTTGTTGAAATTTTCACAAAAAGGTTCATCTCTGTCTCTTTAATATCTGGCTCATACATGGTTAGATATGTTTGTTGATATCTTTTGAATCATTTTTATGGCATAAGAATTTGAGAAGTTTTAGTCTTGTTCGGTTTCTGCATTCTCAATATTGTTTAGTATGAGTAAAAGTTTGAAAGAGAATCCTTTAAAAGATGACGACTTTTATGGTGTACATAAGTAATTACTAGATTCTTGGATGAGTTTATTTTAATCTTTAATTTTTAATTCTCATGACAATCCCGAAATTTTTGTTTGATCTAATGTACATCGCTGGATTATTTGCGACTTTAGTAAAATAATAACTAAGATGAGTTCTTTGTTCTTTTTTTTTGTGTTTGCTCTTTCTTTCAGTTTTAAGTAGGATGGGTACCTAAAGATTTTTTTTTTTACTTTGTTATAGTTTGGTTTAGTTATCTTAGAAGTTTCATTTATATTTTTGGTATGAAGTAACGTGATTGACAAAATTTTGTTGGAGCATGTCTTAGTTTATTATTTGAGTTACTGAAATCTTGATTCTTTAATAGTTAAATCAGATTCATGTTCATATAAATGTCTATATCAAATTAGGACAAGCTACTCACACAGAACAATATGATAGCTAATTAGGATTATTGTTTTATATTAAGTTCCACTGATAAATATAGCTGAAATTTACATATGTTTTTTTTTGTATAAATATTTCTAGATAATAATAAATCTAATGTGATGTAGGTTTGTTTAAATTGTAACGCATCAGTAGAAAACTTCGTTGATTTGGTTCTATCTTCTAGGCCAATGGTCATCTCTTAGTTATATTTTACTTTAAAACCTTAAGATTCATTAGAATAGGTAAAAAATAATAATAATAATAATAATAATAATAATAATAATAAAATAGATAAATAATTGAGATATTCTAAAATGCTAGAAAAACTTTAGATGTACTTTAAATATTAGCCCATATGTTCATACCCGAACCTTGGATTGATATGCTTAAGTAATAAAAGGATCTTGTGCGCATTCCCGCGTCTTGATACCTTTAAATTCAAAATAATTATGTTTTGACAATGTGTATATTCCGTACCTTGGTTTAACATTTAATTTCAAAGAAGTACCTTGTGTGCGTACCGCATCTTGGTGAACACAATTAATAAAATATAATAATTAATTAAGCGGTAATAAATAAGCCATAATCAATAAAATACAAGAATAACTAAAAAATGATTCAAGCCTTACATTAGTCAATAAAGCGACCGTGCTAGAACCACGGGACTCGAGGGGTGCCTTACACCTTCCCCTCAGTCAACAGAATTCCTTACTCAGTCTTCTGTTTTCGTAGACCATAAATTAGGAGTCAAATCTTCCTTTTGATAAGGGATTCAATAAAAGGTGACTTGGAACACCAAAACTCAATTCCAAGTGGCGACTCTGAATAATAAATAATTCCTTTTCAAAACGTCACTTTAATTGGAAAAACTTTTCTAACTCAACCTCGTAATAAGGGTTGCAGGAAAAAAGAGGTGTGACAGCTCTGGCGACTCTACTGGGGATAAGAACCCAGAACTTCCGGTTCGGGGTTCAGAATTCGAGCTTATAAGATGATTTATACTTGGCTTTATTGATTTGATGTTATTAATGTATTTTTGGGTCTAATGTGCTAATTGTCGCTTATTTACCGCTTTGATATTATTTGAACTGTATTAAATTATCTTCTTACGCCTCCCTTTTGAGTCTTATGAATTTATGGTGCACACGTGCGCGTGGCCCACTTTTCTGTTAGAAGTCATACCAATTAGAACGAGGCTGGGTCAGTAACTAGGCCGGGTAGACTTTCGTGCTCCCGGTACATTGCTCCCACCTCGGCTCGAGTTGTCCGCTTGGGTAAGCCATGTCTAGAACACACCCCCAGGTTTAAACCTAGAATAACATAGCCTCATGCCAGATCCCTAGTAGGTACGTTTGTTTGCATCATGTGCATTTGACTTTGGGGACTCAACACAGGGGTTGGGTCTGTCTAGGACAGGTGTACCCGAAATTACAAGACCATCCTGATGCATCTTATGTGCTACTTGTGCATTATGTTTGATTTGGTTTGTGCATATTGACCGGTTTCTAAAAATAAAATAAAAATATAAAAATATTGAGGGAAAATCAGAAAGAAAAAAATATGAGGGAGAAAATTTACCCGATTTTCGAAAATCTCAGTATTTACCCAAAAAAAGAAAGCCTGAATTTTTCAAAAAAAGTGCCATCCTATTCCTGAAATATCTACGAACTACGCGGGTCTGATTCTCACCGGATGTGAGATACGTAGGCAACCTTTATAGGGTTCGGCCCCATTTTTATAAAATAACTATATAAAAAAAGAAATGTGTCTAGTGTTTTTTTTAATCAAAGAACAAATAAGCAGACCCAGCTTCGGTTAATCCCAAATCGTTCCTGTCAAAATAGCCTTAGAACATCTTCAAAATTGTTGAAGGGTTGTTCTCACAAGAATGGACGTGTTTGTCAATTGGGAATCACTTTGACCATAATGCCCTTCCCCCGGCCCTAAAGCTATCCTTGAAAGTAAGAAGGGGCCATAGTTGCAAAAATAGCCACCCTTTCTTCGGTCACAATTGCAAAAATAGCCCCCCTTCTCGTTGATTTTTCTTAAAATTGAGTTATTTACAAAAGATTGTTTTGCAAAAGGAGTGCATTGGTTCTGTCTCTTGAGACTAGTGTCAACCCTAACCTTAACCACCCACAGGTACAAAATGAGCACTGTCCAGAACACACCATTCACAGTTGTAGACGAGGCTCCACTTCAGCTTCAGATGTGGTGGTATGATTTAGGAGAAGATGGTCAGAAATGGGTCACCAAGCACCTGGGAGCCCTTAAAGATATTATGAAAATTAAACCACGGGATGATTTGATTGAGGCACTAGTGACTTTTTGGGACCCCGCTCACAATGTCTTTCGCTTCTCCGATTTTGAGCTAACTCCCACTTTAGAAGAGATAGCTCGATATTCCGGGTTTGGCAGGGATTTGAGAAACCAGGAGCTCATATTCCCAAGGGCTCTTTCTGTACACCGATTCTTCGATCTTCTAAACATCAGTAAGCAAATTAGAAAGACCAACGTACTCGAAGGGTGTTGTTCTTTCTGCTTCTTATACTCTAGGTTCGGGCAGCCAAATGGGTTTGAAATGTATGAAAAGGGCCTTAACAACAAGCAGAACAAAGACACATGGCAGATTCATCGTCGCTTCACTTTCATAGTGGCGTTTCTGGGAATTATGGTCTTCCCAAACGAGGAGCAGACAATTGATACCTGCATAGCCAGGGTTGTACAGGTCCTCACTACCAAAGAACATCACACTCTTGCCCCGATCATTCTATCAGACATTTATCGGGCGTTGACTTTGTGCAAGTCCGGGGCAAATTTCTTCGAAGGGTGCAATATTTTGTTACAAATGTGGTTGATTGAGCATCTCCGACATCACCCCAAGTTCATGAGCTATGGTCCGAGCAAGGACAATTTCATTGAGAGTTACGAAGAAAGAGTAAAAGATTACAACTCTCCAAAAGGGGTGGAAGCCTGGATATCCCACCTAAGATCTTTAAATGCAAGTCAAATTGAGTGGACTTTGAGATGGCTCCCGGTAAGAGAGGTGATACACATGTCGGCCCTAAAAGGTTATTTGTTGTTGTTGGGCTTGAGAAGTGTCCAGCCGTATGCACCACACAGAGTTCTAAGACAGCTAGGAAGGTACCAAGTAGTACCTAAGGATGAAGATTTGAGTGTGCAAGTGATTGAGCTACACCCCGAAGCCCCACTCCCCAAATCTTTAATCCAGCAAATTTGGAATGGTTGTCGCTACTTGAAAGATGATACTCAGGTGCCAGATCCTGTGAGAGGTGAGGTAGATCTGGGTTATGCTATATGGTTTGGGAAGAGGTCTCGCGTGGATGATGTGCCAGAGCCCAAAAGGCCCACAAAAAGGCCGCATGTTCAAGCCTTTGATGATAAAATCTAAGAATGGTTGACCTGGGGTGAACGGGAAAAGGGATACAAACAACTATTCATGCCTTAGAAGAAAGGTTGAGAAACCTCAATTTTGAGAAAGACTTGCAATAACAAGAATCCGAAGGGGAAAAGAAGAGTCTGATCCACAAAAATGAAGCCCTTCGTTCTCAACTTCAACAGATAAAGAAAGCCTCTGAAATGCCAGTGAGAAGTTGGAAAGACCAGAGAACCATTGCCAATCTGATGGAAAAAGTGCAAGATTATGATTCCCTCTTGGCAAAGACTGAAAAGGCGTTGGACAAAGCCAAGGAAAAGATCGTACAGCTAAATGAGAAGGCCGAATTAAGTAAGGATCGCCAAGTAACAAAATTTGAAGAAGAGAGGGCTCAATTCGAGAGAGAGAAGGCCCATTGGGTACGTTCAGAAGCTCAGCTCCATGCACAGTTGGAAGAAATGAGAAGGTACAATAGAGAATACCAGCATGCAGATTTTGATAGGGAGATGGCTCAGGCGAGACTCGAGCAGGCTAGACTTCGGGCTCAGTTAGAGTCAACCTTAGATCGTGAGGGCCACATAAGGGAGATAGCCACCGCTCGCCAGCAGCAGTTACAAGACCGAGATCAGAATTTCCAGTACTTCAAAGAGCAAGTCCATAATTTGGCTGTTTATACCGCTCAAAGTTATGT
This sequence comes from Nicotiana tabacum, assembly GCF_000715075.1. NCBI lineage: Eukaryota > Viridiplantae > Streptophyta > Magnoliopsida > Solanales > Solanaceae > Nicotiana > Nicotiana tabacum. Next base: position 141,378,936 of record NC_134096.1, on the reverse strand, counting down.
GAACTGCCAAGGGATGGATTATGAGAAGTTTTTGGAGCATGCACCTACTTTTGCCCGTCATCTTGCAGCAGAGTTAGAAAGGATGTACCGTACATTAGGGGCTCAACCAGGGCAAGCCCCACCATGAGCAGATGTTCCAGTGTTTGAAAGCAAGAAGATTGTGGAGTTGAAATATAGTCGTAGTTGTTAGAATTTTTCATGTAGTAGTTATATTTTAGTTTGAGTCATTGTTGAATCTTTAAAATCGCTGTCTTTTAGTCTTGTCAGAGTCTGGTAAGTCATTTTCAATGTAATGTCCTTTCTGTTATTGTATTATTTCGTTTTGTTACAAAAAAAACTATTATTATTTTTCCCTGAACTACGTAATGGTCTGATTCATGCGACGTCATGATACGTAGGCAATCCTCATCGGATGCGATCATAACCATAATTAATCTAAAAAAAATGAAAAAAAAAGCGTTAAATTCAAGATGAAAACAAACCAATAAATCAATAAGTCGGGATGAAGCATAAAGCCTTCCAAGATCATTTTAGAAATGAAAATGGCATTAGGTGCATGACATATAATGTGTGATTAATATCTGCAAAATGCCTAACTCTAACACATTTGTTGTTTGTCATTTTAAAAGATAAAGTAAAACAGAGGTGGTTGGTTTGTGGCTTAAACTGGCGACTCACCCTTACAACACGAGATCAAAAGGAAAAAGTAGAATGGCAAACAACAGTGAGAATGAGTCAGATAATGATGATGTCCATGGGCAATTGGTTGAACAAGGTTCAGGACTGGTTGAAGAAGTAAAAGTGTTGAAGCAACAATTGGCAGAGATGTACCAAGCCTGGGTGAATGGACAAGCACGGCCCTCACTACCCATAGGGCCTTCGGATAATTTTCATAATGTGTCAATTGCCACTCAAGTGCCTATCTCCATAACAAGTAACCCATTATACCAACCTGGATTCAGTCCGAGCATTAACCTTCCCACTATCCCCAGTACCTCCATTCCACGTCCTCCAATCGTACCCCTCAGAAATGACCCACCTACTATACCTTTTGTCCATACTTTCACTGTCCCTCAACCGGCTCTTGCTCAAAAGTCCAATAATGATCCACAACTGGATGCTCATGATGCCCAACATTACTCTCCAGAACTGACTTTCAAGGTTCCAGATTCATACAAGCATACTCCTCATAATGTGTTCCCAATTGAGATCGATAAGCCCAAAAAGAATATGGAACAAGAGGAAATGACCAGAAAAATGAAGAGCTTGGAACAAACCATGAGAAACATACAGGGTTTGGGGGGCCACAAGAGTGTTTCGTTTAATGATCTATGCATGTTTCCCCATGTTCATTTGCCACCCAGCTTCAAGACCCCCAAGTTTGACAAGTATGATGGGCATGGTGATCCCGTTGCCCATTTGAAGAGGTATTGTAACCAATTAAGGGGAGCGAGAGGCAAAGAAGAATTGCTCATGGCTTATTTTGGGGAAAGTTTGACAGGAATTGCTTCAGAGTGGTTCATAGATCAAGACATCTCTCACTGGCACGTTTGGAATGACATGGCTCAAGATTTTGTCCAACAGTTTCAGTACAATATTAATATAGTGCCAGACCGCTCCTCTCTCGTCAACATAAAGAAGAAACCAACAGAAAGCTTCAGAGAATATGCAATCAAGTGGAGAGAGCAGGCTGCTAGGGTCAAACCACCAATGAAAGAGGCAGAAATGATTGACTATTTTCTCCAAGCTCAGGATCCTGATTACCTCCATTACATGTTGGCCGCCATCGGTAAACCTTTTGCTGAGGCGATTAAGATTGGTGAAATAGTTGAGAACGGCATGAAGTCAGGCAAAATTGTGAGTCAGGCAGCCCTTAAGGCGACCACACAAGCAATTCAAAGCGGGTCAGGCAGTTTCGGAAATCGGAAAAAGAAGGAGGAAGGATCCATGATGGCATCTGGGTTCGGGGGAGTTCAAAGAGGAATAGATCCTTCTTACGTGAAATTCCAACAAGGACAATCCAATTCTCCTCAACATTATATCCGCCTCAAGGTCCCCGATACTCAGTTTCCCTACAACAATACACAGTGTTTAATGCTCAGGCTTATGCTAGGCCTCCCAATCACTAACAATGGCGGGCACCGATTCCACAAGGTTCCCGTCAACTCCGGCCGAATTTTCAGGCACCATATAATCCTCGTCCCCGACAAGAATATGTGAGAGAACAGGAGCTAAAGAAAGAGTTTACCCCAATTGGAGAATCGTATACAAGCCTATTTTGAAAGTTGATGCAGTTGAAGTTGATTGAACCTATTATGCCGCGTTATGTGAATCCAAATTCAAAAAGTTTTGACTCAAATGCAAGATGTGAGTATCACTCTAACACCCAAGGGCATAGTACTGAAAACTGTTGTACATTAAAGAAAGCCATTGAAATTTGATTGAAGCAAAGGCAATTGTGGTAACAAACAATGAGGATACTCCTAATATCACAAACAATCCGCTCCCAACTCATGATAATACACATTTTATTGGGATGATTTGTGATGATCGGGATTATAAGCAGTCTGGCAAGACATAGATGGTTGTTAGAACCATAGGGCCAGAACCAAAAGTGATAGTGAGCCCGCCGCAATTGGCACCGTTGATGGTGAAAGGTGCGAGTTCTAGTTTGAACTTGGCATGTTCTGAAAAAATGATTCTCTATGTTCCTGGAAGCACAAAAAGGTTGAGGTTCAATTGGGTGGGCCAAAACTTTACATCCCCGGGGGCATTCAAAAGATCATTCCGAATAATGGTTTGAGGAATATAATAGAACCAGTCGTGATCCGACCTGTTTCCCAACTCCTAGTGACAAACACAAAAGCTATTCCCTGGAATTATAACAAGACTGTCATGACATACAAAGGAAAAGAGATAGTTAAAGAAACAGGTGAAATGGGGGGCTTGACCCGCTCTGGAAGGTGTTATTCACCAGAGGAATTGAGAAAAGCTAAGCAAGCCAGGGAAAGTCACTTGCCAGTGAAAGAACCCGTTGCAGAAAAAGAAGCGGAGGAATTCCTTAAGAAGATGAAATTGCAAGACTACTCAATCATTGACCAACTAAGGAAAACTCCTGCTCAGATATCTTTGTTATCTCTGCTTTTGCATTTAGAAGAGCATCGTCGTGTGTTGGTCAAAACTTTGAACGAGGCATATGTATCAAAAAAGACAACGGTGAATCAGCTAGAAAAAATGGCTGAAAGATTCTTTGAAGTAAATAGAATTACTTTCAGCGATGATGATTTGCCTGAGGAAGGGGCTGGCCACAATAGAGCTTTGCATCTTATGGTCAAATGTGAAGGGCACTACGTAAAAGGAGTCATGATTGACGGAGGCTCAAGTGTAGATGTGTGTCCTCTTTCTACTCTACAACAGCTGAACATCGACACTAACAGAATTCGAACCAGTAATGTCAGCATCAGAGCTTTTGATGGTTCAAAAAGAGACACTATTGGGGAAATCGAACTCACCATGACAATTGGCCCGGTTGATTTTAACATTGTCTTTCAAGTGTTAGATATGGAAACTTCCTATAATTTTCTTTTGGGAAGGCCGTGGATCCATATGGCCAGAGCTGTACCATCCACCCTACATCAAATGGTCAAATTCGAGTGTGACGGGCAAGAAATTATTGTTCATGGGGAGGACGACTCATCCGTCTATAAAGACCCATCCATTCCATATATCGAGGCCAAGGAAGGATGTGAATCCATCATTTATCAAGCATTTGAGGTGATAGAGGTGGACCAAGTGGAAGAAGGAAAACCAATTCTGCATCCCCGTTTTTCAGCCACATCTATGATGGTAGCTTCGCTGATGTTGAGGAACGGCTATGAACCAGGAAAAGGATTGGGATCCTCTCTGCAAGGAATTGTGAACCCCATTGCTCTATTTTGGAAGAAAAATACCTTTGGCTTGGGATTTAAACTAACTTTAGCTGACATAGAAAGAGCCAAGGCCCGCAAAAAGAATGGTTGGAATCTGTCCAAACCAATCCCTCACATTGCCTACTCCTTTGTCAAGCCACAATTTGAAGAAGTCCAAAATCCTTCTACTCAGGATGACATTGACGGAGTTTGCCAGGGTCTCAAGGAGATGTTCTATGAGACCAATATGGTTCAATTTGGGGAGGGTCCTAGCCGTGCAAGTGTTCAACTGATTGGTCCAGATACCTCGCTCAGCAACTGGGAAGCAACTCCTCTTCCCATCAGGAAGGAGTCTTGGTAGCCTGTTTTGTTGTTTTTTCTATATTTGGATTATTTTAAGGGTTGTAATCCAGATATTTTAGTTTAATTACTTTGCCGTGATGTTAACCCTTCTACCCTTTCATATTCAATGAAATGAAGTTCCATTTTCGTAGTAAAATTCTATCTTTTTATTTCCCTAATTTTTGTTAATTTCTTATCATTTTCAGTTTCGATAATGCTGGCTTTAAATACATGACATGCACGCGGAATTCATGCCCAGATCTTAAAAAACTGTTTAATCTCGAAATAATGAATCAAGAAGTTGAGTATGACGAAGATGAGGCTTTTAGAGAAATAAAAAGGGAATTGGATCAATTTGAGAATAAGTCTAAGCTTAACTTAAATGAAACTGAGGCAATTAACCTGGGAAGTCCTGAAGAAACCAGAGAAACAAAAATAAGCATTCATACTGAACAAAAGACGAGAGATGCCATAATTTTTTTTTGTTCGAGTACAGAGATGTATTTGCTTGGTCGTATGATGACATGCCAGGTTTGAGTGTCGATTTAGTGGTCCATAAGCTTCCCACATATCCTAATTTTCCACCAATCCAGCAAAAACAAAGGAAGTTTAAGACAGACATGAGTGATAAGATTAAAGAAGAAATCACGAAGCAACTAAGTACAAATGTGATCAGGGTCGTCCGATACACTACATAGTTAGCAAATGTTGTGCCAGTGCCAAAGAAGGATGGGAAAATCAGAGTTTATGTTGACTATAGGGATTTAAACAAAGCAAGTCCAAAGGATAACTTTCCCTTACCCAACATTCATATCCTTGTTGACAATTGTGCTAAACATGAGATCCAATCTTTTGTGGATTGTTATGCCGGATATCACCAAATTCTGATGGATGAAGAAGATGCAAAAAAGACCGCCTTCACAACTCCATGGGGAACTTATTGTTATAGGGTCATGCCATTCGGTTTGAAGAATGCAGGGACAACTTATATGAGAGCCATGACTACCATATTCCATGACATGATGCACAAAGAGATTGAAGTGTATGTTTATGATGTGATCATTAAGTCGAGAACACAAGCTGACCATGTGCAAGACTTGAAAAAGTTCTTTGAAAGGCTACGAAGGTACAATCTCAAACTCAATCCAGCCAAATGTGCATTTGGAGTTCCTTCTGGGAAGCTTTTGGGTTTTATAGTTAGTCGAAGAGGCATTGAGTTAGATCCCTCCAAGATAAAGACCATTCGAGAGCTGCCTCCCCCGAAGAACAAAACAGAAGTCATGAGTTTACTCGGGAGGTTGAATTACATCAGCAGGTTCATCACGCAGCTTACAACCACATGTGAGCCTATTTTTAAGTTGTTTAAAAAGAACGCCGCTATCAAGTGGACAGATGAGTGCCAAGAAGCTTTTGATAAGATCAAGGAATATTTGTCAAATCCCCCTGTTTTGGTCCCGCCGGAACCTGGTAGGCCTCTATTTTTATATCTGTCAGTAATGGATAGTTCCTTTGGTTGTGTTCTGGGTCAACATGATGTCACAGGCAAAAGAGAAAAAGCAATATATTATTTGAGCAAAAAGTTCACTACTTATGAGGCCAAATACACTCTTTTGGAAAGGACATGTTGCGCCTTAACCTGGGTCGCCCAGAAGCTTAGGCATTATCTTTTGGCCTATACAACTTATCTCATATCCCGAATGGATCCCATGAAGTACATCTTTCAGAAGCCGATGCCAATAGGAAAATTGGCAAAGTGGCAAATCTTGCTCACAGAGTTTGATATTGTTTATGTCACTCGCACTGCCATGAAGGCACAAGCTTTGACTGATCATCTGGCAGAAAACCCGGTTGATGATGAATATGAATCTTTGAACACATATTTCCCAGATGAAGAGGTTAATTTAGTTGAAGAAGTAGTCCAAGATGACAGTCAAATTTGGAAACTATACTTTGATGAGGTTGTCAACATCAAAGGCGTAGGGATTGGGACAATTCTGGTATCACCTACTGGGCAACATTACCCTGCTACGGCGCGACTTCGTTTTTTCTGTACAAACAACACAGCAGAATATGAAGCCTGCATCATGGGTCTGAACATGGCAATAAATCTAAATGTGCATGAACTGTTGGTGTTGGGAGATTCAGATTTGCTTATTCGGCAGGCTCAAAGTGATTGGGAGACTCGAGACATCAAGCTCATTCCATATAGACAATGTGTGGAGGATCTTAGCAAAAGGTTCAAGTCCATCGAATTCAGGTACATTCCCAGGTTTCACAATGAATTAGCTGATGCCTTGGCCACCCTAGCCTCAATGCTTCCATATCCGGGTAATACTCACATTGACCCATTAGAAATTCAAATTCGGTATCAACATGGTTATTGCAATACAATTGAAGCAGAACCAGATGGTGAACCATGGTATCGTGATATTAAACAATTTCTGAAAGCAAGAGAATATCCGGAACATGCTAACAGGGATCAAAAGAGAACTATTAGGCGACTCTCTAATGGTTTCTTTTTGAGTGGGGAAATCCTATACAAAAGAACTCTGGATTTGAATTTGTTGAGATGTGTGGATGCCAAAGAAGCTGAAATGATTATGAATGAGGTGAATTCGGGAGTTTGTGGTCCGCACATAAATGGATATGTTCTAGCAAAGAAAATCCTTCGGGCAGGATATTATTGGCTTACTATGGAACGAGATTGCTTTCGTTTTGTTCGCAAGTGCCACCAGTGTCAGATTCACAGTGATTTGATTCACTCGCCACCTTCAGAGTTGTATCCTATGTCGGCTCCTTGGCCTTTTGTTGCTTGGGGAATGGACGTCATTGGCCCAAACGAGCCAAAAGCTTCAAATGGGCACAGATTCATCTTGGTTGCAATTGATTACTTCACCAAATGGGTGGAAGCTATTACATTAAAAGCAGTTACCAAGAAAGCAGTAGTAGATTTTGTTCACTCCAACATCATCTGTCGTTTTGGTATTCCAAAAACCATTATTACAGATAATGCTGCTAATTTGAATAGTCATCTGATGAAGGAGGTATGTGAACAATTTAAAATTGAGCATCGCAATTCTACTTCTTACCGTCCCAAAGCTAATGGAGCTGTTGAAGCTGCGAATAAGAACATCAAGAAGATTCTTAGGAAGATGATCCAAGGGTCTAGACAATGGCACGATAAACTGCCTTTTGCTCCTTTGGGATACCGGACAACTGTCCGTATATCAGTTGGCACAACACCCTACTTATTGTTTTATGGAACTGAAGCGGTCATACCTGCTGAAATTGAGATTCCCTCTCTTCGAATCATTGTTGAAGCAGGGATTGAGGACACTGAATGGGTGAAGTCCCGATTGGAACAGTTGAATTTGATTGATGAAAAGCGTTTGGCGGCAGTTTGTTTTGGTCAGTTATACCAACAAAGAATGGCACGTGCTTACAATAGAAAAGTGCGCCCAAGACAATTCGAGGTAGGACAACTTGTTTTGAAACGTATATTTCCACACCAGGAAGAAGCAAAAGGAAAGTTTGCCCCAAATTGGCAAGGTCCTTACCTCGTCAAGAAAGTATTGTCAAAAGGAGCTCTACACTTGGCAGATATAGAAGGAAAGGTGACTGATATATCCGTCAATGCAGATGCGGTCAAGAGATATTATGTATGACATGGCTCTGTTGGGGCATTCTTATATTTAGCATTTTCAGGTTGGGATGACGAAAGGCTATCATTCTGGCTACCCAAACACTGGTCAACCCTAGTTATCCCTTTGAAGCCTTGTTTATATTTCTTTGTTTTCCCCTATTTTGGAACCAATGTACTTTTAAAAAAAAAAATTATCAAAACAAGTTCATGTTATTTGAACTACGTTCGACCTGATTTCGAAAGGATACGTAGGCAGCCTCACTCTGGGGTTCGGTCACACCAAAACAAAAATCCACATTTCCTAATATTCAAAGAAACTGGGCATGATTTTATTTTATTTTTCGATGGTTGTTCCATCAAAATGGTTCCAAAAGTTGTAATTCAGTTGAATAGTTCTTTTTACCTTTCCCTGCTAAGACCTTCTGATCAACTTTCGAGAATGCTAAGTCAGTATACTACGGGTAATGCCTCAGCCATTGAAGAGAGAAAAATAAATAAGAGTGTCTTATTGGTGAAAACCTTCACGGGCACTATAAGGCAATAATGAGTTGAGAGAAAGGCAAATGAGAGAGGTCAAATGGTGAAAACCCACAAAGGGCATCATTGATCGATTTAAGGCTTCGTACATCCCGACACAAGCATGGTCAAGACAAAGAACTCAGTTTCAAAGTTAAGTTTACAATAGATTTCGAGAATTAGACGGTTCAAACGGATCGGGCATCCAGTCCAAAGTGCATGTCATATTCATTGAAGTCAGCATATTTCCTCCAGATAAGTCCTTTCTTATTCTTGCCTCTGAAAGGGACACTTCTTGATTAAGTTGTAATACCTATTAATTCACCTTCTTATTTTCTTTCGCATTACTTTTTTGAGTCCCTTTCAGTCTAATTTTGTCAAAGCAAAGCAAAGAAAAGGCCGCAAAACTGGTTACAGTTTCCCCGTTATATAAAGCAAAGACTGCTGGGCATAAACCGTATGGCAAAGGCATAAAACCATATGTGATTTTTCCTGACGAACAAAAGGCTTGAAGGATTTAACAATATTTCAAGGGTCAACAAAAGTTACTAAGTTAAAAGTTATTTTGGGAGCAAGGCTGTTTGCACCATGAACACAAATGGTGATAGGCGCAAAATGGTTAGGTTTTGATGTTGAGAAAGAAGATCTCCAGAAAGAAAAGACAGAATCTCCCGGCAATTTGTACAATCATCGACGGAGTCAGTTTTTCTAACAAGTGTAATTGACGCAAGGTCAAGTCGCCCAATAAATCAAGGCCACAAACTGACCACCATTTTAAAACTAACGAATCTTTCTTTATTCAGAACAGGAACATAACAATTTTAGGAAACAGTTCGTGAAAGACGAACACCACCAAGTGAAGTCCTCAAATCCTTGATTTTCTTCCAATATACATGTAATCATGTTATTTCTAGTTTCATTATAGGGAATCAATACACTATCTTCAACACATGGTACTACATCCCCTGGTTGCATTACTCTTTGCCAAAATAGGGTACTACATCCCCTGGTGGCGTTTCTTGTTGCAAACATAGGGTACGACATTCCCTAGTAGCATCCCAGAGTACCACGAGCCTCATCTTATTGCCAACACAGGGTACTACATCCCCTAGTTGCATTACTTTCTGCCAACATAGGGTACGGCATTCCCTAGTAGCATCCCAAAGTGCCAAGAGCCTCACCTTATTGCCAACATAGGGTACTACATCCCCTGGTTGCATTTCTTATTGGAAACATAGGGTACGACATTCCCTAGTAGCACCCCAGAGTGCTTCGAGCCTCATCTTATTGCCAACACAGGGTACTACATCCCCTGGGTGCATTTCTTATTGCAAACATAGGGTACGACATTCTCTAGTAGCATCCCAGAGTGCCAAGAGTCTCACCTTATCACTAACATAGGGTACTACATCCCCTGGTTGCATTTCTTATTGCCAACATAGGGTACGGCGTTCCTTAGTAGCATCTTAGAGTGCCACGGGCCTCATATAATTGCCAACACAGGGTACTACATCCCCCGGCTGCATTACTTTTTGCCAACGTAGGGTATGACATTCCCTAGTAGCATCTCAGAGCGCCACGATCCTCATTTTATTGCCAACATAGGATACGACATTTTCTAGTAGCATCTTAGAGCTCCACGAGCCTTATTTTATTTTCAATATTGGGTACGACATTCCCTAGTAGCACTCTAGAGTGCCACGAGCCTCATCTCATCGTCAACACAGGGTACTACATCCCCTGATTGCCTTCCTTCTTGCAATTCTTTACTCTGCAATAGCAAAGATAATTTAATGTGTTTTCAATAACTCACAAAAATTTCCTAGTGCAAGCTGGGGCAGAAAATTTTTGTTCGTTTTGTTTGTTTGTGATGGCTTGTAGGTTTTTCTGCAAAGCACGGATTGGATGTACAAAAATAAGATTTCAGTTCTTTCCAGAGAAAGTGAAACGTTTGATCTCAATACCAGCCAAACCAGCTTTGACGTAATGCATGCAGAGACATAGGGTCTCAAGATCCATCTTCTCATCATCTGATCAAGAATCAAGCCTGGGAGAATATTTCATAGTTTGTTACATCGAGAGCATCAAGTTTCAGTCTAAAGTCAATGGGGGAAGCAAGTCAAGAATCAACACAAGACTCCAAATGGCATTTAGATAGAAATTTTGTAACTCTTAGATTTTAAGAGTATGTAATTTTCTTTTCATTTTGATGTAATAGTTGGAACCGCGGATCAGAACCTCGACGGAACTTCGTTCGGCTCTCCATATAAGTATACTCTATCAGTCATTTTCCACATGAACTACCCGGGACCTGATTCTCTTAGAAACTGGGATATGTTGGCTGCCTAAAACCAAGGTTCGGTCGCACCTGCTTCTTTTATCTTATTTTCCTTTTTAAATAATAGTGAGGTCAAAAATCAGTCACCTTTTTCATTATCTTTGCCTGAAAACTCTTCATGTTTCCAAGCAAAGAGGGGCATACTGTGAACAACTAATTTTTGACCACATCCAAATTCTATACTATTTTAGTATAAATATGTATTTTATGTCTACTTTTGATATATCAAACCTTTATCTCACTTTTAGTAGAGCTTATAAAAACTACAAAAATATTCACACTTTTAGAATACAAATTTTATTTCTATTTGTAACGAGAAAAAGAAGATTTACAAAAACTATTTGGTTTCTTTTAATTAGAATTTTTAATATGTAAGTTATGGTATATTTTTTTAGTGTCATTTAAATTATAGTTTAAATATTTAATTTTCTTATATCTTTTTAATATATACTTAATTAGTATTCTTACTTAGTTATTTTATTTTATCTTATAAAAAAATAATAAGTACGCTTCTTTTAGTATTCTAAGCCTTAGTATGTAGTACTTTTTTTTCCCCAGTAATTTCTTTTAGAGATATAAGATATTAGTATAAGTAGTTTTTTTTTAACATTTGATTTTTTTAGTCTTGTTAATTGGCTTTTGTTTTTTTTTTTTAAAAAAAGATGAGGATAAGAAAAGAAAAATGATTTCTTCCTATCCTAACGCTAACACCACGACTTTCTCCTCCCAATCCCCCATTTTCCTAATTCTCTCATACTGCTCACATTAATCCTAACTCCCTCACGTCCTATTCTCCACTTCCCCCATTCATCTCCTTAACCCACATATCCGTCACACACACACACATTCTATATATAGCACACACACACTTTAGTGAAAAGGGGGGATGGAAAAAGAAATTTCAGCAACTAAGAGAAAAGAGGACTGTTCTTTTATAGTAAAAAAATTCACTTGGAAAAACTGTTTAGTTACGTTATTGAGTTCGAAGCCGGAGTTCGAAATTTCGTTTGCAGTTCCGAGTTCGTGGTTCTAGAAAAGTTAGTATTGCTAGCTTTGGAAATCAGTAGATTGTAGCTGTGATTTTGTTAAAATCTCCACAAAAAGGTTCATCTCCGTCTCTTTAATATCTGGCTCATACATGGTTAGATATATTTGTTGATATCTTTTGAATCATTTTTATGGCATAAGAATTTGAGAAGTTTTAGTCTTGTTTGGTTTCTGCATTCTCAATATTGTTTAGTATGAGTAAAAGTTTGAAAGAGAATCCTTTAAAAGAGGACGACTTTTATGGTGTGCATAAGTAATTACTAGATTCTTAGATGAGTTTATTTTAATCTTTAATTTTTGATTCCCATGACAATCCCGAAATTTTTGTTTGATCTAATGTACATCGCTGGATTGTTTGCGACTTTAGTAAAATAATAACTAAGACGAGTTCTTTGTTATTTTTTTTTTGTGTTTGCTCTGTCTTTCAGTTTTAAGTAGGATGGTGCCTAAAGATTTTTTTTTTACTTTGTTATAGTTTGGTTTATTTATCTTATAAGTTTCATTTATATTTTTGGTATGAAGTAACGTGATTGACAAAATTTTGTTGGAGCATGTCTTAGTTTATTATTTGAGTTGCTGAAATCTTGATTCTTTAATAGTTAAATCAGATTCATGTTCATATAAATGTCTATATCAAATTAGGACAAGCTACTCACACAGAACAATATGATAGCTAATTAGGATTATTGTTTTATATTAAGTTCCACTGATAAATATAGCTGGAATTTGCATATATTTTTTTTTTTGTATAAATATTTCTAGATAATAATAAATCTAATGTGATGTAGGTTTGTTTAAATTGTAACGCATCAGTAGAAAACTTCGTTGATTTGATTCTATCTTCTAGGCCAATGGTCATCTCTTAGTTATATTTTACTTTAAAACCTTAAGATTCATTAGAATAGGTAAAAAATAATAATAATAATAATAATAATAATAATAATAATAATAAAATAGATAAATAATTGAGATATTCTAAAATGCTAGAAAAACTTTAGATGTACTTTAAATATTAGCCCATATGTTCATACCCGAACCTTGGATTGATATGCTTAAGTAATAAAAGGATCTTGTGCGCATTCCCGCGTCTTGATACCTTTAAATTCAAAATAATTATGTTTTGACAATGTGTATATTCCGTACCTTGGTTTAACATTTAATTTCAAAGAAGTACCTTGTGTGCGTACCGCATCTTGGTGAACACAATTAATAAAATATAATAATTAATTAAGCGGTAATAAATAAGCCATAATCAATAAAATACAAGAATAACTAAAAAATGATTCAAGCCTTACATTAGTCAATAAAGCGACCGTGCTAGAACCACGGGACTCGAGGGGTGCCTTACACCTTCCCCTCAGTCAACAGAATTCCTTACTCAGTCTTCTATTTTCGTAGACCATAAATTAGGAGTCAAATCTTCCTTTTGATAAGGGATTCAATAAAAGGTGACTTGGAACACCAAAACTCAATTCCAAGTGGCGACTCTGAATAATAAATAATCCCTTTTCAAAATGTCACTTTAATTGGAAAAACTCTTCTAACTCAACCTCGTAATAAGGGTTGCAGGAAAAAAGATGTGTGACAATTAGTATCCAATGTGACTCAGCTGCTATTTTACACACCAGCAGTTCCAAATTTTTGACTAACTCCCTAAATTTCCAAAACTTTCGGCGGAGAACTGGGCCTATCCACCTATCAGAGAATCCCAGAAACAAATCCTAACAACATACAAATAATCCAACGACGCAACATAATATGATATTAACACCAATCATGGCCTCACAGACAATATATTATTAGAAAGGAACACACTTAGCATAAACTCTACAAGTGATATATAATGATAATTCGTAGGGGAAAACTTCATAGAAACGATTACATAGCTATTCAACCAAATGAGGGTACTTCTTCTTCATTTCTTTCTCGGTCGCCCAGGTGGCCTCTCCAACCTGTTGGTTTTGCCATAGCACTTTCACGGAGGCAATCTCTTTATTTCTCAACTTTCAGACTTGCCTGTCAAGAATGGCAATTGGAATTTCTTCATAAGTCAGTTCTTCACTAACTTCTATAGTCTCAACCGGAATAATAAGCGATGAATCTCCAACCACCTTCTTCAACATGGATATATGAAACACCGGATGCACTAAGAGATATTTCTGGAGGTAGTTCTAGCCTGTAAGACACCTGACCAAACCTCTGAATGATTATGTACGGTCTGACATACCTTGGACTCAATTTTCCTTTCTTACCAAACCGCATTATACCCTTCATAGGTAAAACCTTCAAGAATACCCAATAATCTTCTTTGAACTCCAAATCCCTACGACGAACATCCGAATAGGACTTCTAACAGCTCTGAGCAGTTTTCAACCGCTCCTTAATGATCTTAACCTTCTCCATAGCCTGATGCATGAGGTCCGATCCTATCAACTCTGCTTCCCTAATCTGGAACCTTCCAATGGGAGATCTACATCTCCTACCATATAAAGCCTTGAACGGTGTCATTCTGAATGCTAGCGTGATAACTGTTGTTGTAGGCAAATTCTATGAGTGCCAAGTGATCATACCAGCTACCTTTGAAGTCAAGAACACAAGCGCGCAACATATCCTCAAATGTCTAAATAGTACGCTATGCCTTCCCGTCAGTCTACGAGTGAAAGGTTGTGCTAAGATTCACCTGAGTACCCAAACCTTGCTGAAATTTCTTCCAAAATTTAGTTGTGAAATGTGCCCCCCGATCAGAAATGATGTAAACCGGAGTGCCATGCAACCTGACTATTTCCTTGATATACAACTGAGCATATTGTTCTGCCATGTCAGTAGCCTTAACATGTAAGAAGTGCGCTGATTTCGTTAGTCGATCCACAATCACCCAAATCGATTCGAACTTTCGAGGAGTGCGAGGTAGTCCTACCACATAGTCCATATTGATCATCTCCCATTTCCACATCAGAATTTCTATGTTTTGTGCCAACCCACCGGGCCTTTTATATTTGGTCTTCACTTGTTGATAATTTGGACATCTTGCCACAAAGTCTGCTACCTCCCTCTTCATGGAATTCTACCAGTAGACTTCCTTAAGATCATGGTACATCTTCGTAGAGTCTGGGTGAACAGAATAACTGGAAGTGTGAGCCTCGGTCATGATTCTTTCTTGGAGACCATCCACATTTGGAACACATAGTCGTCCTTGGTACCTTAGTGTACCATCATCCATGCCAAGAGAAAAAGCCATGGTATTATGTTTATGAATTCCTTCCGTAAATTATACCAATAATGGATCGTTGTATTGCTTCTCCTTGACTTCCACAACAAGAGATGATTCAGCCCTATTTTGCACAATTACCCCTCCTTCACCAAAGTCCACAAGACGAACTTCCAAACTAGCCAACCGATGAATCTCCTTGGCCAACGGCCTTTGATATGCCTCTAAGTGAGCCAAACTACCCATAGATTTTCGGCTAATAACATCTGCCACAACATTAGCCTTCCCCGGATGATATAGGATATCGATGTCGTAGTCCTTGAGTAACTTAAGCCATCTTCTCTGCCTCAGATTCAATTCCTTCTGCTTGAAAATATATTGAAGGCTCTTATGGTCCGTGAATATATCCACATAGACCCCATACAAATAATGATGCCAAATCTTTAATGCAAAAACCACCGCTGCGAGCTCTAAATCATGTGTTGGATAGTTCCTCTTGATTCTTGAGTTGCATTGAAGCATAAGCGATAGCCTTGCCATGTTATATCAATACACACCCTAGTCCGATTCTTGAAGCATCACAAAATACCATAAACCCATTTGTACCCTCTAGTAGGGTCAACACCGATGTCGTAGTTAATCTTGATTTCAACTCTTGGAAGCTCCTTTCATAAGCATCTGACCATTGGAACTTAATTCCCTTCTGCATCAGTTTCGTCAACGGAGAGGCAAGAGTAGAGAACCCCTCCATAATTTTTTTGTAATACCCAGCTAAGCCCAAGAAACTGCGAATCTCTGTTAGAGTTGTAGGCCTCAGCCAATACTTCACAGCTACAATCTTCTGCGGATCAACCTTAATTCCTTCTCTGGAAATAACATGACCCAAGAATGTGACAGATTCAAGCCAAAATTCACACTTTGACAACTTCGCATATAACTTGTGCTGATATAAAGTCTGCAAAAATGCCCTAAGATGATCGACATGGATCTCTCGACTTCGTGAATATACAAGGATATCGTAATGAATACTATCACAAAGGAGTCAAGAAAAGGCTTGAAGACTCGATTCATAAGATTCATAAAAGCTATCGCGGTATTTGTTAGCCCAAAAGACATTATCGGAAATTCAAAGTGCCCATACCGGGTTCTGAAAGCTATTTTCGGAATATCATGCTCCCTGATCTTTAATTGGTGATACCCGGATCTTAAATCAATCTTAGAGAAATACCTAGCACCCTGCAGTTGATCAAATAAGTCATATATCCTTGGCAGTGGGTACTTATTCTTGATCGTGACCTTGTTGAGTTGCCGATAATCAATACACATTCTCAGTGACCCGTCTTTCTTCCTTACAAAGAGAACCGATGCGCCCTAAGGCGACATACTCGGCCAGATAAAACCCTTCTCGACCAAGTTCTTCAATTGTTCTTTTAGTTCCTTCAATTCTGCCGGTACCATTCTGTAGGGTGGAATAGATATAGGCTGCATGCCTGGTATCACTTCAATCCCAAAATCAATCTCCCTGTCTGGTGGGATGCTAGGGAGCTCATCCGGAAATACTTCCAGAAATTCATTCACAATAGGCACGGACTCAAGTGTAGGTGCCTCAACATTGGTGTCCATAACCCGGACCATATGGTAAATGCACCCCTTGTTGATCATCTTAGTGGCTTTAAGGTAGGAAATAAACCTACCCTTTGGCACCACATCATCCCCCTTCCAATCAATAACTGGCTCATTTGGGAATTCAAACCTAACAGTCCTAGTTCGGCAATCAAGCTTGGAAAAACATGAATAAAGCCAATCCATCCCCATTATTACATAAAAATCAACCATCCCCAATTCAATGAGATCGGCTATGGTGTCCCAACCATGCACCGTGACAACACAATCCCTATAAATCTGCACGGCCATAATAGACACACCAACCAGAGTAGATACAGAGAACGGCTCATAAAGTTATTCCGATTCTATCCCAAATTCCATAGCAACATAAGGAGTGACATATGACAAAGTGGAATCGGGATTAATAAGAGCATATACATCATGAGATTGGATAGTCAATATACATGTGGCAACAACTGGATAAGACTCTAAACTCTGGCGACCCCTCATAGCATAGAAACAGTTGGTTCCTCCCGAGCGCTGTGCACCACCCCTAGTTGCACCACGCCCTGCGGGTGCTGGAGTGCCTCGATCTGGAGGAGGTGTTGCGGAGGTAGTAGCTGCATAGCTAGCTGGTTGTGCTGCTCCCCTGTCCATGCTCTGGTGGGACGAACGGCAATCCCTCTGAATATGACTCCTCATACCATACCTATAGCATATGGTCTGGTCTATAAAGCAGGCCCCAAAGTGAATCTTCCTACACCTAGGGCATAAGGGCCTCTGCTGCTACTGGAATCTCCCTCCAGGCCGACCCTGCTGGTAGGATCCCATGTTGCACTGTTTGGGCCTGAAATGGCTCCACTGCTGCAGACTGGGCCTTGAGGGCTGTGCATTAACTGAATACTGAGCAAAGGACTGGAGTGGACCTGACGACCCTCCCCTAAATGCTGACCTGCCACCACCACCACCAAAAGTACCACTAAAGTTGCCCGCTGACCGGGCCTTGTTGCTACCCTTTCGCTCCATTCAACTCTTCAGTTTACGGGTCTCTTTGGCTTGAGAAAATGCCACCATCTTACTATAGTTTATATCAGAATTCAAGGCAGCTGTAACGGCCTTATTAATAATACATGGGCTAAGGCCCTGCACAAACCGGCGCACTCTAGCCTCCATAGTGGACAACATGTAGATGGAATAATTGGATAGGAATGTGAACCTTATATGATACTCCCACACATTCATGATACCTTCTTTCAAACTATCAAACTCGGCGGCATGGGCTGCCTTAGTCTCGGCAGGCAAGAAATGGTCGATAAAGGCGTCGGCAAACTCACTCCACCTCGCCGGAGGGCTCCCCTCCTCACGTGACTTCTCCCACATCTCGAACCAAGAATATGCCACCTCTTTCAGTTGGTAGGAGGCCAAGTCCACTCCCTCCGTCTCGATAGCACGCATGACTTGGAGAGTCTTGTGCATCTCATCAATAAAGTCCTGGGGATCCTCCTCGGGATTAGTACCCGTGAACAGGGAGGATCCAACTGAAGAAACCTGTTCGCCCTGGAACTAGCAGAATCCCCTTGTTGGCTGGAAGAAGTAGGTGCAACATTCGATCTCTGAGCCTGTGAAGCCACTATTTGAGCCATCATCTGTATGGCTCCCCTAAGGTCCTTATCAGAAATACTGGGACCGGAAGCTGGGGTTGGAGGTGGAATAGTTGCACCCTTAGTAGGAGTAGGGATTGGTGCAGTCTGAGTAGGAGTAGTAGAATCAGGCAGTGTAGTAGCTGGGGGAATATTCTCACCCCTCGGGTGCTCACCTGCATCATTAGGTATAGTATCGACTACCACTCTTGGGGTGGCATCGTCTCCTTGTCCAGTCCTTGCTTTCTTCCTAGGCGCCATGTACTAAAAATTATAGCAATGCACGAGTTAAAGGAGGAACAGTCTTATAATCAGCTTTATCGCACGATCTAGAACATCAAGGA
The DNA here is from genome assembly GCF_000715075.1 of Nicotiana tabacum. Classification (NCBI taxonomy): domain Eukaryota; kingdom Viridiplantae; phylum Streptophyta; class Magnoliopsida; order Solanales; family Solanaceae; genus Nicotiana; species Nicotiana tabacum. Next base: position 141,360,345 of record NC_134096.1, on the reverse strand, counting down.
AGGGTGTTATTACTAAATGCCCAAGTATCTCCCTAATTATAGATGTGGTCGACAACACACAGATAAGAAGGACTCTACTAGACACGGTACCGAGACATCCTAGAACACTTTAAAACCTTACGCTCTGATACCAAACTTGTCATGCCCCGACCTCGAGGAGTGCGACCGGCGTTCAACTGAGATACCTCGGTCGAGCAAGTCTGCACAATACCGTCTACCCGACTCATCCAAGAATAAATAGAAGATACATTTCATTAATTAGACAATAAGATGGTCACATGAACAATATAACTTCATCACCATTGGTTACTTCATTTATAAGTATCAAAATACATTACACATTTATAGTTTGAAGTGGAACATGTGATATAAATATAACATTCTTAGTTTGATTTTCTCAACACCAATATACAACTCATATCGTGTCTGTGGAGCCTCTAACAGAAACCAAAGAGTGTTATGATAGTGCCGGCAACAAAGCCTCACCTATACCTCAAAATGCTATGTACAAAGGACAAAAGATCCACGACCCTGAAATGAAGTGGGGCTCACCAAGTCAGGTGAGGAGAGGGTGTACAGCTATCATTGCTCAATGCCGCCCTCTGTGGAATCACCTGCATCTATTAAAGATGCAGCGCGCCCCCAACAAAAGAGATGTCATTACATATGGAATAGTACTAGTATGAAAAATAAATACCATCTCAATAGAACGAGTAACAGTACAATGATATAGAAATATGGAATCAATGAGGGCCTCATCAATATTAAAGTACCAAGTTAGGAGAAAGAATAAATTTCAAGCAAGTTTTTTTTCTTTAGTACTGATACACCACCGTGATTTTAGCACTGAGTCCGATCTCAGCCCGATCGGCTAAGCCATCTCACCCGAGACGTCCACTCACAATACCACCATGTGCGCGGCATAGCGTCCGATCTTAGCCCGATCGGCTAAGCCGTCTCACCATAATGTCATGTTGTGGACATCACCTCACATTCCGCTAGCAATCATCTCATCCCATTTAAGGAGATTTATCTCAACACATCAATCCCACCCCATGTTCGGGAAAAACTCTCACCATCTCACACGGGGAATTTACCCCTCACTCACTCCTACACCGGCACATGTAAATTTGGGGTAAGGTTATTTCAACCTACCCTTCCTCGGTGACTAAACAATACTCCCAAGGCATTTATTATTTAGAGGTCATTTGGTAGAGTGTGTTAGAGAAAATAATGCATGCATTAGCTTTGTGTATTAGTAATGCTTTGTTTGGTACACCTTTTCAACCTATGTATAACTAATACAAGCATTAGTTATACACTCTATTTGGTATTATCCTATGTATAGCTAATGCATAGAAAACCATGGCATTAGCAATACAAAGGCTATTAATGCATGCATTAGCATGGTTAAAGACAAAATTATCCTTAAAGTCCCTTAAGTTAAAGAATATGGAGGGCATTTTTGTAAACAATTAAATTTCTTAAAAATTATGCAATACATTTTAATTTTTAATACACCACACCAAACAATGCATAAGAAATAATCTCTGTATAACTAATGCTTGCATTACTAACCCATGCATTACTAACCCCTGCATTACTAATGCTCCTTATTTAACATTATTCTTATACGCCCTACCGAACGACCCCTTAAAGAATTTACAGCCCATTTCAATGTCTTTTACACTTCTCTTCATTTCATTGGCACTAGTGTCCTCTATTGTAATATCACTCTCGGCACGTTGACCTTGTTTCATATCTCATGCTCACTTCTGTTGCTTTCAAACACCATCAAGGATTATCAACAACAATGCATTTCTATTTAAGACCTTAACTACACATGTAAGCAAATAAGAGCCTTAGGCACAATGAGATTTTTTACACAATTCGACATAATAGCTTTTATTAGAATCACGTCCTGAAGTTATAAGCACATACTTAGATCACATTCCCGAAGGATAACACAATAAGATAAAAGCATTCAGAATAGTCACATTTATAATGATCAACCCGGGGATTACAAGAACAACGTGGGATTTAATTCTAAGAGAGAAATTTAGCCAACATACCTCACCTTGAGCGTCCTTAAATTACTACAATGTTCTCAAAATCTTATCGACTTTGATCTATTTGGAAATATAACAAAATTGAACACAAATTAGGAAGGAGTTCATGGTTCCAGCTCATTTGAGCATTTTATCAAGCATTAGGTGTGCATTAAGGTTTCAAGGTCCTTCTATGGTGGATTCCTTCATCCCACTACCCAAAGTCTACCCAATTGAGCTCAACAATCTTCCCATAAATGTTGATAGTACATGCATACATAATGAACAACTTCCATACCCAAGAATTACTTTTCTCATTACCTATTTTAAGATAAATCCCGAAATTGAAGGTTAGGGAGTAGAATCTTACCTCTAGGATGAAGAACTAGTGAGTTTTCCTTGTTAATCATCCAAGCCTTGAGCAAGAATTAATGAACAATTAGTTTAGGAACCCCCTCTCACTCTAGAGCACTTCCTCACTCTCAAAATATTAGATTTTTACTTAACAAATGCTCATTAATGTCCATATATCGAAGTAGGGTCGGGTTATAAAAATCAGAAAATAGACCCTCTGAATACAGCTCTGCGGTCGCAGAGTGGACCGTAGAATGGATATGCGGTCCGCAAAATAGGTCGCATAAGTGATGTCAAGAACTGGGTTGTTCGGGTCAGGCCTGCGGTAAGTAGTTCTGCGGTCTCATAATGCGCCAAAGAACTCCCCTCCGAAAATTTTCATGCTGGATCTGTGATAGATTGTGAGGCCTGCGAAAGCATTATGCGGTCGTATATTGGACCGCAAAACGTCACTCCAAAATTGGCTATTTTTCTGTTGCACTATGCGGCCGATCTGCGGCCCGTAGAGTGATTTTGACGTCGGGACTGCAGAAATACCCTGCTCTGCCGAAAATTTTTTATAACTCTCCAACGCACTGTTCAACCCAAATTATCCATACCGCGGAACAATCATCAACACATAAGCTACCTTGGCATCATGAAAACTCAGGTTCTAGGTGAAATGTTTACGGGGCCTTACAGAACATCCGCCCATGTTGTTGCCTGGAACTCGAGCAGACTTTTTAAAATTTTTGGGAGGCATCAGAACTTCTCGGATTCAGCCCTTTAGTAAATGCTTTTGCTGCACATTCGTCTAGTACAGCCATGAGCAACATCCTTTCTTTCTAGAATATGGTCATGAACTCCCGCAGTAATTCGGACTCTCCTTGTGCTATTATGAATATATCGACCTTTCGAACCTGTACCTTCCTGGCCTCGGCATGGGCCTTGATGTATGAGTCCACTAGCATCTCGAAGGAATCTATGGAGTGCTCGGGCAGGAGCGAATACCATGTCAGGGCCCCCTTCGTAAGGGTCTCCCCGAATTTCTTCAGTAAGACTGACTCAATCTCGTGCGGAGCTAAATCGTTTCCCTTCACCGTCATTGTATAGGTAGTGATATGCTCTTGAGGATCTGAAGTTCCATCATACTTCGGCACGTCTGGCATTTTGAACCGCTTTGGGATCAACTCCGGGGCCGCGCTTGGTTTGAACAGTAATTGGGTATACTTCTTTGAGTCTTTTCAATACTGGTGGTGCACCCGAAATTTGATCCATTCGGGTATTTATTTCCCTCATAAACTGCATGAGTTTGATTTTAAATGGATCATTCGCATTATTGTTACCGGATCCGCTACCATTCCCCCCGGCTCTGTCAAAGCCGACTTCGCCCCTCGGGGTATTATTGTCGACCCTCTGTGTTGTTTGATTTGCGGGAGCACCGGGAGGAACTGGACCTCGTCCATTCGCGTTGTTGGAAGCACCCGACAACGCCTGCCTTAATTCCGTCATGACCTGATCCTGTCGTGAGAGATGACCCATGATGGGCTTTTGTTTCTCCCTCAGGATCATCATCAGGAGTTGCCTCTCGAACATGTCGCGGATATTGCCCGTCATGAACTGGCGTGACCTTATCCCCCTCGTCACAGGTATCACTGATTGAATCTTCATGTTGAGGCAACTTTTTCTGGGCTTCAATGTTGTGTGCGATGTTGACACCGTTATCTGCCATTTTCTGTGAATTTTGCTAAGAACAAAAAATCAAGCAGGTTAGAAATAGATGCAAAGATCAACTCAATTATACAACTGTCTAAGCCCCACGGTGGGCGCCATACTGTTTACCCGTAAAATGGTACAGTTAAATTTATGCGTGATTTATAGATAAGTGACTTGATTTGATAATAAATTAGACAAGAATGTAATACTTAGCGTTGAAATCGAGATAAGACAGTAGAAATCTTGATTCCGGGAGCAGAGCTTCCGAAGGCAGTAATAACAATGTAAATAAGTAAGAAAGTAAAATGTTATTGAGCTTTGAACAGAGTATAGTGTATTCTTGTCAGAAAATTTGTATCCTTTACAATGGCTGTAGAGCTCACTATTTATAGTTGCACCTAGGGAACAAGGTTCTAGGATCAAACTCCTCTTAAATGACAATTATGAGGGCCATTGAAGAATGTGTAACGGTAGGGAGTAAATGTCATATTCTCTATAACGGACATTGTACTTAAGGCTAAAGAATATTCTCCATTAAATGCTACCGGGTGACAGGTATTTAATTCGCCTTTATGAATACCATTCTTTTCGAGATCATTGTCTCCGGACCTGACTGTCTTCTGTCTTCAGCTCCACGTGTCGCTTTCTCATGCGATAATTTAATATGAACAAAATTTTACCCTGTACAGAAATTGATTGTGATATAATTTCCATAGCTCAACTCTGCTTCAGCTTGAAGATGCCCTTTCAATTGTTTGAATGGCCCTTCAGTATTATTCGTCATGCTTTGATTTGCTATTGCTTGTGGTGCTTCTTGGAAAGATCAGATGCAGAATGAGATCAAAATTGTACTAATTCCCAATAGCAAGTACGATAAGCATTTGCAAAATTGGACATAATTTTCATGAGCATAACTGGTTTCTCATCCCACAAAGTTTTTTATATAAAAACGCAGCCGAAATCAGTATACAATAACACATGTGGCTATTATCTTATCGAGCCTCAATTTTTCTAGAAGAGAATTGTTGAATCTGATGGCACCAATTTTTTCTTCACTATGTTCTACAAATGAGTTGAAGAAGCAATTTTCCCAGAGTCCAAAGAATATTTTGTGTTAGTACAGAACCAAAAATGGGGAAAGAACAGACAAAAGGATTTTATTTGGTGGCAATCTAAAGGCTCACTTCCTCTCGCTTTCTCAATTTCTTTCCTTCTTTGTTGCTTAGCCAAATATGAAACTGTCTTTTGTTTGATTTATGCGCTTCAAAAGGGACCATATTAATTTTTATTCTCTTGCCTTATAATTTTCAACAAGGATTGGGTCTGTTGTAGGATAGCTTTTCACTTGACTGAAAATGCATTTATCAAACTTTTACGCTATTGTTTTGTTGCATTTGCCTCGAGAGGGAATCTAGGCTTTGTTACAAGGGTGTCGATATGCTAATGTTTTAACTACTTTTCTCAAGAAGCGAAATGCCTTCCGACCGTTCATTCTCCATATCTTTAGCAATGGGACAACTGGGACAAACAGAATCACAAATGTTCCATCATCTCCGACTAAATTAAAAATAACAATAAACGAGACAACACATTACGCACCCAACTTGTTTAATAGCTTGTTTGGTCAAACCGGAGAAATCAGCTTATTTTGAGAAGTATTTTTTTCAAAAGTACTTTTGAAAAAAGTACTTTTGGAGAGAAACAATTTGTGTTTGGCTAATGAATCTGAAAAGCATTTTTGATGAATAATTTGTGTTTGGCCAAGCTTTTCAGAAAATATTTTTAAGTATCAAATTACGAATAAGGACATGAATAGATTTACTTAATAGTTAATATTATAAGTAAATAAATAATCTTAAAAATTTGCTATTACCGGCAATAATTAAATCTTTTCATTTTATTTAAGTAAAATATGAAAATAAAATTTAAAAATACTTAATTCTTTTAATATAAGTTAAATATATTAAAAGTCATTCAACAAATATAAAAGCATTCACCCCTAAAGTCACTATATATTAGAAAGCTATCCAAAAAGTAATAAGAAATATTTATACATTAATATCCTAAGTATTAAGTTTAACGGTTATTTTATTATATACTATATTTTGTTAAGAGTATTTTTGGTAAGAAGAAAGTCAAAACTGTTTTTGCTTCTGCTTTTGGGAAGAAGCTACTTTTTTCTGCTTCTCAAAAATTGCTTTTGCTTCTTCCCAAAAATACTTTTTTTCCCAAAAAAACTTGGCCAAACACCTCAAGTTGAAAAAAAAAAAAAAGTGTTTTTTGAGAATGAAAAAAAAAACAGTTTTGGTCTCTTGAAAAACTTGGCCAAACAGAGTGAGACTTCTGTAGTATTACTATATAAGTCTGCTTATATTTAGAGTACGACTTCCCATTTAAATGATCATGCAATTACCCTATGAATGTAGACACAATTTTCGTTTACAAGTAAATTCTAAGAAAAATGTACTTGGTAGTTGTCTCGGTAATCATATTCGTAGGAAGCCAACCACAACGCTAATCAGGCTATCAGCCTATCTCAATTATGGAGTGAACATGTCCAACATGGCAAAGTTAGGATTTTCATTAAGGGAATTAAAATATAAATAAGTAAATTCAAAAAAAAAACTAAAGAGTATCAATATGCAGTAGATATACATAAAACAATATCTAATTACACAGTATAATTTTCATGTTACCATCTAGAGTGATACAGGTGAGATTCGATATAAATCCATAAATTATACATACAACATTTGTTTTATAGTTATTAGTTTAGTTCAATATAATTACCGTGTGCAATTAAATATTTTCTTTATCTTTTGGTTCTTCTTTCTTTTCTCTTCTCCTTCTCCTTTTTGCTTTTCTTTCTGTTTATATGAAGGAATATATGAGCTAACGTCTAATCGTTATACCAACTCACCAAACTAATCTTTTTATTCTTGTCCTCTTATCCAATTAAAACGTATCCTTATTAGAGAAAACTAATAGAAGTTCAACTCCAAATTGGCCTTTATTTATACAAAGACCAGTTGTTGATCTATTCGGCAAAAAGCACAAAAATTGCCTTATGTCGCCGCTGGTGTTGATATATAATAGGCATGCATGGTTGTCAATCTCAGCGCTGAAAAACAAAATGAGGATAAAGATAGAACAACTTTTCCAATTTTTCATTACTAACAGTTGACCATTTCAATTCATTTGTTAAAGTTTCTACAAATTTGCTACTTCGTGTTTGCCACTTCCAATTCATGTTTTGCCAACTAATATTCAAGATTCACCAAAATCTTTTATTTAAAAACCATTCACCCAAGCTATACTAACCGAGAATCGAGATAATGAGGGTTTGGCATGTTAGTCCAACAGTGTTTCCTTAAGGAATTTAATCCCCTCCTAATACCCCAGGTAATGGATTATTTTCTCCCAGGATAGAATGAATCACACACTGATGTAGCGGTACTTCAAACCCCAGTGTTTCAGCGAATACAAAGTTCGGTAGCAAATCACACTTACAGTTGCTTTGTTTGAAGTTAAAAACAATGCAGAACGAAGGAGTAGAAACTCAGAAAATCGTATGGAAATGCTGAGAGGAAGGAGTGCAATGTATAACCAAATCTGTTGAGCGATTTCAGTCTTGTGTATTGTGTGTTGTATGTGTCTTTCTTCAACAGCTGCTGCACATATATATAGCAGCCAGTGTTGAAGAAGAACAATCGTCCACCCTCCATGGTGGATCAAGCATTAGCTTATTTGTGGAGCAAGCATATTCATGGTGGGAAGAGCATTAGGCGGCTGCCTTGTGGTCAATACACGGATTGAAAAATATCCGTTACAAATACGAATAATCTTATGTTAATATTTACTATTAACAAATAAATTTGGACCAAAAAATTAATCAATCAATCGATCATTTGACCAAATCCAAATCCAAATCCAAATCTGAAGCCGTAGCCGTAGCCGTAGCCGAAGCCGAGCCGAGCGAACGACGACGACGACGGCGCGAGGCTTGCTTTCTTCTTAACTCTTTAAGAGCTACAAGAAGAGCAATTATATATATACCCACCAAAAATCTTTTCCTCTTCCAATATGGGACAATGTCTCATTGTCAAGAGGGGAAAACTTAAAATTTTACTCAAAAATTTTATTTTTCCTCCATTTCCCATTCACCCTCATTTTAAGACTATTTCATCTTAAAAACAAAAAACCTCAACAATCCCCCACATGAATGGGGAATAGCTATATCACGGAAGTATGCATGGAAAAACTGTGTGATTTACAAGCAAGGATTAATCGCATCTGGATAAGTAGGTTTCCCTTTGAACTTTCCGTAGTAAACTTATGTCGGATATACTCGGTCAATCGGTAGATTTGATATCTTTGAACCGTCGATCTTTGGTGTATACCTAGATAACCATAAGTCACACAATCAACCCTTAACCGTCTTTGGTTCTCATTGTTGTGTTCATTTCAGCCATGAACACCGCCTGGTTTCATAAGTGCGTAGAGAACTGGCCTTACAAAGTTCTCCTTGAAGCGGCTAACACTTCACACTTACATAGGCGATTCCTAAACGTGTCATCCTGTAGATACACTATTTGATATACCCCGTATCAATTTTAGAAATCATTAAAAAGCCTTAATGCTTTATCCTTGGTACTGAACATTGTCTCATCACGAGAACGGACTAAAATTTTTATTTGATAATGTTGAACCGTCATTAATGACTTTGTTTGATCTCCTTGAACCTAGATCTTGGGATCTCCAGTCTTCTAGGTAGAGTAACCGCCACAATGACTTGTTCTCGGCCATAGCCCCATTCCCCTTGAAGATTTCTCAACTACCTCTCTAGTTAGGCCTTTTGTAAGTGGATCCGACACATTATCACTTGACTTTACATAGTCAATCGTGATAATTCCTCTAGAGAGTAATTGCCTAACGGTTTTATGTCTTCGTCATATATGACGAGATTTACCGTTATACATAACGTTCCCAGCCCTTCCAATTGCCGCTTGACTATCACAATGTATGCATATTGGTGCCAACAGTTTGGGCCAAAATGGAATGTCTTCCAAGAAATTCCGGAGCCATTCAACTTCTTCACCGGCTTTATCTAAGGCTATGAATTCAGCCTCCATTGTAGAGCGGGCAATACATGTTTGTTTGGACGACTTCCAAGATACCGCTCCTCCACCAATAGTGAATACATATCCACTTGTGGACTTAGAATCAGTTGAACCGGTGATCCAATTTGTATCACAGTATCTCTCAATCACCGCAGGAAATTTACTGTAGTGCAATTCAAAGTTCTGGGTATGTTCTAAATATCTCAAAACTCGTTTCATTGCCATCCAATGAGATTGGTCTGGATTGCTCGTATATCGACTCAGTTTACTTATAACACAAGCTATATCTGGTCGTGTACAATTCATGATATACATTAAGCATCCCAACACACGAGCATAATCCAATTGTGATATGCTTTGGCCTTTATTCTTTGCTAATGCAAGATTCATGTTAATTGGAGTGTTTGCAACTTTAAAGTCCAAGTGCTTGAATTTTTCAAGTACTGTCTTAATATAATGAGATTGTGACAATGCCAGACCTTGAGGAGTCTTATGGATCTTAATTCCCAGAATTAAATCAGCAACTCCCAAGTCTTTCATATCAAACTTGCTATTGAGCATACGCTTAGTAGCATTTATGTTGGCAATGTCATTACTCATTATCAGCATATCATCCACATATAGGCAAACAATGACTATGTGATTTGGAACATTTTTAATGTACACACATTTATCACATTCATTTATCTTAAAACCATTTGACAACATTGTTTGGTCAAATTTCACATGCCATTATTTGGGTGCTTGTTTTAGTCCGTAAAGAGACTTAACAAGTCTACATACCTTTTTTTTTTTGCCTGGAACCACAAACCCTTCAGGTTGTTCCATGTAAATTTCTTCCTCCAACTCTCCATTTAAGAAGGCCGTCTTAACATCCATTTGATGAATTTCAAGACCATACACTGCAGCTAATGCTACTAACATCCGTATGGACGTAATTTTTGTAACTGGAGAGTATGTATCAAAGTAGTCTAGACCTTCTCGTTGTCTATACCCTTTGACTACGAGTCTTGCCTTGAATTTATCAATAGTGCCATCATCTTTGATTTTTCTCTTAAAAATCCATTTAGAACCCAAAGGTTTATTTCCAGGAGGAAGATTCTTTTGTTTCTTCCCGAGGTCATTTAGATCCTTCACCAAACGACACACATTCCTTTTTATACTGATATATATTTTCAAAGAACTCAGCATTATCTGATTCTATAACCGTATTATTATGAATGTCGGGATTTTCTGATTTATGAACCAGAAATCGATATGCTTTACTATTTGTCGCATATCCTATGAAAACACAATCAACGGTTTTCGGTCCTATCTTTACCCTTTTGGGTTTAGGAACTTGCACTTTTGCCAAACACCCCCACACTTTAAAATAATTCAAGTTGGGCTTCCTTCCTTTCCATTTTTCATATGGAATGGATTGTGTTTTGCTATGGGGCACTTGATTTAATATTCGATTAGCCGTAAGAATGGCTTCCCCCCACAAGTTCTGTGGCAAACCAGAACTTATCAACAACGCATTCATCATCTCCTTTAATGTGCGATTCTTTCTTTCTACAATCCCATTAGATTGGGGCGTGTAAGGGGCTGTTGTTTGATGAATAATTCAATATTCTAAACGTATTTCTTCAAAAGGAGATTCATATTCACCACCCCTATCACTTCTTATCATTTTTACTTTCTTGTTAAGTTGCGTTTCAACTTCATTTTTGTATTGCCTGAATGCGTCTATTGCTTCATCTTTACTATTCAGTAAGTAAACATAGCAATATCGAGTACCATCATCAATAAAAGTTATGAAATACTTCTTTCCACCGCGAGATGGTATTGACTTCATGTCACAAATATCTGTGTGAATTAAGTCTAAAGGATTTGAATTCCTTTCAACTGACTTATAAGGATGTTTAACATACTTAGATTCCACACATGTTTGACATTTTGATTTTTCGCATTCAAACTTAGGCAGTACTTCCAAGTTAATCATTTTCCGCAAGGTTTTATAATTGACATGACCCAAACGTATATGCCATAAATCATTTGACTCAAGTAAGTAAGAAGAAGCTGAAATATTATTATTGTTTTCCACAACCATTACATTCAGATTGAAAAGGCCCTCGGTGAGGTAACCTTTTCCTACAAATATTTCATTCTTACTTATGACAACCTCGTTGGACACAAAAACGCACTTAAAACCGTGCTTAACAAGAAGTCCAGTAGAGACTAAATTCTTTCTCATTTCGGGAACATGAAGGACATTGTTCAAAGTCATGACCTTGCCAGAAGTCATTTTCAGAAATATCTTCCCATATCCTTCAACTTTTGCTATTGAAGCATTTCCCATATAAACTGTCTCTCCGGGTCCAGCAGGAGCATAAGTAGCAAAAGCTTCTCTAACTGCACAAACATGGCGAGTGGCTCCTTAATCAAACCACCACAGTTTAGGATTTCCCACCAAGTTACATTTAGAAAGCATGGCACACAAGTTATCAACATCATCATGGTTTACTACCATGTTTGCTTGACCCCTTTTCTTGTCTTTCTTCGGAGCACGACACTCCGTAGATTTGTGTCCGGTTTTCCCACAGTTATAGCAGTTTCCACTGAACCGCTTCTTGCTTGGGTTGTATTTCGGACCAGAAGCCTTCTTCCTCTTTTTGTTATCTTTAACAATATTTGCTCTCATTATTGTTGAATTTCCACGGCCTCTCCTTTCAGCAGCTTTATTGTCCTCTTCGATTCTCAACCGAACAATGAGATCTTCAAGGGACATTTTCTTTCGTTTGTGTTTCAAATAATTTTTGAAGTCCTTCCACAACGGAGGCAACTTCTCAATCATTGCTGCTACTTGGAATGCTTCATTGATGACAAGACCTTCAGCAAGTAGATCATGAATAATCACTTGCAATTCCTGGACTTGGGTAATAACAGACTTGCTATCTACCATTTTGTAGTCCAAAAATTTTGCGGCAACGAATTTCTTCATCCCGGCGTCTTCAGTTTTATATTTCTTTTCAAGCGCATTCCACAATTCTTTTGACGTCTCCACGCTACTGTATACATTATACAGATTATCATCCAGTCCGCTAAGAATATAATTCTTGCATAAAAAATCAGAATGCTTCCACGCTTCAATCACGATAAAGCGTTCATTCTCTGGAGTTTTATCTGGCAGATCAGGAACATCTTTCTTGATGAACTTTTGTAGACATAACGTAGTTAAGTAGAAGAACATCTTCTGCTGCCAGCGCTTGAAATCAATTCCAGAAAATTTTTCGGGTTTTTCTGCCGGTGCCAACGCCGGTGTTCGGCTTGTCGATGCGTTGGCAGTCACCATCGGAACAACTTGGTTTTCGCTTTCAGTCGTCATTTTTTCTGTTAAAAAAAATGACACAAACAAACGTTTAATACACGTTTTCAAACAGGAGTAAAAATCACGTAGATTTTAATCTCCAACAAAACGCTACGAAGGCTTTACTCTCCAAAATGGGAGTACACAAAACCACAAAGGTTTTAGTTTGCAGAATAATAAGAATAACACAAATACAGAAATAAATATTAAATTCCTTAAGATTGTTAGTCCCGCCAATATTGTTGTATTTGTAAATAATAATTCTGAAAAATATAAATTATCGTAATGAAACAGTAATTAATTCGAGCCCACTGAATTCACAGTGTTTCCTTAAGGAATTTAATCCCCTCCTAGTACCCAAGGTAATGGATTATTTCCTCCCAGGATAGAACGAATCACACACTGGTGTAGCGGTACTTCAAACCCCAGTGTTTCAGCGAACACAAAGTTCGGTAGCAAATCACACTTACAATTGCTTTGTTTGAAGTTAAAAACAATGCAGAACGAAGGAGTAGAAACTCAAAAAATCGTATGGAAATGCTGAGAGGAAGGAGTGCAATGTATAGCCAAATCTGTTGAGCGATTTCAGTCTTGTGTATTATGTGTTGTGTATGTCTTTCTTCAACAGCTGCTGCACATATATATAGCAGCCAGTGTTGAAGAAGAACAATCGTCCACCCCTCCATGGTGGAGCAAGCACATTCATGGTGGGAAGAGCATTAGGCGGCTGCCTTGTGGTCAATACATGGATTAAAAAATATCCGTTACGAATCCGAAGCCGAAGCCGAAGCCGAAGCGTCGAAGCCGTAGCCGAAGCCGAGCCGAGCGACGACGACGGCGCAAGGCTTGCTTTCTTCTTAACTCTTTAAGAGCTACAAGAAGAGCAATTATATATATACCCACCAAAAATCTTTTCCCCTTCCAATATGGGACAATGTCTCATTGTCAAGAAGAGGAAACTTAAAATTTTACTCAAAAATTTCATTTTCCCTCCATTTCCCATTCACCCTCATTTTAAGACTATTTCATCTTAAAAACAAAAAACCTTAACATGGCAGGACCTCGACCCGTCTATATAATCAATGGCGGAAGGGGTTCAAAAAAGAAAATCCAAAAAAATTAAAAGAAAGTATGGCCGGTAAAAATTGAACCAACAACCTCAAGAATTTTTAAACCTCCATGACCACTGAGCTATATATTTAAGTGATTCATGTTAGAACAGTGGGTATGATTTAGGCTTTGAGGCGTGATAAAATCACTATCTTTTAGGTATTAATTGCCCCACTAGTTTGTTGATGGTTTACGACAATATACCCTCGGGATACAACAAAGCCCAGAGATTTGCAGACAGCAATTTCTGAAAATCTCTCTTTAGAACTTCAGTTACGGACTTTCAAGAGAGCTTTAAGAGAAAATAGGAAGAAGAGGAGTTAGAAGAAATCTACCGTGAATGAACCACTTATGAAGTAATTTATAGGCAATGCAATTGCAGTTACAACACACCTTTTCAGATAACAGACACGTCTATTCATATTGAACCATTATCCAACAACGGTATTATTGTAACGTTAATATTGTAACTGCAGTTTAAGGTTCAAATATGTAACTGAAACTTGAGGTTTAATTTCTCTTTTCTGTAATAAAGCTCTCTTCTCCATCTAACTTTTCAAGCTACTTCAACAATTCAAAATATATATATATAAAGGTACAAAACGTATTTTACCTTGTATGTATAATGTAATTTTCTAGCGAAGGGAGTTTAGGTAAAACCCTTCCACCCTGTAAATCCGCCCCTGTATATTATAATCTAAAAGACAAGATTCACCAACTAACTAAATAATAATTAGTACCAATAATATCTAGTCGTCTGTTTCTCCCTTCTGATCCCGTCTTTCTCTTCTCCTTTTATTCTTTCAGTGAATACCTGCTTCATTTTCTCTTTGCTTTTGTCGGGGCCAACTAATTGATAATGTCTTTTTGCATTGCAAGAAACAAAGACTGCAGAGGCATACATGTCTAAACAATTTTCAGGTTTTTGGAGTCTCTAGTCATTTCTTAATGGTCCCAACTCCCAGGCATGATTTCCGTTTTTAGTTTCAGCTGGTACTTGAACCATACGTCAGAAAATTATTATTATTATCATTCCCCTCCAAAGAAAATGACATATCAGATATTAACTACAACTATAAAATGTATAGTGAAAGTCAATACCAATTTTCTCAAACATTTCAGTTTAATTGTTTTACAGGTAGAATTTCGGCTGATTTTGGACAAATTGACTAATTAATTAAAGCCTATGTTAAGCGGACTCTTGTTGCCACACCCTTATCGATCTTCAAAATATATTACTTTTGGAGGATCCAACACGTATCGGGTGATATTTACAAAGAGTCCGAGCAACGTAGATTAAAGCACATTGAAATATTAGAGTTTAAAATGGAAATTCTCCAGCTCTATTTAAATTTGAAAGCAAAGAGAAAAAACATAAAGAACTTCGGTGTATTGACATCAAGTGATAGTGAAACAAGACCATGTAGTTTTGTTGGAATTATCAATGATATATAAAATTATAAATTAGTTCTAGTGTCCAACTACTCTTGTAATTTAAAGCAACCCTTGATTAAATTTGCCGTCAGTTCTTTAATTATATGCCAATTGTCCACACAATTTCTGATTAAGTTGCCCAGAAAGGTTATGATAACAACTACAAGTCTACAACTATAAAATGCACATTGAAAGTCAACAGTTATTCCCTAAATGAAAGTGTGCGATGACTAAGTAAAATGAAAGCACGTAATCTTCTCTTAAAAAGCTTTGGTAAAAATAGAAAATATAGAGACTGTGTCGTTTTGAGCAGATCTTAACGCATGAATATTGACATCAGTCAGAAGGCGCGTTTACTCTAAGAACACGTTTGGAAAACCACCTAGGAATTGGATTTGGATGTAATTACACAGTTTGGCATGTTTGTCTCGTCAAGTAATTATTTGGTCAGTATATAATTAAGTGTAATTGGAGAGGTGTAATTACACTCTCCAATTCTCAAGGGGATGTGAGAATTGATGGTAATAACTCTGTGTAATTAAAAGGTTAATTTTTAATATTTTTTTAAATTTATTTTCTTTATAACTTTTTATTTCCATTATTTTAATTTCTTTTTATTTTATTTTTACTTTTAATTTCTTTTTAAATTTTTTAATATATTTTTCTTTGTACATTATTATCTTTTATTTCTCTACCTTTACTTCTTGTGATTCCATGTAATTGCTTGTATATTTTATTTCTTATTTATTTTATTTTATTCATTTAGTGTAACTGCGTTATTATTCTACTTTTTGAAACTACACCTGCTAACATTAGAAATAATGAGTCATTAACAAACTTGGCATATAATAAGATGTCATTAAAGTAGAATATCGTTGTTGAATGAGGTTATAAACTTATTATATTTCTAATCTTAAGTTGTATCAGAAATTATTTTTGACATATGTTAAAATATTTTTTTATGGAATTTTAAAATTGTGTTATATTTATGGTTCCAATTTACTTGTTTTAGTAGTATTGGCTTGTTATTTCACATTGCATGTTGTTCATTTTTTTGTTAGAAGTTAGAATTGATTAGTTTTGTCAAACATTTGCATAATATTATGACATTATATTTATAAATATTAATTTATTTTATCAAACATGCATTCAATGATGTCCTTGCAAGACGTATGTTTTTAGTTTCTATAATTAAATAAATGAAATATTATTAATTTGGAAAATATATATCAATTATTTTTACAATATTAGTTTTAAATATATGATTACTAATTAATGTATATTCAAGAAAAAATATTCATCTTGAATACCAAATCTAATATCATTTATACTTATAAAAAATTATTTATAGGCATATAGTTATTATATTAACTTTTAAATTTTGATAATTACTTCATTTAAAATTTAATCTAACTGTATAATTACACTTGTGCAACCAAACACTACACTTATAATTACTCTGTAATTACGTTATGACAAACAAACAGGTCATCGTAATTACCATATTGTGTAATTACTATGTTGTATAATTACTACTCCAATAATTAAACCAATTTCAATTACCATGTGACTTTTCAAACAGAGCCTAAAGGTCTATCGAAATTTTAACAAATTAATTAAGATCACTACTCGGTGTTCTCTTAAACCAGAAAGTTTATCCTTTTCAATTTGAGTTAATGCAATAAATATTATTCGATCGCGCTATATGAAGTCTTTCACTAAATAGCACAAGTCTTTCACTAAACACTCTTTGAGATTATCCAAAAATTAATTAAATTAAGTTATAATGAGTTTAACTTAATATATTTTACAAAATCGACTCACTTAAAATCCAAAACAGATAAAAGTGTTGATACTTAGCATGACTTGATAACCTAAAACGAGGATAATAAACTTCTAGAACCAATAAAAAGAAAGAGAACGGAGACTTCACGTCTTACCCTAACTAAATATTAGCTCTCTTTTGTGGACTTTATATTCGTGTATGGGAATAAAAAGGAAGAGAATTGACAAGATATTTTACTAGGAAAAGCTGAGGGGGCATGGTGAAAAAGAAAAAAGAAAAAAGAAAAAAAAAAGAGAGAGAAGCTAAGTGTGCATATGGCATAATTTTAGGAAAAGCGGCAGCAACATATCAATTACTCACGTCCTTTCAATTTATGTGTGACTGATACATAATTTAATAATAAGAAACTTTTAAATTTTATGATTTTAAACTAATGATATTTGTACACTAAATATTTTTTAATCTCGTAATTTTGAATATATCACGTAAAAAGTTAGAATTAAAGAGCTACAATACTAAATATAGAAAAAGATATTATTTTTTAAATAAATTAAAAGAAAAGTAAGACACATGAATATTGAAAGAAAGAGAGTATCTCAATCCAAAAATACTTCCCATAGGTTCGCGGCATTGATGGCGGGCAAGTAAATGATTCCTGCAAGCAACTGGCAAGTCCCATACATAAATTATTATCTTTTTCAAAATTTTGCCATCATACTTGCGTACATGATTTCGTATGTGTTGCTTGACGATCTCAGTAGTTGAACCACACGTCAATTAATGTTAAATATTCTCTGCAAAACAATATTATAACAGATTAAAATAATCATCTGATTACGACAGGCAAGCACGTTTAACATATACTTATCTATCAAGTCAAAGTTCAAATTCATGGCCTTGTATGTTATGTATTTGCAATGTTATCCCTTAATTTTGAGTATATACAGTTTTAATATTGCTAAACTTTGAAGTAACGTATTTCATTATGTTAAAAGTTAAACACCACGATCTTGAAAATTTTCGATCAAAAATTTCAGCGTCCAAATTAACAGACAGAAGACAGAAAATATTCCCAGATTGGCAAAACCACAAGATTGGAACTTGAGCATAGCTCAATAGCTCATTAGATTTATATTTATATTTATATATATAAAAAAAAGTATAAAAGAAGCACTTTCTTAATCTAGCAGTAAAGTGCAACATAAGATACAAAAGAGAAAGATTAAAAAATGAAAATCTGGGGCCATGAATCAATAATAGTGATATATATCAAGAAAAAGGTAGCCTTTCAATCAGCCATTGAAGGTGGCATGTGATAGATTAGTCCTTAAAGCGACAATAGAAAACCCCACATAGCTTAAGCTTATGATCTGGATTTCTGATTACAACTTCTTGCCCAAAACCCTTCCCCTCCAATCACCTTTGGATTATCCAGACTAAGAGCTCGAGTATCGAGTTCCTCTTTCTTTTCTTTTCTTTTCTTTGTTTTTTTGGATGGTATCGAATGGGCCATTTCCAATAGTATGTAATTAAGGTGACAACTAACCCCCTTCTGTTGATATTATAATGTTGGAGGGCGGCGTTTTGCCTGTTTCAAATGCTGCTTTTTAATCTTCTAGAAAGTATTCCCGAATTTTTGGCTGGTTAATGAACCCACAGCCCAACATTATATTTTTGGACAAGTACTACAATAAAACAGTAAAAATTTTAATGTGTGAAAACCATAAAAAAAATTAATTGGAGTGGACCGAAAGGTGTAAACCTTAATGGTAATTTGGTAGAAAAGGAATTGAGACAGCTAATTACAACACAGCACCTACAGCCCAACATTATAAAAGTAAGTCGAGTATAGTAATAAAAAAAACACGCGTTTGACCTCGTAAATATCGTAGGACTGTCCAAGTCAGTGTCACCCAACCCCAACTCCGCCATTGTCAAACCTTCAAAGACCATTTCTGCTTTTCAAATTTCAATGTAAACTATCACTTTTAAACCCACTAACCCCAATATCAAAACTCTCCTTTTCCTTTCTCCTCATTTTCATTCATTTTCCCATTCGTTTCTCAATACAACAAAAAGTACATCAATACCCACTTTTGTAACTTTTCCGGTCAATTGATTTTTGTGCTGGGGTGATTCAAAACTCAATTTTTAGGACTTCTGATCTACCTACGATTTTGTTGTAGTTCAGAGGTTCTTTGGATTTTCTGATTTTATATATGGCGGACCTAGTGAAGCAGATCTTGACAAAGCCGATCCAGTTAGCAGACCAGGTGATAAAGGCCGCCGATGAGGCAAGTTCGTTCAAGCAAGAATGTACTGATCTCAGGTCCAAAACTGAGAAACTTGTGGCCCTTCTCCGTCAAGCTGCACGCGCCGGAAACGACCTTTACGAGCGGCCCACGCGGCGGATTATTGACGACACTGAACAAGTCCTTGAAAAGGCTTTAGCCCTTGTCCTAAAGTGCAGAGCCCACGGGCTTGTTAAGCGTGTTTTTACCATAATCCCTGCTGCAGCTTTCCGTAAAATGGCTTCCCAGTTGGAGAACTCTATTGGTGACGTGTCTTGGCTTCTCCGTGTCTCAGCTTCGGCTGATGAACGAGCAGATGATTGTTTGGGCCTTCCTCCTATTGCTGCTAACGAGCCCATTTTATGCCTTATTTGGGAGCAGATCGCGATATTGTATACAGGTTCTGTTGATGACAGATCAGATGCAGCTAATTCACTTGTTTCTTTAGCAAGAGACAATGATCGGTATGGCAAGTTGATTATTGAAGAAGGTGGAGTTGGGCCATTGCTGAAATTGATGAAAGAAGGGAAAACGGAGGGTCAGGAGAATGCAGCCAGGGCAATTGGACTTCTTGGACGTGACCCAGAAAGCGTCGAACACATGGTACATGCTGGGGTTTGCTCAGTGTTTGCGAAAATCCTCAAAGAAGGTCCTATGAAGGTTCAAGCAGTGGTGGCTTGGGCTGTTTCTGAACTTGCTGCTCATTATCCCAAATGTCAAGATCTTTTTCACCAGCATAATACAATTCGATTGCTGGTTAGTCATCTTGCTTTTGAAACCGTTCAGGAGCATAGTAAGTATGCTATTGTAAGTAAAGCAACATCGATGCACCACGCTGTTGTCTTGGCTAGTAATAACAATGGTAATGCTGTTAATACTGTGAATAAGGTTGTTGAGGATGATGACAAGAATCATATTCCACATCCTCTGGGGAATAAGAAGCCTAACCACATGCACAGTGTCGTTGCTACGGCAATGCAGGGTCAAATGAAGCCGCCTCAGCAGAATCCGGTCAATGGTTCAAACCAGGCAAATCAGGCCAAGGTCAATGGAAATAATAGTGTGAAGCAAAATCATGTGAACCACCACACTCAGCATAGTCTTTCTTCATCTGGGGTTAGTATGGGTAATAAAGGGAGGGAATTGGAGGACCCTGCTACCAAGGCTTATATGAAGGCAATGGCTGCAAGAGCGTTATGGAAACTTGCCAAGGGAAATTCGCCAATTTGTCGTAGTATCACTGAATCAAGAGCACTGCTTTGCTTTGCAGTACTCTTAGAGAAAGGACCTGAAGATGTTCAGTATAATTCAGCTATGGCGGTAATGGAAATCGCAGCAGTTGCAGAAGTAGATGCTGACTTGAGAAGGTCAGCGTTCAAGCCTAATTCTCCTGCCTGCAAAGCTGTTGTTGATCAATTGTTGAGAATCATCGAAGAAGCTGATTCAGATCTGGTTGTTCCATGCGTTAAAGCAGTCGGGAGTTTGGCTAGGACTTTTCGAGCTACTGAGACGAGGATGATTACTCCATTAGTAAAGCTGCTCGATGAGCGAGAAGCAGAGATTTCTAAGGAAGCTGCCATTGCCCTCTCGAAATTTGCTAGCTCAGTTAATTACCTTCACGTTGATCATTCCAAGGCAATCATAAGCGCTGGAGGGGCAAAACATTTGATCCAACTTGTTTACTTTGGTGAACAAATAGTTCAGAGTCCTTCATTGCTTTTACTATGCTACATTGCATTACACGTCCCTGATAGCGAAGAGCTTGCTCAAGCTGAGGTGCTTACAGTTCTTGAATGGGCATCAAAACAGTCATACTTGATTCAAGATGAAGAGGTGGAGTCTTTATTGCAGGAAGCTAAAAGCAGGCTGGAACTTTATCAATCTCGAGGATCAAGGGGATTCCATTGATTGAATCTGCATAACTCAATGTGAAGAATTTGTAAGTTTGTTAGATGACAATTTTTCTATTTATATTTACAGATTTACTCTCTGTTTACTCTATGGTCTTGGGAGTGTACATAAGATAGGTCTTTTTGCCTTGCCCTAATGATGTAGTGGAACACCCTCTCCACCCCCCACCCAAATCAAAAAATCAAATCTCTGTTGCTCCATTGTAATATTTTTCAGTTCCACAAGGTGAATTATTGTATGTAGGACACAGAATTCCTTATTCTTTGGTTATACTGATATTCATTTTCTCTACTTTCCGGTTGTTAGTTCATGATGCCTAAGGGCATTGTCTTATTTGTGCAAGGGAAACTCTCGACTTTATTTTCCTTCATGTGTAGCCATTGTTACTCGAAATTCTTGAAAGAATAAGGTCTTATTTGTCAAAAGAGAAATTTGAAGTTTTAATTATGTTAACTGAAGTTTGGATCACTGAATTTTAAGTAGTGAAACTTTATATAGATGGTTTAGAAGTAAAAGCAAATGACTTTTGGAGTCTAGTATGCGAACCTAGGTGAATTACTCAGACTACTCCCTAATTTAGCGATGAAGGGATATCCATCTAGTTTGGCAAATATAACAGGCCTCGCTTCTTGTTTGATGTTTATTGCATAAATCTCTCTTCACATCTAGTTTGGCAAATATAACAGGCCTCACTTCTAGTTTGATGTTTATTGCATAAATCTCTCTTATTGTCAATAGAAACTTAGGAGCATTTACAATAATAAAGAAGAAACTCAGAAGCATTGATGTCATCGATAAGCTTTCTTTCCATGTTTGCTCTCCAACTTTATTTTGGTGTAAGGACTAAATAAAGTAAAAAAATATATAAAATATATACAGGGACAACTTTTATTTATGTTAGCTAACTATAGAAAGAGATATGCTGATTGATGAGCTTAGCTCAATACTTATAATAGGTCGTTTTTCTATTTTGATCCAGTTGTTTCTTGAAAAGAATTGATGGAAGTGGCCTGCATATCTCTGTATAAAGAAATTAGTTTGGTCTGTTAGCTATCAAGTTTCAGACTGGTGTTTTCTCATATTTGAGAAGGTGAATGGTTTTGCCATGGTAGAAAGGAGGTCCAAGTAATTGATCCCTTGATTTTCTTTGTTTAAACCAATATTATATATTAATATTATGTCAATTTTAACATCATTGTTATAATATATCTCTATGATCTCTAATTATTTGATGGATATAGCTTTTAGTGCTGAATTCATTTATATAGTAGCTTACTTCTCTTAAGACTTGAAGTCCACCTCCTTTCTTAAGCGATAAGGTGATTTGCCCAGCCAAAACACCCCCAAATTTGAGGATTACAGACGTTATGAAGACTCAAGATTGGACCAGTGTAGTAAACTGAGTCCAATCTAGAAACACCATTATTGACCCATGAAATTTCAATAAGGAAATGACAGCAATTTTACAAAGGAATTTTTGTCTTCTTTCTGTATTCCAGAGAATAGGGAGGAATGAGGAATAGATAAACTTGTTACAGCAGAGTGAACTCTTTTAGCATAATGGGAAATGGAAGTGGGAGTCAAAGGCCCCAGGCTGGATAGTGGACGTTTTCAATCAGACTTTTGAAATACAGTTGTTTTAGGTTGCTGATTGTGTAATCGTATAAAGCCAGCTCTCACAAATTCTGTTTGCAACTGAAAAAATCGGCGTCCAATATTTTCTTCCTAACCATTTACCCCATTGATTAAAAGGGCATCTATACTTTTGTCATCATTGAAGATCTTCCCTGCATAATTATTTTTTATTCGGTTGCTTAGAGAAAGCATATTGGGGGATCATCTACTTCAGTACTTAGAGAAAAAGTTTAAAGTCCAAATTCTGGGGCAGACTAGGAAAATTTAAGGAACAGGATACTTGCAGCACCCAATTATCATTCAAGGAATAGTGTGTGTATAATCCTCATGCGGTGTCCGAATTTGACTACTCTTTTTGCTATGGCTCCGTAATTACGATAAAGATCTTATGGCACTATTTATGCTTAAAGAAACGACGCCGAAACATCAAATACGAGCGCAACACAACTCAAACCTATCTGAAACTCACCGGAATCCAACCAAAAGTTGCAGGTGCAAATGTAGGCTTTGGGCTATGGGTTCAATTGAACCCATAAATTTCGACATAGAATATAAATTTATATGTAAAAATTTTACTAAATCTCAACAAATGTTAGATCTGAACTCATAATTTTAACCTTATAATGAATGCAATGTTGAGAATCTTAAAAATTGAACTCATTCAATTTAAATCCTGGATCTGCCTCAGTCTATTCATCATTGACATCTTTTCTGTAATTTTAACTGAAAATTGGCAAATGGTAATGTAAACTTTTGATTGGAAATATATTCAACTGCAATTAAAAAAGTGTGAATAGAGAGACATGCCATGGGTCTTACAACAGAAGGGCATCATAACATGTAAGAGTAAACATAGGTTGTCACTGAACCTCTGGAACAAGTCTCAAAAAGATAAAGAGGTGAGATAATTCTGTCACTTCTAAAATACGATAAAGAACTTATTACAGCCTCCTCACTTGGAAAATAAGAAGCTCAACTGCTTCATCTTAACAGCATTTTTCTCCTGTGAAGGAATAATTATGACTATTCTTTAATAGATCAAAGTAAATCTTATTTTGGCAAGGTTAGTCCTGTTTGGCTGCAAAAATCATCTTATTTTGAGAGTGTTTTTTTTCAAAAACTTTTCTCAAAAGTACTTTTGGTGAGAAGCAGTTTGTGTTTGACTAATTAATTTGAAAAATACTTCTGAGCAGCAATTAGTGTTTGGCCAAGCTTTTAAAAACTGTTTCTAAGTGTATTTTTCTCAAAAGTGTTTTTAAAAAAAAGTGCTTTTGGAGAGAAGCTATTTTTTTCTGCTTATCCAAAACTGTTTCTGCTTCATTCAAAAGCTTGACGAAACACTTCAACTTTGAAAAAAAAAATACTTTTTTTGAAAAAAAAGTGCTTTTAGGATTGGAGAAGCTTGGCCAGACAGGCTATAGGTGTCAAAAGACTTAATAATCAAATCTTACACTCCAAAATGTTCATACACCAGAAAACATGGTTTCATCTTCTAGAATTGTAATACACCTACACTGCTTTTATTCCCCTTCTTGTAAACACACACACCTGAAGCTTAGGCAGTGATTCGATCAACTTAGGTCATCGTAAATCAAGTAGAAGAGCTAAAAGATGTTAGAATGGGAGTGCATTATTTGATGCTATACTTCTACAGAAAAATCTAAGCCAATCCAGCCAATCCCCCTTCCCAATCAAATATCCCTTCGGACTCTCAAAAGAAAGAGGAATTCATTTCACCTGGATATTACACCAGATTGTATAGCTTCTTCAAGATGTGGCCAATTCAGATTTACAAGTGAAGGGTTTGAATGAACAGTTACGAAAAAGAACCGGTTACTAGTTTAACAGAGTAAATTCCTTGAAATAAATAACATGACTGATAGTATGTTACTGAGACATCCACAGCCACATAGGAATGATCCTTCGCGATATCTATGTAATGGACAGTGAAAAAAAAGGGCAGCCCGGTGCACAAGGCATTCCGCATTCACGCAGGGTCCGGGGAAGGGCCGCACCAAGGGTGTGATGTAGATAGCCTAACCTAATGCAAGCATTATTGACTGTTTCCACGGCTCCAAAAACTAATACGCGATCACTGGGACTAACTCAAAAAACTAATACGCGACCACTGGCCATACTTCAAAACAACAGCTACATTATGCAGACTTTGTCTAATAAGGGGATAGCAAAAAATAACTTTAGCTCAGAATAATTGAAACATATATATATAAGGAGTACTTCCTTATTTAGTTGAAAGAAAAACTTGATAAGAAGAAGAGGAAAGGAAAATATAAGACGTATAGGCATGTGTCTTACATACACACTTTACTATATGTATTCTCAATATTTTTTAACTGCTAACATTAAATTGTTCATACCCAATGCGAGTAAAGTATTGACAAATGGGGATTCAACATTCTGGTTTTCACAATATTTTGTTTGATCTCAACAATGTCCAGAAGATCTATTGATATATAGCTGTATGTGTGTGCATAGCAGTGTGTGTGCATGCAGTGCAATGTATAACAGCCTAGAAAGAGTGGGGTCATTGTGTAATTATCAAAACTTAGGCGGTTAAGTGGTTAGTTAGGTATGAGTTGTCAACCACTAACTACTAATATAAACAACCCCTCCCTCTTGTAATGTTCTTAATCGAACAATAATAACGATCATCTTCCTCTTCTCTCTCGAGAGAGATTATTTCTCACTTTCATGTCATCTCAGTCGAAGATCCAATGGATTCTATCATGGTATCAGAGCATCGATCTTAGGATTTATAGCTCCGATCAAAGTTCCGCCGGAAATTAGGAAAGCAAAGCACCGACGAAGCTCAGATTTGAGCAGCCATGGCCGGAAATGAAGTTGCTTCGCTTAACCACAATCATCCGCTATTTTTACAAGATGGAGATGATCCAAGACTCGTGTTGATACCGCTCAAACTCATAGGGCCAGAAAATTATGCCCTTTGGAGTAGAGTGATGAAGTTAGCACTATGAGGAAAGAGTAAACTTGGTTTTGCAGACGGTACTTGTGTGAAAAGCAATTACAGAGGAGAATTGGCAGAGCAATGGGAAAAATGCAATGCTATTGTGTTGTCATGGATTGGAAGCACGATATCAAGTGAATTAATATCGAGTATTGTGTATGCGTCAAATGCGAAGAAAGTTTGGAACGATTTCCAGGAGAGATTTGACATATCTAATCTCACTAGAATTTATTATCTGTGGACTTCAATTGCGATTCTAAGGCAAGGTATTGATTCAACTACTAGCTATTATTCGAAAATGAAGGATTTATAGGATGAACTTGATGTATTAGCCCTTTTTCCCTCTTGTAATTATGAGGAATCTAGACCTTCTGTAGATCATTTGAAAAACATAAGGTTGTTGCAATTTCTTATGGGATTGAACGAGAGTTACAACAATATACGCAACAATGTGTTGACAAAAAGGCCAGTTATAACTGCTAATGAGGCTTATGATATAGTTAGTCAAGAGGAGAGTCAAAGGACCTTGGGTGTCACATATACACACAGAGATCCACTCACAATGTTAGCAGGAAAAGGTCAAGACTTTAGACCTAGAAAGCCTAGCTTAATATGTGAGTATTGTGGGTATAAAGGACATCTAAAAGAGAATTGTTTTAAGATAATTAGATATCCACATGACTTTAAATCAAGAAGAAGAATCAGACAACTGGAGGAAAAACATATGCTAACAATGCAAATGCAAATACGACTACTGCAAGGAAGAGAGAACAATGCCCACAATTCAAGCACCATGCCAATTATTTGCAAAAGAGCAATACAAGCAGTTGGTTAATCTGTTGTCAAAGCCTAATGCAGCGGAATTTCTACAAATATGACAGGTTTAATCTCTCTATTATCTACTGTAGACATGTGTGATTGGGTAATAGATTCAGGGGCAACCCATCATGTCACCTACTGTAAGGATGTTCTAAAGGATATTAAAAGTGCTGATAGCCAAGGAATGCAAGGAGTGCAAGTGCCTACAGGAAACAAGTCAAAAATTACTCATACAGGAAATGCAACTATATTAGAAAATAAGACAATGAAGAATGTATTGTATGTGCCAGATTTTAAGTTCAATCTACTTTCAGTGTCTAAACTCACTAAAGATCTCTGGTGTTCTGTCACTTTTTCCCCTGATTTCTATATATTTTAGGATCTTTATAGTGGTAGGGTGATGGGATTGGTAAAGATAACAATAGATTATATCTACTAAAGGAGAACATAATACTAGCAGCATCAGGATTTTTTGTGCGACAAGAAATTAACACTGAGCTTTGGCATCTGAGACTGGGACATGCATCACCAAAGGCAATGGAAAGTATACCAGCTCTTAGAAATAAAGTTGATTCTCAAGTTCAACAAAACTGTGAAGTTTTCCCTTTGGCTAAGCAGTGTAGGTTGAAATTTCCCATTAGCAGTACTAAGTCTACTAGCTGTTTCCAATTAGTCCATCTAGATGTATGGGGCCTCACAAGGTTCTTACCTATTATAGAATGCATTACTTTGTCACCATTGTGGATGACTACAGTAGATACACTTGGGTATGTTTGATTCAATCTAAATGTGAAGTAGCTATTGTAATAAAGAACTTTGTTACAATGATAAGAAATCAGTTTGATGTTGCTATTAAGGTGTTGAGGTCAGATAATGGTACATAATTTTGAACTCCCAGTGCAATGAATTGTTAGCTTCTCTTGGGATCATACACCAAAGCATTTGACCATATACTCCACAGCAAAATGGGACTGTGAAGAGAAAACATAGACACATTTTACAAGTTGCAAGAGCTCTGAAATTTCAGAGTTCAATACCAATGAGATTTTGGGGAGACTGCGATCAAAATTGTTGTATATTTGATTAACAAATTGCCTACTGAGATATTGGAAGAGAAGTGTCCTTATGAGATGTTGCATAACAAGCCTGCCAAGCTGGACCATCTGAGGGTGTTTGGTTGTTTGTGCTTTGCAAACAACTTACCAAGAGGAGATAAGTTCACAGCTAGAGCAAAGAAGTGTGTTCTTATAGGATACTCAGAGACTCAAAAGGAGTACAGGTTATATGACTTAGAATCTAGAAGAGTACTTGTGAGCAGAGATGTCACATTTAGAGAATATTTCTTCCCATTTAAAGAAGGGGCAGATGCAAGTGAGGATATGTTTCCTTGTGAACCAGTGGTGGTTGCTCCTGCAGAGACCAATCAGAATCATCACCCCCAACATTAATCTTCTGATGGCCATCATAGTGACAACCGACATTGTAGTGATGCTCCTACTACAATTCACATTGCAGAACCACGTGTATCACCTCCAACAACTCCATTACCAGTCACACTAAAACCATAAGCAGAACCACCTGCACTACCTGTATTGCAGGAATCAAATGCAGACAATGTTAATCACTAGACAACAGAAAATGTATCACAACCAGCAGCTCATTCAAAAGAAGCACCAGCTGAAGGAATACCATATGAAGAACATCTTATGCATACATTACATGCTAGAAAGTCTAGCAGAACCTCCAAACCTTCTATTTGGCTCAAAGATTATGTGACTACAGTCAAGCCAAACAAGGATACACCATACACTATCTCCAATTTCATCACTTATGATCACCTTTCTGAGAATTACAAATCCTTTTTAGGATCTTTCTCAGAACCTACTGAACCTAGGTCCTTCAAGGAAGCTTGGATGACAAAGCATGGGTGGAAGCAATGGGAGCAGAAATTAAGGCACTTGAGGATAATGCAACATGGGAAGTAGTATACCTTCCTTCTGGCAAAAGAGTTATAGGTTCAAAATGGGTGTTCAAGATTAAATACAAGGCAAATGGGGAGGTGGAAAGGTTTAAAGCAAGTTTGGTAGCAAAAGGCTACACACAGCAAGAAGGGTTAGATTTCCATGAAACATTCCCCCTGTTGCAAAGATGGTCATTGTCAGGACCATTATCAGTGTAGCAACTTTTAAGGGATGAAATCTTTTCCAAATGGATGTAAATAATGATTTCCTGTAAAAGTCTACATGCACTTGCCTCAAGGATTCCACAAGCAGGGGGAACAGAAGGTATGTAGGCTGCTGAAATTATTATATGGGCTAAAGTAGGCCTAGATAGTGGAATATTAAATTGACTGAGACACTATTAGCAGCTGGTTATGCACAAAGCCCCTATGATCACTCATTGTTCACAAAAAGGCTGGTTCAGATATTGCCATTATCTTAGTCTATGTAGATGATTTACTCATCACTGGTAGCAATCATGTTCTTGTGGAGGAAGCTAAACAGACATTACATAGTTCATTCAAGGTGAAAGACCTAGGAGACCTTAGGTATTTTCTTGACATTGAAGTACTGAGGTCAAACAAAGGAGTACTTCTTACTCAAAGGAAATATGCACTTCAATTAATCTCAGATGTTGGACTTGCAAGTGCTAAGCCTATTAATACACCTATAGAGCTCAATCAGAAGTTGACTACCATTGATTATGATACACATGTTGGTCATATTAGAGATGTAGAATTGCAAGATTTAGGAAGCTACCAAAGACTTATTGGAAAGCTTCTTTACCTAACAATTACCAGACTAGATTTATGTTTTGCAGTCTAGGTGTTAAGTCAGTTTATACAGCATACCAAGCAGTCTTATTTGGATGCCTGATATGTTAAAGGTGCCCCAGGCCTTGGCCTTCTACTATAAAATTCTCCAATAAATCACTTTTCTATTTATTATAACTCTGATTGGGCAGGTTGTCCAAACACCAGGAGATCAGTTGTTATATTGCCAAGCTTGGGGACTCCCTGCTCTCGTGGAAGTCGAAGAAGCAACCAACAGTTAGCAAGAGTTCAGCAGAGGCTGAGTATCGTAGTTTTGTAGCAGCAACTGCAGAAATTACTTGGGTGTTAGGATTGCTTAAGGAGCTGCAAATTTCAGTTGATGTTCCAGTTAGTTTGTACTGTGATAGCAAGGCAGCTTTACAAATAGCTGCCAATCCCATATTTCACTAGCGAACTAAGTATATCGAGATCGATTGTCATTTCGTTCGTAAAAAGATCAAGGCTGGATTGATCAATCCTCAGAACATTCCCACTAGTCTCTAACTAGCTGATTTAATGACCAAAGGTCTGAGCTCAGCACAACATCATTTTCTTCTATCCAAGATTAGAGTATTTGATGTTTTTCACCCTCCAGCTTGAGGGGGAGTATTGATATATAGTTGTGTGTGTGTATAACAGTGTGCGTGTGTGTGTGCACAGTGCATTGTATAATAGCCTAGAAAGAGTGGGGTCATTGTGTAATTACCAAAAAATTTAGGCGATTAAGTGGTTAGTTAGGCATGAGTTGTACTAACCATTAATATAAACAACCCCTCCCTCTTGTAATATTCTTAATCGAACAGTAATAATGATCATCTTCCTCTTCTCTCTCGATTATTTCTCTCACTTGCATGTCATCTCAGTCGAATATCTAATGGATTCTATCAAGATCTTCCTCCAGTCTTCTCAGAAAAGACTGACTCAACAAATAACGCATTGAAATGGTGAAATATTTCAGAATGTAGACATATCGAAAAGGAAGGTCAATTTGCTCTTGAACAGTTTTAACCTACTAATAAAAATATGGGGTTACATTCAGCGAAATTAATGTTGAAAACTTGATCTAGTTTAAACGTAAGTTAATTTCATCGAGATAAAGTAATTGTTTCCTATTAAGTAGTTATTGATGATTTCATAGGTTGTTGGTTCCTCGTCTAGTGATGACAGATTACATAAGTAATATGATTTACTTAAACTAGTTACTGAATACAAGATCTATTTAACACAACCTCAAATTTGCATAATTTTTCATCATTAAGTTTTGCATTAATATTTTATCAACACAAAAGAGATTTTATTTTACTCTGCAATCAATTCATAAAAAATCACAAATTCGATATTGATGTCTCCTCCTTTTAAGTACCTCTTAACTAAAGAAAGGAAAACTGGGCACTTTATATGCTACCACACTTCTCTCCTTCATCCTAACATAATATTTGTTACCAATTGGGCATCAAGTTGACAACCTTGGGGCACATTTAGTTTTATGTCAAGTTATGCGTGAAGTTAAAATGCAGAAATTATATATGTGTTGAATAATAATGTAAGATCTATTACGCAATAAATAAAAATGTCGAAATTGTTATATAGTGATTGCTCAATTTAAGAGTATTTTTACCTTTAAATACTCTAATTCACATATTATCGAACTTTTTTCTCCCCTCTCTCTAACATACCAACCTCACTTTACTAGCGCTATATCCAATCATGGAGCCATCCAAAGAAAATAATCATGATCGAATTCCACCCAAACCCCTAGATATCCCAAATACTTTCAACACTATCAATGCAAAAAATAAGGAACTAGAGCAACATATCTCCTTTAAAGAAAAACTACTATCCAGTGAATACACGATGAACATTGATTTACCATAAAGATACAATCAGACAAGAGACAAGACCGATGCCAGACAAAATTATGGACATACCCACAGGACAACTAGCACAAGGCATAAGGGTTGTCCAACTAACTGAAGAGGATAAGTATTGCATGTATCAACCATGGAAATACTCGTTAATTATTAAACTCATAGGCAAGAGCATCTCACACCAATACCTAAAAGAAACAAATACAAGAACTATGAAAACCAACATAAATCTTCCCTCTCATTGATCTTTGATCTGGTTACTTTATTATAAAGTTCACAAAGGAGGGGAATATGATCAAAGTTACAGAATAGACCCTGGTTTGTAAATGGTTATTTCCTCCCCATTAAAAGATGGGAACCCTAATTCATAGCAAGTGAACCGATCCAAACTATTTCAGCAATTCGGGTACGCCTTCCACAGTTACCTACAGAGTTTTACGACGCGATCATACTAAAAAGGATCGGAAACCCCATTGGACACCTGCTAAAAATAGATGCATGCATCAGTGCTACTCTCAGATGAAGGTATGTAGCAATATGTGTCGAGCTCCCTCTTGATGAACCTGTCCAATTAAGAATCTATATATGCACATATAAACAACAAATCATCTATGAAGGCGAGAAGATTCTTTGTAAATTGTGTGGAAGACAAGGTCACACCTTACAACAGTGCACACATCAAAGGCCCTCAACATCAGTGACTACTACGGAGTCACCAACATCTGCCATAACCTAACACACAGAGCAATGGCAAACAGTCTCATTCTCAAGGAGGAAGAAATCCACAAGTGCTACAACCCCAAATTAAGGAAAGCAGATGCCTTAAAAGCACTCCAACGCCATATTTCATAGCAAGGATCCAGGTAAAAACGTTAAAATATTTGATGCCGCCACAGGTAAATATCTACACACTCAGAAACTAGCTTTTAAAACAAAAAAATCATATTTTATTAGTAGCCCCAAAAACTCTAACCTTATTAATAGACAAACGCATGGTTATCACAAATTAAATGATCATGGGAATACTCAAACAAAGAACAATCAATATCCCAGTGATCCTAATAAATTCTACATCCTCCAAGAAAAACAAAACAAAATAGAAGATATACCAATTCCGCACACTCTCTCCCTTCGATAGACCTACATGTTGTTTCCAATTCCACACACTCTCTCCCTTCGATAGAACCAATGACACCAACAACTGCCAATGCGATACGTGTCCAAAATGTTTCTCCAAACAATAATACCCCTAAACCCTTTCATTCTGATTGGTTGCCAAGTAATTATGACAGCTCCATCCCCACTGAGTCATTACTATTACATGTAGATACAACAGACTATGCGAATGATAATTCACCAAAAATCACTAAACCTACTAAACACTTGTCATTAGACACTAGCCAAATGGTCATAGCAATGGAACTAGCTGAGCATGTTACTTCTATCAACACCCACACTCCATGCATATCCAATAGCATGCAAACTATATCTTCAATGCAAGATTTGTGATCATTTTCTCTCTCTAATCGCTCTAGCTCCAAAAATCTTAAAGTCACCATCCATGAGAACAATGTCAAACTTACTGTTTCCACTAAACATGAGGAACCGTTTAACACTCCTAACCTACGGAGTTCCAAGAATTCTGTTTCAACTCCCAACCATGAACAATCAAAATTACCCCATGTAGTTTACAAACCTAGTTTACGCAACACTACCTCTCCACCCAAATCATCAACCCAACTCATGGATCGAACAAGGCCTTCATGGCTAAGCTCTCTTTTTCACGATGATGCGAGAGGGACAGTAAGTCATGGTGATCATTCAAAATCCCAATTTCCTAGCCTAGATAGTGACGAAAGGAATGAGAAAGACAATGGACAACTATATGAACCATATGTGGATAGCCAATATTATCGACCCACTAGCACCGGCAGTCGCTCCGGTACTGTATCATGCCATGCACAACAATTGGAACAACCCACTACTAAAGATGAACCAAATGTTCAACCTTCCCTTATTTCACCCTCAAGAAATGATAGAACTGAACCCTCTATTGTTCCTATGGGTGGATCTATGTGGAGCAGTGTGGGTGCTGAAGCATCCATTATCTTTAGCTTAAAGTTTGGGTATTGTATAGTAAATTAATGGTAATCACCATATAGAGGCAAGGAGCACCCACAAAACAAAAATGGCGCTGGGTACTGTCATTTTATTGGTGACTTGATGTTTTACATGTGACGGTTGGCTTTAAGTTGTGGGTTCGAAACTGGTCTGAGGCAAAAAATTCCGATTGGAAAAGTTTTCCTTTTTGTCGATTCTTTCATGTTTCCTTTCATTATTTTCTTTACATTCCTTGTACCATTTCCCTTTCTCTTATTTTTATTTGATTTAACTTCTTTCTTTTGATTGGTTTATTCCTGAAAATTGAAGTATTCACTATTCAAAAATAGCATCTAAGTTTTGTTGTAATGATAACCTTAATATATTTTTCTTGTTAAATTTTATCCTTTCTTTTCTAATAACAGTACACTTATACTATATATAGGTCAATCTAAGTAAAGACAATGGAGCACCCATTACTTTAAAAATCTGAATCCGCCACTGGTTGTTCCCATGGCAACCCCAACAACCACAACACCAACCACTCAGCAGAACCCAATACCAATGGAAGCTCCAATGGAGCAGCCACCAACTCCAGAACAAGGAGGAGAAGTAATGGAAGAAGAGGAGGACCTAGAGGTTCTTCCCTCTCTAGTAAGGGACTCGTTCACATAAATTTCAACCATAAGAGGTATAGCCCTTATGCTATTCCCGGAGAGGGAGGACATGAAACATATATTTCGGTGCCCGATAGCTCTTCAAAAGTGCTCGATCGAAATAACACCACCAATCAATATAGTTGCAGCAAAATATGCAGTACTATTGACCCAAACACTACGAAGGAGTCGGTTCCTTCCCAAAGGAACTCATGCTAATGGCAACATATGACATAACCAACCATCTACCATGAATAGGCTAACTAACATAATCATTTGGAACGTCAGAAGTGCTAACAATGTTGATTTTCAGCGTAACTTTAGAGAAGTAATCAACAATTACAATCCCTGCATGGTCGCCTTACTAGAAACCAAAATGGAAAACTATGCACCCATAAGAGAAACCTTTAAATTTTTAGACCTGATTGAGGTGCCAACTCAGGGGAGAGCTGGTCGTTTAGTTCTTATGTGGATGGATAACCTGGTCACAGTGGAGTGCATTAGACAGACTGATTAACAATTGCATGCACTAGTCCAGGCACACCCTAATAACACTCTTTGGCTATTTAGTTCTATTTATGCTAGCACATGTCCTATTAATAGTAATACTCTTTGAGACAATCTTAAACCATCTATGATAATTACAAAGGCTTATGGTTCATAGGTGGAGACTTTAATGATGTTCTCGCACAAGATGAAAAATAGGGAGGTAGGCAGATTAGTCAAACTAGGGCATCTAAATTTTGGTCGTGTATCAACTATTGCAATTTAATAGACTTGGGGTTTAAAGGATATAGATACACTTGGTCAAACCATATACGTAGAAGACATGGCCTCATCTTAGAAAGATTTAATTGTTGCTTTGCTAATGAAGCTTAGCTTGAGTCATATCCTTCAGTGAATATAACACACTTGCCCAAAACTTGCTCTGGTCATAATCCCTTTCTGATTAGGCTAACCAATCCTAGTGTCGTTAGAGTCAACAACCCTTTTCTCTTAGAATCCTACTGGTGATAACATCCTGACTTATCTAATGTAGTCAAAGAAAGTTGGAACAATAGGTTTTTTGAGGATGCAATAGCCATTTTTCAAAACAATATTAAAAGCAGGAGTAGACTTAATTTTGGTAACATTTTCGCTAAGAAAAAAAAGAATACTAGCTTGATTGAAAGGACTCCAAAATTCACCCAATTACCCAACTAGTACTTTCCTTAGAGAGCTTGAGAAGAACTTATTAAATGATTATAATAATATCATTCATCTCAAAGAGGACCACTGGAAGTGTAAGGCCCCGTAGAAATTTTTCTAAAAATCCGAATTTTCGTGATGCCAAAGTAGACGTAGAGGTTAATAATAGTATGAATTATTCGCGACGAGCTTGCGAGCCACGGTTTGAACTTTTTAGATTGAACAGCGCACTGGGGAGTTGAAGGAAAATATTGGGAAGAAGTAGGCATTTCTGCGGCCCGTTCTATGACCGCAGAACCACTCTACGGACCGCAGAATGGTCGCAGAGTGAGGCAGTTTTCTGAGACATTTTTATGTCAATTTCGCGGCCAGTTATGCGACTGCATAACCGTTTCGCGGGACGCACTCTTGTCGCATATCCCGCCTTGGAATTTTTCGTAGGGAGGGTCTGCGGTGTACTATGCGACCGCAGAACCGTTCTGTAATGCATTATGCAACCGCAGAACAAGTCTGCGGGCCGCATAGTGACTGTAGACCTGGTCAGTTCCTCTCCAGTTTTGGCACCCCAATTTTGCGGTCATTTCGTGGACCGCATAACCATTATGCGGTTGCATATGCGACCACAGAACCTGTTCCGGAGCTTCATTTTTGGGATTTTTAAACTCGACCCTATTCCGTTAAAACACCTAGCTTGGGCCATTTTGAGCTTATTTTCTGATATTTTTAGAGTGAGAGAGAGGGTCCTAGAGGGAGAAAGTGATCTTCACCAAATTGCTCTTCAATTCTCACTTAAAACCTTGAAGATTATCAAGAGATGTACCTAGGTCTTCTTCCTAAATGGTGAGATTCTATCACCCAAACTCTTAATTTCAAAATGTAACTAGAATGGGCCATTAGTAAGGTAATTCTTGGGGATGGGAGTGCTTACTTTACATGCATGTGTTTTTAAGGTATGTGGGGAGGTTCTGAGTTAAAGATAGAAAAGAATGGGGTGTGGGTTGCTGAAGTCTTTCATGAAAGGGCCATGGAACCTTAATGCACATATAGTGTTTGATAGAATGCTCAAGTGAGCTAGAATTATGATCGTTTTCCTAATTTTGGATTCAATTTTGCTATATTGCTAAAATAGATTGAAGTTGCTAATATTCCGAAAACAACTTAGAGTTTTAAGAGGCTAAATTAAGGTATGTTGGCTAAACTCCCTCTTCTTAGAATTTAATCCCACGGTATCCATGCAATTGACGTAAGTCCCAAATTGAACATCCTAGAAATTGCTATCCCAAATGTGCTTGCTTTGCAAATGTATATGTAATATGTATTCCCATGCCTTCATCATGTTATCTCATCATCTGAGAAAATGTTCAAGACTTAGAATATGTGCTAATAGGCCTAGACTTCATGTCAAATTCGATTAAAGACTGTTATGCCAAATTGTGTGAAAAGCCTCTATGTGCCTTGAAATCTAAATTGCTCACATGTGAACTCAAGAGTCTTGAATAAAAATTGTGTTGTTATTGATGATAATAATAATGTTGGATTGTGGAAAGGAACTTGAATTATGAAATAAGTCCAAGTGCCAAGAACGACTTTATAATTAAAGTCATTTGTGCCAATGTGTTGAAAAGATGGGAAAGGAATATGAAGTAAGATGATCGATTGAAATGGT
Organism: Nicotiana tabacum; assembly: GCF_000715075.1. Taxonomy (NCBI): domain Eukaryota; kingdom Viridiplantae; phylum Streptophyta; class Magnoliopsida; order Solanales; family Solanaceae; genus Nicotiana; species Nicotiana tabacum. The sequence goes on along the minus strand of NC_134096.1, from coordinate 141,323,517 downwards.
TGATGTCTGAATGAGATGGCTTAGCCGATCGGGCCGAGATCGGACTCCGGGTAATAACACGGTGGTATTGTGAATGAAATAGTGAATATGGTTGATGTCTCAAATGAGATGGCTTAGCCGATCAGGACGAGATCAGACTCTGTGTAAGAGCACGGTGGTATTGTGGACTGTGGTATATTGGCATAAAAATAAAACCATCCAACCAAATAACATGGCAATTGACTTGGAAATCTAAGTGATCTTTAACTTGATGTTTTAGTGTTATTTGAAGCTCATATTGCATTCTTGACTGTCTCCCCCTGTATTATTGTTCATTCTATTGAGATGGTGTTTAATTATACATACTAGTACTATTCGACAGTACTAACGTCCCTTTTTTCGGGGGCACTGCATCTTTAAAGGATGCGAGTGGTTACATAACAGACAGTGTTGATCACGGATAGGTGTTGCATCCTCATCCCATCGGACTCGGTGAGCCCTATTTCATTCCGAGGTCACGTAATATATCTTTTGTTTATATTATTGTACTTTCTGAGGTATAGCCGGGGCCTTGTTGCCAGTACCTTCTCTATATTCTTTTGTATTTTTAGAGGCTCCGTAGACACTGTGTGGGTTGTATATGGGTGTTGGGAATGTTCAGCAAGTTATGTTGTGTTTGATCACTTGTTCCACTCAGACTATAAGAATATGTGTATTTTGAGATTGAAAGGCGAAGTAGCTAATGAAACAATTTAGTATTGCATGAATGAGATTCCTACTGTATAATTAATAAAATCACATCTTTTCTAGATCATGGGGTGAGTTGGGTAGAAAGTATCTAACAGGCTTTCTAAGCCGGGTTCACTCGGTTGAGCGCCGGTCGAGCTTTCTGAGGTTGGGGCGTGACAGGAAGCTTCGATCTAGAATTAATTGGCTCAATGAGGGTGATGCTAATACAAGATTTTTCCGCATCTCGGTCCTTAATAGAAGAAGGCGTAACAATATACCATTTTTTAAAGATAACAATGGGAGTTGGATAACAGACCACCGGAGGATTATTGATCACACATACCATTATTTTCAAGATATATTCACTACTAACCATACTCAATCTAATTGGAGAGACATTAAGAACACTACCACCAGTTTCGTTAATATTGATCTCTCCTCATCAGATAGGCCCCTAAATACGAAGGAAATCATCATCGTCGTCTACTCCTTTAAGCCATTTAAGGCACCAAGCCCCGGTGGAATCCACCCTTTCTTTTACCAACGACACTCGAGACATAGTGGGCGCCTCAGTTATTCAATTATGCAAACAAGTCTTTGATAGATCTACTATCCCTGCATTAATGAATAACTTTACTTTGCCTTATCCCCAAACTAAAGAAAGTCAACAACCTCAAAACATTTCTTCCATTTGGCCTTTGTAATACCATTGTAATTAACCGCATAAATCTTTCCTAAATGACTTAATTGTCCCATACCAGTCAAGCTTCCTCAAGGGTAGGCGAGCTTGTGATAATGCTAAAATCATCCAAGAAATTATTAACCATTTCAAAAGCATCAAGGGGGGAAAAGTCAAGCTCATTATAAAAATTAATTTAGAGAAGGCGTTTGATAGAATTGAATGGTCTTTTATATACAGGTCCCTTATATTCTTTCGCTTTCCACCTAAAATTACTAGCCTCATAATGAACTGCATCTCCATAAGTAAAATGGTTAATCTAGTTAATGGCTCCCAAACAACTTACTTTGCCCTGTCGCGAGGTATGAGATAAGGCGATCCTATGTCACCTTATATATTCATCCTTTGTATGGAGCTATTATCCACATATATCAACCACCAAGTTGACCTAGCACTCTTGGATCCCAAATAAGTACCGTAGGACCATTGTTGTCACATTTATTCTACGCGGATGATCTCACCCTAATGGCACAGGCCAATGAAAAAATTATTAATTCTATTCTAACTTTAATTATCCATTTTTTGTTCATACTCCGGGCAAAAAATCAACACCAGCAAGTCCAAAATACTATTCTCATGCAACTGCCCATCAAACATCAAACAATACACAATTGAGTTGCTCAATATTAACCCTACCACACACTTTGTCAAGCACCTGGGGGTTCCCATCTTCAGTAGAAAACCTAAGCCAAGCGATTTTCAGTTTATTATTGATAACATGTGAAATAAGCTCTCTAATTGAAACCATAAAAATAGAGCTACGCTGGCAGGCCTGAATTGGAGACTGTTCACCCAGCCATCGACCATGTGGGCCAATACTCTTATTAAAAAATATGGTAGGCGATCTACAACTAATTCCAGCTCCTTTATTTGGCAAAATATCGTAAAATGATGGTAACTTTATACTCAAGGAATAACTTGGGACATTGATAATGGTAAATCCATAAACTTCTACTACTCTAACTGGATTTCCAGCACCCCCAACATCCATTCCACTATCCAAGGTCCCTTCCAAATAAATAACACTAATTTAACACTCTCCCAAGATTGGTCTCATAACCAGTGGAAATGGGAATAACTCTCATTTGATCTACCTGAAGATATTAAAGAAAATATTTCATCAATCTCTATTTCCAGCAATCCAATGGCCATTGATACCCCTATTTGGTTACTAAGTTCAAATGGCATCTTCTCGATATACATTGTCTATAATCTTATACACCCTTACCACCAAATCCAAGTAGACTACCAATGGATTTGGAAGTTAAATACTCTCAACAAAATTAAGTTCTTTCTTTAACAATGTTATCACAATAGAATTCCCACAAAATCATATCTATACCAAATTAGAGTTACCAACGATTATCTTTGCCCAGCATGCAAGACTATAGAGGAAATAAGCACACACATCTTCCTACACTGTGTAGTTGCACATATCTTTTGGACTAGCCTAGGCATTGACACTCATACACTCCCCCAAAGTGATATGCACTGGATGCTTGTGTTAAAAAATCTCCACATACCTACTCACCACACCTCTATCTCGTGGGAAGATGTCTTCTCATTCGCAATATGGCACATTTGGCTAAACAGAAATAACAATTGCTTTCACAACCTCTCAAAACCACTAGACTACCAGCTGGTTATGATGCATACTACTGAATTTAAATATCCAGTAACAACCAATAAAAGCCCAACCCAAAGAAAAATTATCCATATCAAGTGGCAACCACCACCAATAGGCTTCTACAAATGAAATACTCACGAAACTTTCCTAGACAAAAATCATGCAAGAGGCAATGATGGAGTTATTAGGGATGTAAAAGGCAACTGGATAGTGGGATTCACCAAAGCAGCCCATGCTTTCACCCCCACACATATGGAGCTATTGGCACTCTACATTGGCTTACAAATAGCATATGATAAGAGAATAATGCCCCTAGAAATTAAAACTGACTCTACAGAGATCATCGACCTACTTGAGCACAATCTTTATCCCTCTTATAACAGCATAACATTTGAATGCAAGTACTTGTTGAGGAGATTGGGGAATCTAGTGGTTCGGCATTGCTTCCGTGAAGGTAACAAGGTGGCACACGTTTTGAGAAAAATGGGTTCGAAACAACTAACTACCTCCGATGTAATATTTTGGTTATCTCCACCAGACGCCGTCAAGATAATAATCGAAGCGGACAAGGATAGAATAGTTACTACTAGATTAATTTTCAACTCTATTTGTAACAAACTCGCAATGCTTGTGAACTTAAATATTGTGTGTGTGTGTATATATATATATATATATATATATATATATATATATATATATATATATCCACTTTTGAAAAGTCAAAGAGGTGCTAGCTTGGCACCCTAGCATTGGCCCTTCTTTAGATATATATATATATATATATCCACTTTTGAAAAGTCATTGTAATTTTTGTGGTCAAAGCCAATATAAAAGAAAATCGGGTTATTGATAACCAAATTTACTTCACTTTCCCAAAAGTGCGAGAATAAAATAAATAATTAAAGTGATAAATGAAGGAAATAAATCTTATTGTTGATTGGTATTTTCTCCCAGAATTATGTATTGGAATCTTCAATCAAGTAAAAGTAAAAGACTGATTGCATATAATTGAGAATATTCAGATGATCGTACAAAATGAGGTAAGGGCCCTTATATAAGGATACACAGCTGTAACGGTTCTCTTACTTAATTCTTACCCGTTACTAACATTAATTGTATTAATTATTTGTTACTAAATCTACTCGTAACGGTTATGGTAATAATAGGTGATCGCGCATAATCAGGGTTAATGCTTATTCCGTTTCCATATTTATAACTGATTCATGAATCTTCCCCTTTTGTAATCGTCGTGCATCTCGTGCCTATTTCTTCTTTTCCAGCTATCAGATACAATACCTTTTTTGATAAAATATCGTGGGTACTTTATCCATGCCTCTCCATCTTTCTTTATTGATCCGATATCACCATGTTATTAATCCACGCGTCATGCCTTTTTTCTTCCAATAGATATAGTCCTCCGACTTTTTAAATATTCTCAAATGAATATTCGAGAAGTGGTAAGTTCATATATGGCAGGAATGTCTTGACGCCTACTCCCAACTATCATAATACTTTCTTCAGAAATGATAAGATGTACGTCCTTTCCATTTAATACCCGGGACACGTATCCTGTTGTAATTTGCTCTGCAATTTTCAGCGTCTTTTTAGGGTTTTCTGCGGCTGCGTCAGTTTGAAGTGATGGTTTCATGATGACGGTTCATAATGGCGGTTCGTGATGACTGATCTTTCCTATAAATACCGTATCATATACAACTTAAAAATTTCTTCTTCGTTCTTGCGTTCATATTCTAACTTTTCCTGTAATTTTTTCTCCTTTCTTCACGTTTTCACCATTTAAGATGACTTCTCATTCTTCAAAACCTTCTTCATCATCAGACCCCCGTAAAGTAGTTATTGTTGATGAACTTCCTCCCTCTTCTTCCCCAACTATGAGTAGAAGAGGCGGTAGACTTCGTAGCGTAGGTTCTTTATCTAACCGTAGCTCTACCCTTTCTCAGAAGAACACTGCAAAATCCTCTTCTTCCAGAACAAGAACTTCAACAACTCCTAGATCTTCCTCTAGAGGGAAAGACCATAATGAGCCAGGATCTCGCTGTATCTAAAATTGTTCCTCAATAATTTTCTTTCATATCATATTGTGAAGTATGAGAAACAGGTTTCTTCCATAGCATCACTTAACCCCGCCAATCATTACCCTACTTTAATCACTTCAGGTCTTCTTCCCCTAATTTGTCGTGAATGTAACTAGAAACCTAATTTTCCTGTGATAAACCATAGTGATGATGATCTAATTACCTCTTGTTGTGAAGGTTATTCATTTATTTAGGATTCAAACCTCCTATCAACCCAGTAATCATTGAGTTTTGTTGTTACTTCAATGTCTTTCTTAGCCAAATAGGCCCGATTATGTGGAGGGCAGTAGCTTGCCTTTGTTATTTGTCAAATTTGGTCTCAGCTCCTTTTACTTTTCAATACTTACTCCATCTATACTCCCCGAAAACTTTCGCGATGGTGTTTTCTCTCTTGTGGAAAGAAGCAAAGGAGTTTTAGTCAGCCCCGAGGATGACCGTGATCGTGGCTGGTATTCCCGGTTCGTAGTTGTTCCCACACGTGACTTAGTAAGTGACGAAAGCATGCCCTTCCCTGAGAAGTGAAACTTTGCACGTGAGTATTTTCTCTACTTTTTTGCTTCCCTCAAGGTTTCAATCTTTCTTACACGCGCTGCTGTTTACTTTTCAGCAATCATGGATATTTTTGGAGAACTTTCTGACTTTCGTGATTGGGTAGAAACAAATTATTGACTGCTGTCCCCCATGAAACATAAATCATGAAAATTTCTTTTCTGAAAGTTTGGGTGAAAAGTGAAGACCCACGATATTCTTTATTACCATGGTTTTTCCTTTATTGTTTATTCGTTTGCTTTAGCCCTTTTTTTGTTATTTTCATGGTTTGTTATTCATGGTATCAGCCCCGTTTCTGTTCCTACTACTAAGCTTTCTGTCAACACTGTGCAGAAACAAATTCTAAGCATGTCCTCTTCTAAGAGGAAGAATGTTGAAGCCCTTGACTCTGAAGAAGAAGAATTTAATGAAGATGGATCTTTAGTTAGGAAGCCACGAGTTAGAAGACGTGTGGTTCTAGATGATGAAATCATCATTCCTCAAGACCTACCTTCAAGCTCCGTACCTTTCAATCTTGTTGATGAACCAGAGGAGGTCTATTTGGACATCTCTGAAGATGAATATGTTGATCATTCTGGTAATCCCCCTCAAGTTATGTTGATAGACTTTTCTCCCAAGGATTCGAGGGTGACAAATATTTTGGTCCTGTTTCTGAAGAGCCACCACTTGCTGCCCTCAATGACCCTAGTTTCTCATGCCGGTAATCCTCTCATTTCTTCTGCCAACTTACCTGTAACCATTCCTGTTACCGCACCTTTCGCTACCTCTCGTGAAGAAGCTGGCCCTTCCAGCTGGAGACAAAGCATGAATAAGGTGTTGATTGAAGTCTCCGATGGTGAGAATTTATTAAAGAAATCTAGCCGAGCTGTAGTATGGTTGAAACCATTGATTTGCCCTGTAGAGAGGGAGAAGCTTGAGCCTCACAACTCTTTGGCCTTAATGAATGATGTTATTCATTCTGCCGTTAAGGTATATCATTTTTCCCTTACATTTTTATCTTTTCTTCTAGGTTTATAGCTTTTCTACCTTGTCTTTTTGCAGATCAATATAACATGTACAGAGCTAATGAGAAGGATATCCTGGACTGATCAACAAGTGGTTGAGCTGCGTACTGAAGCTGATAATTAGAAGGAACAGTTCGAAAGCCTCCAACTTGAAAAGGACATTCTTGCTGAAGAAAAAGGGGCTTTGGAGCAATAACTGAAGATAACCACCATTGTTTGAAGGCCTCTTCCAATAAAATTGAAAAGGATAAGGACATATTATAAGTTTCCTTTACTGAGCAGCATTCAAAGGCAACCAAGGTGATTAGGAGCTTGAAAGAGCTTATAAATCAGAAGAAAGTGTACGCTGGTGATTTAGTTTAGATGCTCACTCAATTTCAAGTTAAATTATTGAAATTTACCTCATTCTTTGTTTGATTAAGGGCTGAATGGAACAAGTGTACCACAATTGCATTTTCTTTATTTGACACATCATCCATGGACGCCAAATTTACCAATGCATCAACTTATGTATTTTCTTCCCTGGGTATTTGTACAACTTTCCAAGTTTGGAACTGCCTCAGTAATTCTCATACCTTTTCTAGATATTGATGCATTCGTATCTCTCTTGGCACGTAAGTTCCTTGCATTTGGTTTACTACCAGTTGCGAGTCACTTTTGATTACGATTTGTTCAATACCAAGCTCTCTCACGAGTTCTAAACCTGCAATCACAGCTTCATACTCTACTTTATTATTAGTAATTGGATAACACTTTATTGCATATCTTATAATCTCTCCCGAATGTGGAATTAAAATAATTCTCAAACCTGCTCCTTTAACATTTGAAGAACCATCGATAAATAAGGTCCAAGTCCCCAAATTAGATCCGGTAAATACCCATACCTCTTTTTCTGCTATGAGACTTTATGGCAGTTCTAGGCTGATATATAATATCATATTCACTAAGATCTATAGCCCATTTAGCTAATCTCCCTAATAATTCTTACTTTTGCAATATATTCCTTAGAGGAAAAGCAGCTATAACATAAATATGAAGACAATGAAAATAAGGTCGTAACTTTCTTGATGCTATAATTAAAGCTAATGCAAATTTCTCACAACATGGATACTGTGTCTCGACATCTAATAAGGATTTTCTAACATAATAGATTGAAGATTGCTTACACTTTTCTTCACGTACCAGCACCGCACTTACTGCTACTTCTGACATAGCCAAGTAAATAAGCCATCTTTCTTCGTCCCTGGATTTTGCTAACAGGGCAGCTTCAATAAGTATGTCTTGAAATCCATTAAAGCTTGTTTACATTCGTTAGTCCATTCAAATTGATTTTGCTTTTTCAATATTGAAAAAAATTTAAAATATTTTTCTAAAGATTTGGATATAAATCTTCCCAAAGCTGCTACTCTACCTGTTAATCTTTGTACCTCTTTTTTGCTTGTGAGCACATCAGGTATTTCCTAAATTGCTTTGATCTGAGAGGGATTCACTTCAACGCCCCTATTAGAAACAAGAAATCCCAAGAATTTACCTGAAGCAACACCAAAGGCGTATTTTTCTGGGTTTAGTTTCATGTTATACTTGCGGAAAATTTCGAAGGTTTCAGTCAAGTATTGGAAATGGTCCCCTGCTTGTGCTGATTTGACCAACATATCATCCATGTAAACCTCCATGATTTTTACCAAATGTTCTTGAAATATTTTGGTCACCAATCTTTGGTACATTGCTCCAGCATTTTTCGAACTGAATGACATGATCTTGTAGCAATAAGTCTCCATGTCTGTAATAAATGAGGTCTTTTTCTCATCTAGAGGCTCCATATTTATTTGATTATGACCAGAATATGTATCTAAAAACTTAAAAGTTCATGACTTGCGGTAGAATCAATTAATTGATCTATATGCGGTAAAGTAAACGAATTTTACGGCAAGCTTTACTTAATTCAGTATAATCCCCACAAAATCGCCACTTTTCGTTCTTCGTTGGAACTAGAGAAGTATTAGATAATCAGTTAGGGTACTTTACCTCTCATATTGAACTAATTTTCAGAAGATCTTGTACCTCATCTTGGATTGCTTGATTTTTAAATGCTCATTGCTTCCTTTTCTTTTGTTTGATAGGTGGGTGCAATGGGTCCTCATTCAGCTTATGAGTCATTACCTCTGGTGGTATACCTGTCATGTCTGAATGCGACCAAGTAAAGCAATCGGCATTAGCACGTAAAAATTCAATTAACTTACCTTTTATTTCCAAGCTCAAGTTTGCTCCGATGTAAATTTTTTTGTCAGGCCAGTGGACGAATAATATAATAACTTTGAGCTCCTCCGTAGTTGCTTTGATATTCTCATTTTCCTATGGCTCTTGAATCATATCAGGTTTCAAATCTATATCAGCTGGACCTCTTGGACTTCCAGTTGAGGTGTGCATTGAATTATCCTAAACTGAATTCTTTAATTGCTATTTCGTACCTCCATCCTCGGATGTTTCACTCGCGATCGCAACTGAATTGATATCTCACGATGCATGTTGATCTCCCCGGATTTGTTGGATTCCCCACTATGATGGGAACTTCATGAACTGATGCAACGTTGACGGGACCGCATTATATCATAAACCCACGGCCTTCCCAAGATTATGTTACAGGGCATGTCTGCATCTATCACCTGGAATTTAGTGTCTTTGATGACACCTTCTGCAAATGTAGCCAATACGACTTCTCCTTTTATGACGACACTTGAATTATCGAATCTAGACAGCGACCATGCTTTTGGTATGATTCGACCATTTGCTTGCATCTCATTCACTACTCTTAGTAGAATGATATTTACTGAGCTACCTGGGTCAATTAAAACTCGTTTAATATTAGTATCACGTACAAGTAAAGATATTACCATCGCATCGTTATGAGGAATTATCAAGCCGTCCGCGTCTTCGTCGTCAAACATTATGTTATCTTCTTCCAAAATTTGATGAACCCGTTTCCGTAGGTAATGGTAACCTTGGATGTCTTTCTTGTTGCCATGTATGTTACCCCATTAACTTCTTCACCCCCTCCCGTTATAACGTTTACTATTCTTTTTGGTACGGGGGATTTGGTGGTTCTTGCATGTTTTTCATGTAAAATTATTTTTCTTTTTCACTAAACAAATTAGTGAGATAGCCTTCTTCAATAAATACTCAACTTCTTTCTGTATGAGCCTGCAATCCACTGTTCTATAGCCATGATCGATGCGAAACGCGCACCAAAATTCCTGACTCATTTTGCTGGGATCTGACCCCATCTCTTTCGGCCACCGTACCTTGTCACCCATTACTCTTAGAACAGCTACCAACTCTGATGTATTGACGTTAAAATTGTAATATGCTATTCTTGTTTGAGAGTTTGAATCGTTGTTTCTGGCTGTGTCTCACTCCCTTTTGAATCGGGAAGAGGAACTCGTCTCCTTTTGCCTTGATCTTGAATCAAACTGTGGATGCTCTTGTTTAGATCAGGAATCTCGTCTCGCAGGTCCCATATAAGGCTCGTACCTATTCTTACCAGACCTATTTCCCATTTTCGAACATCTAGATCCTGGCCTTTCTTCTACCCTTGGTTGGGTAACCATGTCTTCTTTTATTCGTAGCTTCGTACTGTATCTATTGTACACGTCATTCCAAGTTGTTGCAGGAAACTCCCGCAAACTCTCTTTCAATCTTCTCATAGCTTCTAAACTTTTTTAATTCAAATTACTTATGAATGCCATAGCCGCCCAGTTATCAGGTACTCGTGGCAACATCATCTTTTCTCCTTGTAATCTATCCATGAATTCCCTGAGCAATTCTGTGCTTTCCTGTTTTACTTTGAAGATACCTTCCATCCTCTTCTCTACTTTTTGGGCTCCCGAATGTGTTTTTATAAATAAATCTGCAAGCTCAGCAAAATAATCAATAGAATTTTCAGGTAAGAGTGAGTACCATATTAATGCCCCTTTCGTGAGGGTTTCGCCAAAATTTTTCACCAAGACTGATTCAATTTTCTAATTTGTTAAATCATTGTCTTTAACCCCGGTGGTGAATGCAGTAACGTGGTCTCGTGGGTTAGAGGTCCCATCATATTTAGGGATATCATGCATTTTGAACTTTTTGAAAATTGGTAAAGGTGCTGCACTTGGCTTCTAGGATTGTTGCGAATATTTATCGAAATCCATACCTTTGATTATACGGGGCACACTAGGTATCTGTTCTATTCGATCATTTTGCTCCTTGAGCTGTTTCTGCAAGGTTATTACTAAACTTTGTAAATTAAAATTATTTAATATACCTGACCCTCCATCTCTGGATTCGTTGGGTATTTCTCTACTTCCTGAGTTATCAAGTCCTGAACGTGGGTTTTCCATAGTTGTATTTACTGGTGGAGGAGTCTGCACCACATTGGGCAACGCACTTGCAAAATCACACAAAGCTTCATTAATGTGTTGTGCAATTATTTACTTCAAATTATCTTGCTCGTTGGCTTGTTCGCCTACTTGTTGTCCATCAGTATGAGTAGTAGAACTTTCAGGTGAACTTTCTCGTGAGCGCTGCGGAGTTGCTGTGGGTGTGTGATGAGGTTAATTTTCACCTTGTTGACCTCTCTCACCCACCTGATCAATTTCGTTAGTAGTAGACATATTTTGTCGCTAAAAATAAAATTTGGAAAGTGAACATATTATCAGATCCCGGTAACGGAACCTATTTGTTTGACCCAAAAATAATTTTTTGTGAGAAAAGCCAATATAAAAGAAAATCGGGTTACTGATAACCAAATTTACTTCACTTTCTCAAAAATGCGAGAATAAAATAAATAATTGAAATGATAAATGAAGGAAATAAAGCTTATTGTTGATCACTGTTTTCTCCCATAAATATGGATCGAAATCTTCAATCAAGTAAAAGTAAAAGACCGATTGCATATAATTGAGAATATTCAGATGATCGTAGAAAATGAGGTAAGGGTCCTTATATAAGGATACACAGCTGTAACGATTCCTTTACTTAACTCTTACCTGTTACTAACATTAATTGCATTAATTGTCCGTTACTAAATCTACTCATAACGGTTATGGTAATAATAGGTGATCGTACATAATCAGGGTTAATGCTTATTCTCTTTCTATATTTATAACTGATTCATGAACCTTTCCCTTTTTTGGTCTTCATGCATCTCGTGCCTATTTCTTCTTTCCCAACTATTAGATACGGTACCTTCTTTGGTAAAATACCGTGGGTATTCTATCTGTAACGACCCGACCGGTCGTTTTGACTATTGCAATCCCATTCCACCATTTACTGCTCAAATTATAAATTACAGTTATTATTTGGCTTGTCGGGGTAATTGGTTTGGGTTCGGTGAGGTTTTGAAATAATTTGGAGCGCTTAGTTCCAAGGTTTAGAATTTAAGTTGATAAGGTTGAGCGGATGCTAACTTATGTGTAACGACCTCGGAAAAAATTCGCAAAGTGGAGCAGGAGGAGGGAAAGATTTGAGGAAAATCTGCGGTGCACTATGCCACCGCAGACCTGTTTTGCGGTGCATTATGAGACCGCAGAACAAGTATGCAAACCACATAATAACCGCAGAACAAGTCAGTAACGCCCAGCTTTGGAGGCCAAATTATGCGGTTGGTATGCAGACCGCATACCTGTTATGCGACCGCATAACTGCGTCGGAGCTTCCATTTTTTCTAATTTTTTACCCGATCCAATTTCGATTTATAGCCCTTGAAGCTCATTTTTTAGCCAAAATTTAATATTTTTGAGAGGCGAGAGCATTTTAGAGAGAGAAAGTGAAGACTTAGTCATTTATCCATCAATTCTTGTTCAAGATTTGAAGATTTCACAAGGATCTTGCTAGGGCTTTAAAGAGGTAAGAATTTCTTTTCTCAATTCTTCAATTTCGGATTTGGAGAAAAAATGGATAATTTATAGTATGATTCTTCGGTGTAAGAGTATTATGTATACATACCAATAAGGTTGTGGAAAGATTTTTAAGTTCAAATTGGTAAAGATTGTGTTGAAAATGGTAGAAATCTTCATAGACTTTAATTGAAGATTTGAGGTTCGAGTTGATGTCGGATTTTGGTGAAATTTGTATGTTTGGACTCGTGGTTGGATGGGCGTTCATATTCTGTAACTTTTGTTGGGTTCCGAGACGTGGGCCCCATGGACAATTTTGAGTTAATTTTGGAATTTTCGTTAAAATGTTGATTTCGTTAATTAGGTGAGTCTATTATTGTTATATTTATGATATGTAATTGCTTTTGGCTAGATTTGGGCCATTCGGAGCCGGATACTTATGGAAAAGGCATTGTGACCGATTGATTGAGCTTGGTTCGAGGTAAGTGGCTTGCCTAACTTTGCGTGGGGGAAACTATTATGCTATGTGAGCACCGTGTACGTGAGGTGACGAGTACGTACACAGGCTAGTTGTGGAAAAACCTGATTTTCTTGCCGAGCAGAAACATGTTTTCCTGCTATTTTGAGTTATACCATTTTAATGAATACTAATCTATTTTCATTCTTAATTGAGTTATTCCAATATATGTAGCTATCATGTTTAGTCTAATACAACATGTCTACGTGTCTTAATTGTTTATGTGAATTATGTGCAGCATACTTAGTGAATTTCCTGCTTCTTCCCTAACTGGTACTTAATCTAAATTGTAAGAATTTCGTGATGTAGTTGTCTTTATATCACTCGCGCTGTACATTTACTTTGGTACTACGGAACGGTATTCCAGGAGATTCCCCTGCATATTTACTTTGGGACTACGTACCGGTATTTTCGGGAGATTTCCCTGCACAATTGCTTTGGGACTACGGAACTGTATTCCGGGAGATTCCCCTACATATTTACTTTGGGACTACGGAATGGTTTTTCGGGAGATTCCCCTGCATATTTACTTTGGGACTACGGAACGGTATTCCGGGAGATTCCCCTGCATATTTACTTTGGGACTACGGAACGGTATTCCGTGAGAATTCCCTGCATATTTACTTTAGGACTACGGAACAGTATTCCGGGAGATTTCCCTGCACATTTACGTTTGGGACTACGAGATGGTATCTCGGGAGATCCCCTGTTGTATTTCTGTGTACTGAGCTATTACCTTCTATGATTCCATTGTTGTTAAATTTCAGCCTTTATTTTATTATGGTATTACACTCTATGTTGTTTTTATTATATAATTACCAGTAGGGCCCTGACCTGACCTCGTCACTACTCGACTGAGGTTAGGCTTGACACTTACTGGGTACCGATTGTGGTGTACTCATGGTACTCTCTACACATATTTTTCGTATGCAGATCCAGGTGCACCTTATCAGCCGCACTATCAGTGAGCCGGGACAGCTTTGGAGACTTCAAGGTATATCTGCCGCGTCCGCAGACCTCGGAGTCCTATTCTACTCTTTCTCATGTCCATTATCTTCTGTATTTTCCTTGTTAGATTTTGATGTATAGAGACACTAGATTTTTCCTTCTCTAGGTTGTGATTCACGATGTTCCGAATTTTGGGATTTGCTGTGTATTTTGAAAAGTTAGGTGTTAAAATTTTGTTTTTATTTTATTATTTCGCGAATGTTAGGCTTACCTAGTCGTAGAGACTAGGTGCCATCACGGCGTTATACAGAGGGGAAATTTGGGTCGTGACACTATCCATGCCTCTCCATCTTTCTTTATTAACCCGATGTTAGTGCCATATGTCACCATGCTATTAATCCATGTGTCATGCCTTTTTTCCTCCAATACAATATTGCCAATACATATATTATTATCCGATATTTTATCTCTCATAAAATAATACTCCATATAACTTCGAAGTAATACAGTGTTTAATTTTCAGTAGTAAGTAGTATTAAACTCCACCAATTTATGTAATGGAAACAAAACACTACATTAATTATATTATCAAGATTATGCTAGTTATGCAAGATATTATATGGGAAAGCAAGTGATGTATAAGTAATATGAGATTTTATATATGAAAATTAAATTCAGTGTATTTCAAAGCAAACCACTTGGCCCATATTCTTGAATACAGATTTCGTAGCTGGTGGCTGTAGCCTGTTTGGGCAAGCTGGAGAAATCAGCTTATTTTGAGAAGTATTTTTTTCAAAAGTATTTTTAAAAAAAGTATTTTGGGAGAGAAGCAGATTGTGTTTGGCTAATCACTCTGAAAATTACTTTTGAGCAATAATTTGTGTTTGGCCAAACTTTTCAGAAAGTATTTTTAAGTATCAAATTACGAATAAGGACATGAATAGATTTACTTTATAGTTAATATTATAAGTAAATAAATAATCTTAAAAATTTGTTATTACAGGCAATAATTAAATCTTTTCATTTTATTTAAGTAAAATATGAAAATAAAATTTAAAAGTACTTAAATTTTTTAATATAAGTTAAATATATTAAAAATCATTCTACAAATGTAAAAACATTCACCCCTAAAGTCACTATATATTAGAAAGTTATCCTAAAAATAATAAGAAATATTTATACATTAATATCCTAAGTATTAGGTTTAACGGTTATTTTGGTATATACTATATTTTGTTAAGGGTATTTTTGGTAAGAAGAAAAGTCAAAAATGCTTCTGCTTCTACTTTTGGGAAGAAACTACTCTTTTTTTTGCTTGTTAAAAACTACTTCTACTTCTACTTCTTCCCAAAAATACTTTTTTCTCCCAAAAAAGCTTAGCTAAAAATCTCAAGTTAGAAAAAAAAGTATTTTTGATAAAACACTTTTTGCCTCCAGAGAAACTTAGCCAAATAGTATCGCACTTATATGTCCATTCGTACATGGAACTCTCATTTTGTACGAATCAATAAATATCAACCACGAAGGGAGCCTTGGCGTAACTAGTAAAGTTGTTGCCATGTGACCTAAGGTCAAGGGTTGGAGCCGTGAAAATAGCATCTTGCATAAATGTAAGGGTAAGACTGTGTATAATAGACCCTTGTGATCTAACTCTTTTCGGACCCTGCGCATAGCGAGAGCTTAGTGTATCGGGCTGCCCAATAAATATCAATCACGTCGTTTTGGGCCACATATCACACACTAAAAACACAATCGCGAGAAGACATGAGGCTAAAGGCTCCAGAATCATACACTTCTCTTATCTTCACATCTCCCACCCTTCAAATCTCCTCCACCCAATCCTTTAATCCACTAGATACCCTCTCTAAAAAGATCCCAACTCCCCTTCTCCTTATTTTTCCTTTTTCACCATTACCTTATTATCAATTCCCTCCTCTTAATTTTTTATTCCATTTCTTAATATCTCAAACATGGCTGCTGCAGTAAGTGCTGCAGTTTCTCTTCCATCATCCAAGTCAACCTCTTTTCCCAGTAGAACCTCCATCGTTTCCCCAGAAAAGATCAACTTCAACAAGGTAAAATTCAACTTATTTTCAGGTAATTCATTTACTTGGAACATGTTATATATTGACCATGGATTTATTCTTGGTTTGTGACAGGTGCCTTTGTACTACAGAAATGTGTCAGCTGGTAGCAGAGTGGTTTCTATCAGAGCCCAGGTGACAACAGAGGCTCCTGCTAAAGTTGAGAAGATTTCAAAGAAACAAGATGAGGGTGTAGTTGTAAACAAATTCAGGCCAAAGGAACCTTACGTTGGTAGATGTCTACTCAACACTAAGATCACTGGTGATGATGCTCCTGGTGAAACTTGGCACATGGTCTTTAGCACTGAGGGTATGGCCTTAATCAAAATATGATCTTCTTTTTTGTTCCTTTTAGTTAAGTTTGTTGGAGCTGAAGTACTTTTGTTGGATTTATTAGGAGAGATCCCATACAGAGAAGGACAATCCATTGGTGTGATTGCTGATGGTGTTGATGCCAATGGGAAGCCTCACAAGCTTAGATTGTACTCCATTGCTAGCAGTGCCCTTGGTGACTTCGGCGACTCCAAAACCGTAAGTTTTCAATTCCTATTTAGTAAAAAATTTCCATATACTACAGTTCAATTTTAACAGATCAAATAAACGTATGCATAGAGTGTGATTAAACTATAGTAGTTGTTTAGGGGCCTGCAAGTTTGCCGATAAGTGTGTGTGTCTGAACTTAAGGTTTTATACAGGTTTCTCTGTGCGTCAAAAGGCTTGTCTACACCAATGACAAAGGGGAAGAAGTTAAAGGAGTTTGCTCTAACTTCTTATGTAAGAATCAGCGACTCCCTAATTTCATAGACGATGTTAATGTTTATCTGTTTTATCTTAGTTTTCCAGTACATATTAGATTAAAAGTGACTGCTCCTAATATACAGTAGGAGTACAAGAATAAGTTTAGCCCTGCTTATATGTAACTTCAAATGTTTCGTATTTCAGGTGACTTGAAACCTGGAGCTGAGGTCAACATTACTGGACCTGTTGGGAAAGAAATGCTCATGCCTAAAGATCCAAATGCCACCGTTGTTATGGTGAGTTTTTCTTTAGCTAGTTTATTGTCATCTAAGTCAATTTCTGCTGCCTTTTTAGTTGACTATGCATTTTTTGCTAATTCGAATTTGTCAATCAGCTTGCAACTGGAACTGGAATTGCTCCTTTCCGTTCATTCTTGTGGAAAATGTTCTTTGAGAAACATGAGGATTACAAGGTACACAAAATAACCATTTGTTTGATTGTTGCTCTTCATTTTTAATTGTTTGGCTTCAGCACACTGCACATGGTAGTGAAAAGAAAAGAACCAAAAGAAGAAAATGCCTGGTCATAGGCTACAACTGTTTCATGTATGAACTAAAACTCAAGCCACACGGACTTTGGAGTCCAATATTAATGAACCATCAAAGTGTTCTATCCAATGAAGTCAAGTTAGGCACAAAAGTTTGAGTTGTAGAATCTTCGAAATAGTGAACTATTAAGTGCTATTTGAGCCAAAGATGACCGACTTTAAACACTTAAATATCCAACATCCGTTTATTGCAAGGCTTTGAACTACAGAAACAGCCAATGACAGAATATCATTGTAGTATATGACTTGATTTCAATGGCATTCTCTCTTCTCAGTTCTCACTACTCGATTGAATGATATGAATTTGCTATCGTACAGTTCAACGGTTTGGCATGGCTTTTCTTGGGTGTTCCCACCAGCAGCTCACTACTTTACAAGGAGGTAATATTCAAGTATACTACTTTTTGATTCTCCACTACGCACTCTGCTGAAATCAAAACACTTATAGCTAAGTTGATCAAGGTTTTCAAGTTGGGAATTTTCATGTTGCTGTGTTGTAGGAATTCGAGAAAATGAAGGAGAAGGCCCCGGAAAACTTTAGACTGGACTTTGCAGTGAGCAGAGAACAAACAAACGAAAAAGGCGAAAAGATGTACATCCAAACCAGAATGGCTCAGTATGCAGAAGAACTATGGGGTCTGCTACAGAAAGACAACACCTTCGTTTACATGTGTGGACTCAAGGGCATGGAGTCCGGAATTGATGACATTATGACTTCACTTGCTGCTAGAGATGGTAAACATGTCCAAACTATGTCGTCATTTTTTCCACACACATACACACGAATAAAATATTAAAATTCCTCAATCTTTTGTCATACACTATAAATATCGATCTGAAGCTTACATTTTGCTGTGCTATTGAAGGTATTGTATGGGCGGACTACAAGAAGCAATTGAAGAAGGCAGAGCAATGGAATGTGGAAGTCTACTAAATATTTTTGGTTTTCTTTGTATAAATATGAGCCAACTTTATGCTTCTCTACCCTTCATCCATGTAGATAGGTAAATTTTTCCTTTTAAATTAATTTTCATTTTTTTGGATTTTCCTTTTCTTGTAATTTCATCACTAAATGAATCAGTGTATTGGCATTGGCCCTCTAAAAGTTGAATTGATGGCATGGATCAATAACATATAGCTGAATCAACCTCAATTGCTCTCTGTTTATCTATAGTTCTATACTTGTCACTGCTTTTCTGATTACACGGGATAATCATATAGTAATGCATATTCAATTGACGAGTTCCTTGGCGTGTTTTCATTTTATTTTTTATTTTTTTCTAATCTTAATCTAATACGAACATTTCGCAATATATATTCACTATTTCTCGTGTAGTGAATTATCCACCTTCTCCACACACACACAAAAAAAAGAAGAAAAAAAAGATAAAGGCAAGACTCTTGGTTGTGTTTTGGAAAGAAATTCAAGGGGAGAACAGCAAATGCACATATGCGTTTGCTTCACATAGACAATTGGAACAAAAGCCAAATCCCATAATTAGTCAGAGACTTTAACAGTTTGAGGAAAGAAATTTAGTGAGCTACGATTCCTTTTTAGTAGTGATATATTATGACTAGACCAAAAACATTAATGATTTCCTGGTATTAGCCAGCCAAAGTATAGTGATACTTAAGTTTAAATTCTTCAAACCTGTTAGGATACACATAAACAAAAGTTAGATTCATGATACTAATCCAAACTATAACTATATTAGCTTTAAATTTGTATTAAATGAACTTGAAGACGTATCTTATCTATTTTACTTTTCTTCTGGGGCGTATTTTGGCTAAAAATAAAAGTTGTAACAAGAGATAGACATATTTAATTTTTCTAAGCAAGAAATTCATAATACAAGATACTTGGATAAATTCTAGAATACAATTTTACAACGTAAAATCTTGGTCTTACCATATTTATCGGATAAATATTCAACAAATTTACAACCAAAACCCAACTAAAATCAGGAACCGAAAAGCCCTAACGCCACCCCCTTAAAACGCTTTAAGGCGCCGAAACTCTATTTAGGGTTTCCCCTTTAGCTATAAGAGAATCTCTCGGCAGAGTTAGAGCTTTTTCAAGGGTTTGCCATCGGTTAACAATGGCGGTGGAGACGTCGAGAATGACAGGTGTTGTGTCCAAGTTCAACAACCAAAAAGGCTACGGATTCATCAAGCCTGACGATGGATCCGAGGATCTATTCGTTCATCAATCTGAGATCAAATCCGACGGCTACCGTTCTCTCTACGAAGGCCAGAAAGTGGAGTTCACCATGACTGTGAAGGGTGATAAGTATCAGGCTAATGATGTCACTGGTCCTGATGGTGCTCCTCTCGATAGTGGCCGTAACAATACCCGTGGTGGTTACGGCTATGGCGGTAGCGGTTATCGCAGGAACGGCGGTGGTGACGGTGGATATCGTAGTGGCGGTGGTGAGTGTTATGCTTGTGGGAGGACGGGACATTTAGCTAGGGATTGTGATCGTAGCAGTGGAGGCGGTGGTGGTGGCAGAGGCGGCGGGTGTTATAACTGTGGTGCCACTGGGCATTTAGCTCGGGATTGTGACCGTGCCAGTGGTGGTGGTGGTGATGGTTATCGGAGGAGTGGCAATGATGGTTGTTACACTTGTGGCGGGTATGGCCACATGGCTCGAGACTGCCCAAGTAGTGGACGTCTTGGTGGTGGTGGTGGAGGAGGTAGTGGGGCTTGTTACACATGTGGTGCACAAGGACACATGGCAAGAGACTGTCCCCGTGAGGGTGGGGTTGGTGGCGCTAGTTATGGGAGATATGGTGGTGGTGGTGGTGGTGGTGGTGGTAGTGGACAAGGAAGCAAGTGTTACAACTGTGGAGAGGCAGGGCACTTTGCTAGGGAATGCACTAGCCAATCCGTCAACTGATCATGTACATGATCTTCCCCCTTTTTGTTATCAGTCCTAGTAATATTCCATTTTTGTTAGCATTGGACATGTTTTTTCCCAGTTGTTATTTTGTTAGCTATATGACTGGATGTTCTTTTGGAATTATGTTTCTCGGATGCATACTTTTGGTTAGTAGTCGATATACAAGTATATAAAATGCTGGATGTTCAGTTTTTGCACTTTAAGCAAATCTTTTATGCTCATCATAATTATGTATATGTATCTGTTGTGCAATTTTAATACGCTATATACAATACACACACACTCTTATGGAAAACTTGATAACCCACATAATGCATGAAGCTGATAAACTTGTGTGGTTTCAGTTGTGAGCTTGATAGTAAGCATGTCCTATGATATGCAGTCTATTTGGGAATCGTTGTGATTTCTGCTTGTGTTTATAATTCTATTTTGTATTTGTTTGTTGGGAATATGCTCCATTGATGGTCCTCTCAGCAAAATATTCAAACTAATGCTTTATGTTTAAACTTTGTTTGAACTATACCTGTTTGTTGGAATATGCTGGCATACGTTCAATAGTAGGTTAATAGTAGGTAATTAAAGAATTTCTAGTTCTCTCATAAAGAAGTATTCCCAAACTCCTTCTTCTATGATTTTGTAAAATTAATTTCCAAATTAGCATCATCGGCATCTAGCAAAAATGTGCTCTTTGATCTTTTCCTTTTATAAAAAGAATCTTATCTTTAAACAATTAATCTTGCAAAACTTTCCTAAGCTTAACAGTTCTATTCTAGCAGGAATTCGGATCGTTTTGCTAAAATTAATGAAAAAGAAGATGCAACAACTCACAAGTCTGTCTCCCCTTCCTTTGTAGTAGACTCTATTCCAAACACCTCTCTGTCTCCCCTTCCTTTGCATTTCCAATCTCTTTTACACTGACACATTTCACCTATTCAACACCCCTCTACCTAGTCATAATTTGCATTATTCAGACACTTTAGTTATTATCGTTAGCTACTCCAACTTTAAGTGCACCCGAGTTCTTATTGGAATTTAGAAAATTTTCATGTTATTGCCATTTTACTTTTGGGAAAAATTGAATTGTTGAACAAATAAAAAGTATAAGGGATTGAAATAGAAAGATGAGGTAATATGGAAATAGCATAGCTAAGAACGACTTATTGGCAAGGCGGCCAGTGTGCAAAGATTTGGGCGATGTGGGGTAGTAGGTAGAGCACGAGGCAATTGGTTGGGAAGGGGGAACCCTTGAGGTCTTTGGGAATTCTGAGAACTTACCTATGGAAATTTGAAGTGTCCCTTTTTCTTATGATTCTATTTTAATTTATTTTGTTGGTGACATTATAGGTGTCAGTTGAAGTATAAGTTTGGGAATCAAATTCTGAAGAGTAGCTGGATAAGTTTTTGCGAATATTTGTTTTGAAATAACATTTGATCTTAACTAGCTTGAGATTGAGTAGTAGTTTCCAGAGGAACACTTGATATGTAAACATTGTCCCCCTTTAGACTTTTTAAATACGGTCATATGGTGCATTGTACTTGAAAAAGTGGGAGTTACATGACCCCTGGTCGGGATGTTTGGTTGAGATTTAGGCCGTTGCTATCTGTTTTTATTGTTATGGCCTTTGTTTGTATTATTTACATTTAGTTGTGCTACTGAGCTGAGACCCCAACTTGTGGTTTCATGTACTTTCTTTTTATTGTTGATTTGTTGAATCTTTGCCATAGCTCTCTAGTCATGGCGGACTTCAACTTGTCGGTTCATGTATGTTCTTTTTATTGTTGAATCTTTGCCATAGCTCTCTAGTCATGTTGTAGGGATCATGAGTAACAAAACACAGTTCATCCTAATAATCTCTTCTTTTTCCAAATAGCTTATTAGGTTGGTTTTACTTTATTTTACTTAATAATATCATATGACAAGGATGGTGGTTCAAGGACTAATGTAGACTTAAATGATGTTCTTTAGTGAAAGAAATCTTCATGATCTTTGGCTGTTGATATTATGGAGCCAATAGTTCTGTTTTCAGAGAACAAGGAATGAGGGAACGGGGTTTAGAGTTCAAGCACATCACGTCTTGAGTCCATGGAGGACTCTGCAACACTGTACTTTATGGTGTAGGCTGTGTCTGATCTGTCGTGTGTCTCTCTGGGACTTAATGATTATGACCTTTTCTGGTAATAAATGGCTATCTGGGGAATATTAGTTAGTCTAGTATTTATGGTGATTTAAGCATACAATTTGGATTTTCTACTGAGCAGTTGAATTGCTAGTGGGTTAGTGGAAATCATTGATAGTTTTATTTAATAGAACTGATCAGGGTTCTTTCATTGAAACTTTGCAGGACAAACAGCTAGCTAAAATCTGGTAAACATTAAATGAACAACCAATCTCGCAAATCTACTCCCATAAATTCCCAGTTGGAAGATGTTAAACAACTTCTATCTAATCACTGTCTTGAGGAAATGCGAAGAACCTTTGTGTTGTGGCTAAACACCCCTAATTGCCTCTCAGCTTTCTACTCCTATGTGACAGCTTTTCCTGTTGACTTTATTTTGCTCCTCATTGTGGAGCCGGCTGACAAGTTAGATCCTCCAACCCTCATATTATTTCTGTGAAGTATAAATGGTAGCAGACTTTTCCCCCCAAATAAACACCTAGCTCCAAACTCAGACGAATAGGTGCTATACTTAATTAAGACAAACGAGGAAACTTATGCAACTAGCAAGAAGCACCGTCATCTCTTTACTCTAATATATGGGATACCCTACTTATCAGAGTTTAAAATTGACTTAGCTTGTATGGGTAGAGGTGAATATGTGTACAAGGTCTGCTGTGAGTGGCGTTGAGCTATTAAGTGGACTGATTTATATTACCGGGTGATTGAAGAATACTACCTGTTGAGCATCTGAATGTTTGAAAGTTTCAAATGGATATACTCTAAATGGTTAAAGAATCAGAAGAGTAGAAAGAGTAAAGATTACCCTGATCATGACTTTTACATGAATAACTAAAATGATCAGAAGATTAAGAAAAACTTGGATTGTTCTAGTTGAGCAGTTATTGTTGCTTAAGCAGAACTTTGTTCTGCCTTCTGATACTTTCTCTTGATTCGAGTACTGGAGGAGAGCTGAAGCTGAAACTCTTACAACACTCGTTAGTATTTCATTCTTTTACTGAATGTCTCCACAGGCGTTAGGGGCTAATATTGGAAAGCCCAATGCAGCAAACGATCTAAATTAGTCCGCTTATTAGGACAATCTATTTGTTTTTCTAGTGAAGTTTTAGCCAAAATTATCCCTTATCTTTGGGGTTAAGTCTAATTTTGTCCTTTTATGTATTGCCCTGAGCACTTATTGTTCTTTAAGTTTGCTAAACTTGAGCAGATTTAGTCCATTTAACAAAAGACCCAAAGGGACACCTAAAAACTAATAGTGATTTCACTGAGTCAACTGGGTAAAGAAACTTTCAATACTCAAATTTTGCAGAACCGATGTAGTGAACCTAAACCTGTTTAACGGGTCGGGTTGACCCGGTTCCGAAATGGGCTAGACCGGTAGTAAACCGAACCGGCCCGGTGGAAGGGGGCCGGGTAGGGTTGGGTTTGGGGGTTTAGGGGGTTGGTCCGTATATATTTTTTTACCTGTTAACCGGACCGGTCAAACCCGGTCAATGAAAATTACTGTTGAACCGGTTAACCGGCCTGGCCTGGTTCAACGACTATTTTTTAATTTTTTTTTGGTTTAAATTATCACTTGTTTCTACAATCTTAAAGGTGACAAAAGGGTGAACCGGGCCCTTAGGCCCGGTACCGTTCCGGTTCAATTTTCACTGGATGGGCCCGGACCCGTTAAGCGGCCAGGATTGGTGACCGGCTGGTCATTATTTTTCTCAACCGGGCCGGGCCGGTCTGGTTAACCGGTTCAGCAGTAATTTTTATTGACCGGGTTTGATCGGTCCGGTTAACCGGTAAATATATACGAACCAACCCCCTTACCCCCCAAACCCAGCCCTACCCGGCCCCCTTCCACCAGTCCGGACCGGTCCGGAACCGGATCAACCCGACCCGTTAAACAGGTTTAGGTTCACTACATCTGTTCTGCAAAATTTGAGTACTGAAAGTTTCTTTACCCAGTTGACTCAGTGAAATCACTATTAGTTTTTAGGTCTCCCTTTGGGTCTTTTGTTAAATGGACTAAACATGCTCAAGTTTAGCAAACTTAAAGGACAATAAGTGTTCAGGGCAATAGATAAAGGACAAAGTTAGACTTAGCCCCAAAGATAAGGAACAATTTTGGCTAAAAACTTATTTTCTAGTCATAAGAAAAACGTATGAGGATTCAAATAACAACAACAAGAACACACCAGTGTAATCTCACAAGCGGGTACGAGAAGGGTAGGCTGTACGCAGACCTTAACTCTACTTCGTGAAGATATAGAGTTTGTTTCTCATAGACCATCGAGCTCAAGAAAAGCATAGTATACGTAATGCTTTCTCTATTCTATCACTTGTGTCGTTTTATTGATTTTTAAGTTTCTTACAGTAATATAATTTTCTATTATTAACTTTAACATCATGAAAACTCGCACCGTATTAAGATGCGGCATAGCCGATGAGCTTGCACCATCAATTTAAAGAGAGCTTAATGGAATCATTGACTGTAACAGTGTATCATAGCAAATGCTTAATGAATAATGGTAAAACTTTCCATTGAATGGTTTCTATTGATTATTCCTTCGAAAATGTGACGCAACTCTTGTGTGTTAATAGCCAGTCTTCTTTCCTTTGCATCGTACCCAAAAATTAACCCATACTTGCAGCCTTGCAGGAGGAATCAGAATCACATGTGGTCGTCTTTGATAATTTTTTAATTAAAAAAATAATTACAGCTTTTAGTAGTTAACCCCTACAATTAAACTGCCTATAGTTAGGGTAAGCAACTTGATTACTACTTTGCCGTTTTCCTTTTGGATTATGTGCATATTAATTTGCAAGGCAGACACATCTTTTTTTAAATCGAAAAAGGCCTAAAAATGCCACTCAACTAACATAAATGGCATATCTATGTCATCCGTTAAAAGGTCGGCTTATTCATGCCACTAACGTTATACTTTTAGAATATTCATGCCATTGTCTACTAATTAGGGGTTGGGTTAAAAGATGGTTGGATTTTATCGGATTGGGCATGGTTAATTATACATAATCAGGTTAAAAGAAATGTAGGGTCAAGTAAAGAAGAACCAGTAATATAAAGACACGTGGCAAAGGTGGGGTCGAAAAATTAATTCTTATTACGGAAAAACCAATGGAAATGTTAGTAGACAATGACATAAATAGGCCGAAAGTATAACGTTAGTGGCACGAATAGACCGACCTTTTAACGGATGGCATAGATAGACTATTTATATTAATTGAGTGGCATTTTTAGTCCTTTTCCGTTTTTAAATTTACTTCATCTTTTGAAGTTGAATTTTTCCTGCTACCGTAAAAAGCTTTTGAGTAATTTCTTGGATATTAATATTCTATTCTCTATATTATCAGGTTTTCGCACATTTTGAGGAAAGTGGAGAGAAATTTTGCCCGAAATCCTTTGGGCATATCGGAAAATATCTAAATCCAGTATAGGAGCGACTCCATTTTCCTTAGTGTATGGCTCCGAAACTTTAATTTCGGTCGAAGTTGGGGAACCAAGCGCAAGGTTCCGACATACATCGGAAGAATCGAACTATGAGGCAATGAATACTAGCCTCGAATTATTTAGATGAAAAACGAGAATCGACGCTGGTTCGAATGGCCGCACAAAAATAACGAATCGAAAGGTACTACAACAGAAGAACCAACCTCCGCCATTTCAAGACCGGGGACTTAGTGAGTTTTTTATTTAATAATATAATCATTAGATTATTTGTCTAAACTACATTTTTATCTTTTCCTTAAATATCTCATTTAGTTGATAATTCATTAATTGAAATAATTAGAACTTTTAGGGGGAAAAGTATTACTACTAAATAGCTTCTTAATTTGTCAAAACTTCAATATTTTGAAACGTTTTCGATTTATCATAATGGCTAATATAGCGAATAGAAGAGAGTATCAACCAACAACCAATGGCAGAGCCACCTCATATACTCCTTCGCCGGAAAATTATAATATTTAGCTTGGTCAAAAAATTTATTTTATGCATATGTATTATATATACGGTAAAAATCGGTTAGTCCTTCGTACGAACTGGTTTATATGGTAATACATTGGATCGGAGAAGCGTCTTCATAATATCAGGTTGAGGTCCGAAGTCAGGTTACCAAGCTTCGAGCCCGAATGACCGATCAATGTCGAACTTGATGTTATTATCAAGCTTGAGTCCAAGTCGAACTATGAGGCAAAGTAAAGTTATCGATCTTATGATTCAAAGACCGATCAACACTGACACCGAATCAATACAGGGATCCGAGTCAGAATCGAGCTCGAGTCAAGACCGAAAACTCGAGTCGATATCGAGCTCACAGACAAGAGTCGTTGCAATCCCACTAGAGGAGAGAATCGTGAGAGGAATTATGGAAAAGCTGATTTGTAGTGGGTCTCCCATTATGTATTTTTAATTATATCTAAAAGTAAGATCCTCCATTATAAAGATGATGTCTACATTTCTGTAAAAGACAGGTTTTTGGCTTACATTGTAACTCAAGCACCATATACTTCTATATTGAAGAGTTATTCTTTTAAGTTTTATAAATTGATTTATCTTGCTTAGTCCTAAAAATCATCTTCTTTCCAACCTCATTTATTTTGCATCCTTTGCAATCCGTATTTAATATTTCTATTTATCCTTATAATTTGTATTAAGCTATAACACGTAACCTTAGAACTACGTACAAATTCAACTCTATTCATTTTTCGGATAAACATATTATATGTTAACTCCCTTAATTTTCTTTCTGTGTTTATTTTGACAGCTCTTAAGTAAAAAATTTGACTCCGCCGCTACCTACAACCATCTTCCCCTTTTCGATTGCACTACGACCGTTTCTTTTTCTGTCAATACCTATTACTACTATTAGTTAATGTATCTCACTTGTTTTTCCTTTCTTTTATATTTCAAACATTTTAATACTCCCTCTCATAATGACAATGGCGGCACCAAATTTTGCAAAATCTGCGGTTTGTAACTTGTAAGCTGCTGAAATGGGTTTAAATGAGCCTATCTCTTGGTTTTCCCTTTTGTTTCAGCCATGAAGGGAGCCCCAGGACTATAAGCCATCAATATTAATTGATTAGTAAAGAATTAGAGAAAATAAAAATATAATTATTATGTGTTAATTTGTGTTTGCGGCTGAGGTTCAGTTCACTGGTTTCAACTTGCCACTGTCAAGAATCCACGCTATTTGACCGTTTCACAGATGGGTCCCGCAAGTGATGAACCAACCGTCATTGGGCCTTATTGCCATTTGCAAGGGGGTCCCACACCTATCTTCCCAAGGCCCATAGGGCCGTTGAATTTAACCGTCATTAACTCCCCGCCCTTCCCCCTTACCCAAAAGTCCCTTCTGTTACTTTATCTTTTTTTTCTCCTCTGTTAATTTTAAACACAGTAATTAGAGACATCTCTCCTTAAATCGCATTCTATTTAAATCCTCCCGCAACCCCGCTTAAGCATTACTCCCAAAGCTTTAAACTAATCCTTGAAACTTACGAATTTTAGCTCTTCCAATCCCAAAGCTCTATTCTCTTAATTTCTAATTTAAGCCATTTTGACCTGATCCGACACAGTTGCCGACCTTATACTGTGGCGGTGCTCTGTTCCCCCTCCAACGTCGCTCCAAAAATTTTTCTATAAATAGCTTAGTCCGACCACGTGATCCTTCTGACATTCATTTCAGTACTCCACATTGCCAACTTCTTCATTTCTCATTCTCTTCAAACATCTTAGTCAAAACAGAGAAATATTACAATGGCGAAACCTCAAGTTTTTCTTGCCCTGTTCTGTTCATGTTTCGTATTCCTAATTTCTGGTAAGTTTTGATTCTAGTATTCTTGTTATTCACATTATTGTGGTAAAGTTTGGAGCTTTGTTATTCATTTTTGTTGGTTTAATGAAACAGGGGTGTTATCAGCAACATTTACATTAGTAAACCAGTGCAGTTTTACAGTATGGCCCGGGATATTATCAGGTGCAGGAACTACCCAGCTTTCTCCTACTGGACTTCAACTGAATCCTGGACAGGCCATACCCATTTCAGTTCCAGCGGGTTGGTCGGGTCGTT
Source organism: Nicotiana tabacum (assembly GCF_000715075.1). NCBI lineage: Eukaryota > Viridiplantae > Streptophyta > Magnoliopsida > Solanales > Solanaceae > Nicotiana > Nicotiana tabacum. The sequence goes on along the minus strand of NC_134096.1, from coordinate 141,294,870 downwards.
TATGGGGTCGGACTTTTTGCTCCCAAGATTCTACTACGGGTAAATTCACTTGCGTGACAGGTGATTGTGGCTCCGAAACACTTGAGTGCACCGGCGGAGCTGCACCGCCGGCGACTCTAGCAGAGTTCACTCTCAACGGCGCCGGTGGCCTTGATTTCTATGACGTTAGCCTTGTGGATGGTTATAACTTGCCTATGTTAGTGAGCCCACAAGGTGGAACCGGAGCCGGAAACTGTTCGGCGACTGGGTGTGTCGTGGACCTTAACGGGCCGTGTCCGGCGGAGCTGAAGATGATGAGTACGGGCGGCGGCGGCGAGTGCGTGGCGTGCAAGAGCGCGTGTGAAGCGTTTGGCGATCCAAGGTATTGTTGTAGTGGGCCCTACGCTACGCCTGATACATGCAAGCCGACTGATTACTCGGAGTTTTTCAAGAGTTCATGCCCACGCGCTTACAGCTATGCGTATGATGATGGAACCAGTACCTTCACTTGTGCTTCTGCTGATTATGTCATCACATTTTGTCCTGCTCCTGCTGCTAGGTACATACTTCGCCGTTTTCCTTATCAACCAAGTTCTTTTCTCAATTTGGTTCAATTTAATGTCTCTTCAATTTCTTTCTTTTCTTGTTTTTCCAATTAAATTCCCCTTCTCCAATAGGTTTTGTGTTTTAAATAAATTTTTGCCGTGTGAGGTATAGCTTTAGTTAAACCTTAAGAAGGGAGTAATTACTTCATAAGCTAATATGTCTGACACCATAATAATTCTTAGAATTTAAGTTATATCTGTTGATAGTTAAATCTTTTCGTTAGTGTATTCTAATAGAATTAATTAATTATTAGCAAGGCATGTGTTTGGTTAGGCTAAGAAGTAGTCATATTTGTTGAACAAGCTAAGTAACATGGAATGCAAATATATATATGTTCGAGGGTGATGGAAGTTGTCCATCATGTGTGTCGGAAATGAGAGCATATGTGTTGTCAGTTGTCTCGCACTACCTTTTTGATCTTATAATGAGTCACACCTAGAATTGAAGCTCAAAGGAGTGTTGGCTTGATTTTAAGCAAACTAAGAAATTCTAAAAGTTGAGAATAGGATGAGGGAGGGTTGGGGCCATGTGCGTCGCTACCCTACATAATTTAGTGCTTACATCTTGGCTTCTCAGAGTCGGTTTGTTGTGTCTATTTTAATAAGAACCAATGCTTTTCATGTTACGTAGATTCAAAATGCTTACTTGTGTCCTAACAAATTGAGGCACCGTCCACGCTCAACTATCAATGTTATATCATGTCACCTTTATATAAAATAACTACTGCTGATAATTTAATACTACCTTAATTAATTACTTCGTTTATATATAGTTATCTAATACTTGCTAGTAAACCGGTGATCTAATAATGGTGTGTTAATATTGCAGTCAGAAATCATCTGGAGGACAATACGCTGGTGGGAGCAACGTTTCATTGGTCAGTAGCAGTGGTCGTACGTTAACCTCTGGCCCATTACCGTTCTACACAAGCTTGATGATCACCATTTTAGCAGCCCTTAATTTGGCAATATAATTGAGGCAGTTCCATTGATCTTTGTTACTATTACAAAGGATTTCTGGTCCCTGATTATGCTAGCTATTTGAAGTAGCCTGGGCCAACTCAATATTTTTGCCCCACGATTCTTGAATATATATACCCACTTTTGCATGTGAACTCAATAGCCCAAAGTCCGCCATTTTTTGGAGTCTTTGAAGATGTGGTATCCATGTGACGTGGGAATCTCTATTTTCTCTTTTTGATAAAAAAGAAGCAGCAGCACAAAGAGCTAGGGAAACAAAAGCGCGACAAGAACAAGAAGAAAGGGCTGGGCAAGTTGTAAATTGCCGACGTAGTGGAATGTTTTTACTTAATTATGATGATTGGTTGATATTAGAATTCAAATAGTTTTTTGTAATATAAAATAAAAGAAAAGTGTGGACAGGGTTTAGTGGCATGAGTTGAGATATCATTTTTGCTTATCAAGTAATGCCTTTTAATGACAATATATTAAGAAGGGTTAAATATTTCCTCTGGTTTTTGTCTTGTAATTTATTTGTGCATTTAATTTTGACATAAGCTTTTTGTAATCTATCCAAGTAGGTCTGAAGTTGGCCGCCATCGTTTGTTTGTTTTGATGATGTAAGTAGGATTTTTATTAGAAATAGTATGATTTCGTGTTAGCTTAGGTTGCCTTGAAAATGAAACATTATATCACGCGGCCAGATCGGAATATGAACTAAATAGATCATAGCCGAAACAGAAGAAATTAGTGCCATACCAGTGATAATGATTCAAACCAATCACCTAATTTTTATCCAAATATTCTACTTCAAAGTACAAAAGCTAGCATTAATGGTAAGTCATAACAAGGGCAAATTTTCTTAGACAGACTCCACCAACGTATGGATAAGAAGTAGAATTCTTGTCTTCATGCCGCAAGACTAAACGGGTATGATCAAATTCCCATTAAGATTAAAGGGGGGAAAAAAAAAAGCGCGTGACAACATCCACTAATTGCAGATATTTTTATTAGAGATTAGTCGCGCCACTTTCTCTCAACTCTGAAGTAAGCATTCCCAATTTGATCTTCACGCTGCTAGATATATAACATAAAGAGATAAAGAAAAACAGATACTATAAAAGTTATGCCAGCTTATAAAGCCAAGTTGCTACTTCACACACACATTGTATACGGTCAAAATCGATTTGAATCAGTCGTACGGACTGATCGAGACGATAAGGTTTCGATCAAAGGATATCTGCATGACAAGCTCGGTCAAGATCCGAAGTAAGGGCGGCGAGCTTCGAGCTCTAAGACCGATCAATGACAAGCTCGATATCATTATCGAGCCCATATCTAAATCGAACTACGAGGCAAAGCGGAGATTATCGAAGATGCATGGACCAATCAACACTCACCCCGATTACCGAGACCCCAAGTCAGAATCGAGCTCGGACCAAGGCCGAGGGTTCGATCCAACATCGAGCTCGCAGACTAGGGCCGTTGCAGCCGCATTATGGGAGAGAATCTTGGCGGAAATCGAGGAAAAGACAATACATCATGAGCTCTTCACTACGTATTTTTTATTATATATAAAGTAGGATCCCTCTACTATAAGAGGGACATGGATTGTAAGCAAGCAGGCGGCACGGTAACAAAAGATCACTTCTCATATTGAAAGATATCCCCTTCTGCTTGTTTTACTTTATCTTATTCATTCTTTTTGCTCACTATTTTCATTCCCATAGTCAAGAATACACATATTTCTATTTCTCTACACGATTTATATCAAATTGTATCGCATATCCTTAGAACCATATACAAATCTAACGTTATCCGATTTTTCGGATAAACAGTTTGGCGCCCACCATGGGGCTAAGAAATAGTGGTTGTTTGATACAAATCTGCAATACACACCAGTTTACAACTTCAGATCAACAATGGCAAACCCTCGATTGGTGGCTATACCTATCGACCACGAAGTCGGCCTTCAAGATGAAACCAACGACTTGACACCCAGGGCCGGAAGGCGAATTAACGATGTCACCGAAGCTCGAGTCGAAGTACCGCTAGATGTCAATTCACAAGTGGCTCTTGAGGCGAACCAACGTTCCGAACAGGAAAACAACATTCAGGGCGGTACTCGATCCGTAGCTCGAGACACCCATAACGTGGAGGAGATCAGAGTCAGCTTACGGATGATATTCGAGATGTTACAATCCCAGCAAATAGCTATAACTCAGTTGCAGAGCCAAACTCAGGAACGAAGCAGGCCGGAGCCCAATCCGCTTCGAGAAATCACCCACAGAACGGAACCAGAATGAGCCAGAATCGGGGACTACTCCCGAAATTACTAAATTGCTTGAGGAACTCACAAAATGAGTCGAAGCCAACGATAAAAAAGTAGAAACATATAATTCCAGGGTCGATCAGATCCCGGGAACTCCACCAATGATAAAAGGGCTAGATTCAAAAAAGTTCATTCAAAAGCCTTTTCCCTCGAGTGCAGCCCTAAAACCAATCCCCAAAAAATTTCGTATGCTCGAAATACCCAAATATAACGGAACGACCGACCCCAACGAGCACATCACTTCTTACACGTATGCCATCAAGGGCAATGATTTGGAAGATGATGAGATCGAATTTGTATTATTGAAAAAATTCGGTGAAACCCTGTCAAAGGGGGTAATGGTATGGTATCATAATTTACCATCTAACTCTATTGATTATTTTGCTATGCTTGCAGATTACTTCGTAAAATCACATGCCGGAGCCATAAAGGTCGAAATTAGAAAGTCGGACCTGTTCAAGGTAATACAAAAGGATAACGAGATGCTAAGGGAGTTCGTAGCTCGTTTTCAAATGGAACGAATGGATCTGCCACTAGTCACAAACAATTAGGCTGTTCAAGCTTTCACTCAAGGTCTAAACGAGCGGAGCTCGATGGCTTCACGGCGGCTGAAGCAAAATCTGATCGAGTACCCAGCTATTACTTGGACCGATGTGCACAATCGATATCAATCCAAAATAAGAGTCGAAGATGACCAGTTGATAGTCGACCAGAGATCGATACCAGCCATATAGCGGAAATGATACTACTGCTGAGTATTCGAGGCCTCTTTAAAATCAACCTCTTATACTAGGGGGCTTTATCATTGAACGCATCTGTGATGATTATCAAGTTTGGTGCAAAGGAAGTTACTTCGTTATTTCATGACAAACAGTGTCTCAATAGGAAACGTTGTAAGAGCCAAATGGTCAAAACAAACCATGCTTATATAGTTGGCCCGAGCCGTGACGCAAAACATGAACCCATGTATAATGATTTGCAAAGAAAGCCCTCTTCTTTACCGATATTCTATGTTCAAGATTTATTATGCAAACAGGATCGAGTTCGAGCAAGCGCTCACCCGATCATTATGCCTACGGGCTATTTTATTTCGAGTTCGAATCATTCACTCGACTACTAAAGCCTACGGGCCACTTTTATTTTGAGTTCGAGTAAGCACTCACTCGATCATTACGCCTACGGGCTACATTATTTCGAGTTCGAATCATTCACTCGACTACTAAACCTACGGGCTACTTTGATCATTACGCCTACGGGCTACTTTTATTTTGAGTTCGAGCAAGCACTCACTCGATCATTATGCCTACGGGCTACTTTATTTCAAGTTCGAATCATTCACTCGACTACTAAAGCCTACGGGCTGCTATTATTTCGAGTTCGAGCAAGCACTCACTCGATCATTACGCCTACGGGCTACTTTATTTCGAGTTCGAATCATTCACTCGACTACTAAAGCCTACATGCTACTTTTATTTCGAGTTCGAGCAAGCACTCACTCGATTATTATGCCTACGGGCTACATTATTTCGAGTTCGAATCATTCACTCGACTACTAAAGCCTACGGGCTACTTTTATTTCGAGTTCGAGCAAGCACTCACTCGATCATTACTCATATGGGCTACTTTATTTCGAGTTCGAATCATTCACTCGACTACTAAAGCCTACGGGCTACTTTTATTTCGAGTTTGAGCAAGCACTCACTCGATCATTACATCTACGGGCTACATTGCATCGAGTTCGAATTATTCAATCTACTGCTAAGCCTACGAGCTAGTTTTATTTCGAGTTCGAGTAAGCACTCACTGAACCATTAAGCCTACGGGCTACTTCGACCATTACGTCTACGGGCTGCATTGCATCGAGTTCGAATCATTCACTCTATTACTAAGCCTGCGGGCTACTTTTATTTCAATTTCGAGCAAAACTACTTATTTCTTCAAATTAAAATGAACACTTGACTATTTAAGCTGAAGGATGTTCGAGCCCGATAAAGCGAAGGGGACTACCCACAAGGCAACAAAGATTTAAATTCAAGCTATCTATTTAGTTTGAAAGGCTATTTTTCTTCAAAAAGAAGAAAGATTTATATTTACAAAATTTTTGTACAGAGGCGGCTACTCTTCCAAGAGGAAGTTCTTTATACAAAAACCTAAAGCGGTATCAAAAGAACAAAGCGATCAACCTAAGGCCCTAAATGACTCAATCTTCATCGGAGGCCGTATTCTCGGCATCGTCCTCATCTTCAGACTCCCCTGAGTCATCGGAGTCCTCCTCAGGAAAGGCCAACCTCCGAGCTTTGTTCTCCTCCGCACCGGCGACTTCAATCTCGGCCCCAACATCGAAGCCCTGAGCTCTGACCTCCTCTAGAGCCTCTCTCCTCGCCTGCCACTTTGCATATTCGACCATGCTCGTAGCTTTGGCTTGATTAACCTCGACATCGATCCCGAACTGAGCTACTTTGGCATCGGCTCTTTTGTTGGCCTCGACCACTTCAGATCTGGCCACTTCGAGTTCTTTGGCCAAATATGCTTTATCTAAACTGGCCAAATCTAACCGATGCTGAAGCTCTTTCATCTTTTCGATCAGCCCCAAAGTATTTTTTTTTGCAGATCGAAGTTGGGCATCTGACAGCTCCAACTAAGCTTCGACGGCTTCCTTTTTCGAGGCAAGGTTATCCATACACTTTTTAATTCTTCTGCCTCGGCCAGTAGTGCATCTACCTGTGAGTTAAGCCGTCTAATCTGCTCGATCCTCTATCGAACCTGCAGAATCAGATCGTTAGTGGTTATCTCTTTTTCATCTTTACTATCATGGAACATTCGGAATACCTGGTTAGCCATCTCCTCATGCACTTCCCGAGCCGCTGTCTGCTCGAAGTTTTTCACTAAGAAGCTTGTACGAGTCACTCTTCTCAGAGAGGCTCCGAACCTCGGCGTCATGCTCCTCCCTGATTCGAAGAAAGGCCTCGTGATGCAACACCGAAGCCTGCAAACAAAAGGAGAAATATTAGAATTACCTGCAACTATGTGTAAAAGAAGCAGCGAAAACGCCATCAGAGTTACCCGATTCAAAGCATGTTGGGCCTCGTTGAAGAGACAGGCGGGCCCTACCGCATTCATAACTGATTGATCTTCTTCAGTCACCAAGGACCGAAGGTAACTGGCAATCCCCACAGGGGAAGAAAAAATTCGGGTATCCGCAGGAAAGGAGAGCACTATCTTCTGCCTTCGGTTGGGATCGATACTCGAGGCCGAAAATCGGTCCACCAGTTTATGGATCGATGAAAACGTCAATGCATATCTGATCGAGCTATTGGGAAATCATATCATTTCTCGCCACATCCTTTTCCGAGAAACGAGGGGACTATCTGTATACGGTTAAAAGTGATTTGAGTCAGTCATACGGACTGATCGAGACGATAAGGTTTCGATCAAATGATATCTGCATGACAAGCTTGGTCAAGGTCCGAAGTAAGGGCGGCGAGCTTCGAGCTCTAAGACAGATCAATGACAAGCTCGATAACATTATCGAGCCCATATCCAAATCGAACTACGAGGCAAAGCGGAGATTATCGAAGATGAATGGACCGACCAACACTCACCCCGAATACCGAGACCCCAAGTCAGAATCGAGCTCGGACCAAGGCCGAGGGTTCGATCCTACATCGAGCTCACAGACTAGGGCCGTTGCAACCACACTATGGGAGAGAATCTTGGCGGAAATCGAGGAAAAGACAATACATCATGGGCTCTCCACTACGTATTTTTTATTATATATAAAGTAGGATCCCTCTACTATAAGAGGGACATGGATTGTAAGCAAGCAGGCGACACGGTAACAAAAGATCACTTCTCATATTGAAAGATATCCCCTTGTACTTGTTTTACTTATCTTATTCATTTTTTTTGCTCACTATTTTCATTCTCATAGTCAAGAATACACATATTTTTATTTCTCTACACGATTTATATCAAATTGTATCGCATATCCTTTGAACCATACACAAATCTAACGTTATCCAATTTTTCGGATAAACAGTTTAGTGCCCATCGTGGGGCTAAGGGTAATAGTGGTTGTTTGATACAAATCTGCAATACACACCGGTTTATAACTTCAGATCAACAATGGCAAACCCTCGATTGATGGCTATACCTATCGACCACGAAGCCGTCCTTCAAGATGAAACCAACAACTTGACACCCAGGGCCGTAAGGCGAATTAACGATGTCACCAAAGCTCGAGTCGAAGTACCGCTAGATGTCAATTCACAAGTGGCTCTTGAGGCGAACCAACGTTCCGAACCGAAAAAAAATATTCAGGGTGGTACTCGATCCGTAGCTCGAGACACCCATAACGTAGAGGAGATCAGAGTCAGCTTACGGATGATATTCAAGATATTACAAGCCCAGCAAATAGCGATAGCTCAGTTGTAGAGCCAAACTCAAGAACGAAGCAGGCCGGAGCCCAATCCACTTCGAGAAATCACCCACAGAACAGAACCAGCCATAGTGAAATCAAATGAGCCAGAATCGGGGACTACTCCCGAAATTACTAAATTGCTCGAGGAACTCACAAAACGAGTCGAAGCCAACGATAAAAAAGTAAAAACATATAATTTCAGGGTCGATCAGATCCCGGGAGCTCCACCAATGATAAAAGGGCTAGATTCAAAAAAATTCATTCAAAAGCCTTTTTCCTCGAGTGCAACCCCAAAACCAATCCCCAAAAAATTCCGTATGCCCGAAATACCCAAATATAACAGAATGACCGACCCCAGCGAGCACATCACTTCTTACTCGTGTGCCATCAAGGGCAATGATTTGGAAGATGATGAGATCGAATCTGTATTATTGAAAAAATTCGGTGAAACCCTGTCAAAGAGAGCAATGGTATGGTATCATAATTTACCATTTAACTCTATTGATTCTTTTGCTATGCTTGCAGATTGCTTCGTAAAAACACATGTCGGAGCCATAAATGTCGAAACCAGAAAGCCGGACTTGTTCAAGGTAATACAAAAGGAAAATGAGATGCTAAGGGAGTTCGTAGTTCGTTTTCAAATGGAACGAATGGATCTGCCACCAGTCACAGACAATTGGGCTGTTCAAGCTTTCACTCAAGGTCTAAACGAGCGGAGCTCGATGGCTTCACGGCGGCTGAAGCAAAATCTGATCGAGTACCCAGCTATTACTTGGACCGATGTGCACAATCGATATCAATCCAAAATAAGAGTCGAAGATGACCAGTTGATTTCTAGGACCGTTACTAAAAGAACTACCAAGATCGATACCAGCCATATAGCGGAAATGATACTACTGCTGAGTATCCGAGGCCTCTTTAAAATCAATCTCGTATACTAGGGGGCTTTATCATTTAATGCATCTGTGATGATTATCAAGTTCGATGCAAAGGAAGTTACTTCGTTATTTCATGACAAACAGTGTCTCAACAGGAAATGTTATAAGAGCCAAATGGTCAAAACAAACCATGCTTATGTAGTTGGCCTGAGCCCTGACGTAAAACATGAATCCATGTATAATGATTTGCAAAGAAAGCCCTCTTCTTTATTGATATTCTATGTTCAAGATTTATTATCCAAACAGGATCGAGTTCGAGCAAGCGCTCACCCGATCATTACGCCTACGGGCTATTTTATTTCAAGTTCGAATCATTCACTCGACTACTAAAGCTTACGGGCCACTTTTATTTCGAGTTCGAGCAAGCACTCACTCGATCATTACGCCTACGGGCTACATTATTTCGAGTTCGAATCATTCACTCGACTACTAAGTCTACGGGCTACTTTGATCATTACGTCTACGGGCTACTTTTATTTTGAGTTCGAGCAAGCACTCACTCTATCATTACGCCTACGGGCTACTTTATTTCGAGTTCGAATCATTCACTCGACTACTAAAGCCTACGGACTACTTTTATTTCGAGTTCGAGCAAGCACTCACTCGATCATTACGCCTACGGGCTACTTTATTTCGAGTTCGAATCATTCACTCGACTACTAAAGCCTACGGGCTACTTTTATTTCGAGTTCGAGGAAGTACTCACTCGATCATTACGCCTACGGGCTACATTATTTCGAGTTCGAATCATTCACTCGACTACTAAAGCCTACGGGCTACTTTTATTTCGAGCTCGAGCAAGCACTCACTCGATCATTACGCCTACGGGCTACATTATTTCGAGTTCGAATCATTCACTCGACTACTAAAGTCTATGGGCTCTCCACTATGTATTTTTTATTATATATAAAGTAGGATCCCTCTACTATAAGAGGGACATGGATTGTAAGCAAGCAGGCGATACGGTAACAAAAGATCACTTCTCATATTGAAAGATATCCCCTTGTGCTTGTTTTACTTTATCTTATTCATTCTTTTTGCTCACTATTTTCATTCTCATAGTCAAGAATACTCATATTTCTATTTCTCTACACGATTTATATCAAATTGTATCGCATATCCTTAGAACCATACACAAATCTAAGGTTATCCGATTTTTCGGGTAAACACATATATATCTTTAACTTTGTTTTTATCATTCTACTGTAAGTGGTTATCTGATAAGATGAACCAATTAACGCTAGCTGAAAACTAGCCATTTATCGTGGTTATATTTGATGTAATCAGTTGTTGCCTGTATGGATCTTTAACTTGATTGTATATATTCATTTGCTATATTTGCATGAATTCAAGATCTTAAGCACTATCATATTTATTTGTTAAGTTTGCATGAATTCAAGATGACTAATTTTCATGGTCTGTCTTCTTTAGCTTTTGAATCGTCATAGTAAGTACAATTTAGTTACTTAATATGACAAAAAATAATTTACTTTACTAATATGAGGAGTAACGCTTATTACTTTACAATTATAGTTGATAAAATTCAGTTGCCTTAATCAACATAACAAAGATAAGTTTTGTGGCTTTTTCCTATAGTAAACAGAACTTAGTAAAATACATGAAATTAATTCCAAAATGGTGGGGGTTGATCAGGGGGACAACCAGGTGCATCATACTATAAATTTGATGCTTACATCTTGTCTTCTCATAGTCGGTTTGTTGTGTCGTACCATTAAACCCCAAACAAAAAACTATGATTTTCACGTTACGTAGATTCATAATGCTTACTTATGTCCTAACAAGGCACCGCCCATGCTCAGCCATCGCTTTTATATATCAGGTGACCTTTTATATAATACTAAACAACTAATATCTAGTTAGTACGACATTAATTACTATGCTTCTTGTTCTTTAATACGTAGTAAATCAGTGGTTGCATCTTTATTGGTGTTACATTAATGTTCCTATAATTTTGCAGTCAGATAACATTTGGAAAACAGTGTATGCTGGTTGCGGCAATGTTTCATTAGGCAGTAGAAATGGTATCTTGACCACTGCCCCATTACCATTTGTGACAAGTTTGATGGTCTCTATTTTTGCAGCCGCCATGCGTGTTAATTTTACTTATGATCATTGAACTTAATTATTTACTACTAATAGTAAAATCGTAAATTTATTTCTTATCATATTAAAGTAGCTGAACTTTACCTGCTATAACAATAAAGTCATAAAAGCTTTCTCATTATAACCGCAAAAGTTTTAATGACTTTATTGTTATGATACATAAAGTTCAATTACTTTAATGTTACAAAAATAATTTTTATGACGATAAAAGAGGAAGATTGCTGACAATGCAACCAACTTAAAACTAGCTTACCCAACCTGTTTGGCATTTGGGAGGTAATGAAATTAACTCGTCATTTGGCAGTTAATTAAGGCAGTCGCATTGATCTTGCTTAGAGGATATCTGGGCTTTAAGTGTGCTCTCTGAATTAATTGAGCCACTCGAAACAATCGAAAGTACCCAAAAAAAAAACAACATTCTACATGTTTCTTTTTTAAAACAAACCCCTATAGTTTTTTCCACAATTCTTTGCTCAAAAATCTTGCCGCGGGCAGAGAATAAAACCCAATTTTACAAGTGAAACAAAACACCAAGGTTGCGTCATATTTTGGAGTCTTGGGAAACTGGCTAGAGTCCTGCCCATGCATGTGACGTAAAAACTTTTTTCCTTTTTAGTAAAAGAATAAATAGAACAAAAAGCAAGGGGAAAAAACTGAGAACAAGAAGAAGAGCAGCTAGCCAAGTTGTAAAACCTTATTGCCGACGTATTGGAATTTAATTTATAATAGTTGGCGTCGAAATTGTTTTTTGTAATTTAAGGACAAGGTTTAGTGGCAGAAGATATCTTTTTATATTTAAACCAATGCTTATATCCAAAGGGAAAAAAACTAATGCTTATATATTGATCACGACAATTAGAAAAGGTTTGAATGTCTACTCTTCTTTACGTAATCGAGTTATGCTCTTGTAATTTATGTAGGGTCGTTGTGATTTTTAACAGAATCTTTTTATAATCTAGCTATGTAGGTGTGAACGAAGTGGCCTCCGTAATTCCTTTTGGTTTGATAATGTAATTAGGATTAATAAACTTTATCCTATAATATAATGGACCTACCTTAAGTAATTAATTAAGAAAATATATATGCCTCCCAATATCCAATCTCCACCCCACCCCGCAGCCATTTTATATGGAAGTAGGAAAGGCAAAGAAACTGAATGAGAAATTATTAATCAGTATAAGAATGCATCCCATATAAAAGTTCAAAATTCAAATGCTTTTCGCCACGTCAGGAAATCGTGGCTCTGAGTACGATTAGTCCCTTACTCCTTTAGTTATTTGACTTCTTTCTAACTGCAGAGAATGACTCAGGAATGAGGAACACTAGACCTCAAGCTTCGAAGGACCGTGTAAATACATATGTGAACATTAAAGAATTTTGAATATAAGAGATTTAGGAAATGTCTTTAAATGGGTGGGATGATAAGAAAATGGTTAACTCAAGATTGAACAGAATAAAGCTGGATGTCAGTTGTTTTTTCTTTCTCTTGTTAAAGAATATGTTAATATTTTTTCAATCCCATATATATATGATTTGTGCTCTGAAAACCTAAACTTGCAAATAGACACCCTAAAAAAATTGAAGCTTAAGACCTTATGTGACAACTTGAGTCTCTCCGATTGTAGCATGATATTATCGGTTCATCTATCCATTTCTGAAAGAAATAGATCCATTTAAAATAAAAATAAAAAACCATACTAAACAATATTTTTAGCTAGAGAATAAAGAATTTAATAAGTCAATCTAATATGGGCAGGTATTGCTTAAATAATTGGCTTTGGTTAAGAGAGTGTGTTCAGTAAGCATTGGATGGACTCCATAATCTCATTTTCTCCCATTTGCGTAGTACGAAAGGGCAAAGGTGACTGGATGCAAATATTACTTATAAAAACTACTAAATTTTGTGTGTGAAACTAGCCATAAAAAAAGATTGCCTCCATTTGCGATCTATTCTTTTCAAAATATTAGCCTCATTAATTATTTGGAAATAAAACGATTTTGTGTTAGCTATGCTTGCCTAGTTGATGAAACATTTTATTTGTACGCAATCTGACTGGAATATGAACTAAATCGATTGTAGACGAGTAGGAGGAGATCAATATATGGCATAACCATTCAAACCAGGCACATTAATTATTTATCCAGATTTTCGAATTTTATTAAAACTACAACTCCAAAACTATTTTAAGAAAGGCAAAAGTGATTTAACAAATTCCACCAACGTGCAGATAAGAAGTCCAAGTCTTGTCTACATGTCTCAAGACTTAAAAAGTTCATGAGCAAATTTCCATTAGGGTGAAAAATAGCACGTGCAAAAGGTCAATTATCTGTTAAGCATCGACCACTTGCTGAAATTCTCAACTTGATATCTGCACTCTATTAAATATAAGATGAAGAGATCAAGAAAAAACAAGATAGAAAAGCTACATATACTAGGCCAGGTTGCTATAAAGTCAATTGCAGATAATTAATGCATAACTAAATAAATTCAAAACACCTTTTGCGTCTTCCATCAGCAGCCGATATCTTTGTGTCTATATCTTAGGCGTTCTTTTTTAGCATTCGATTATCATTAGTTATCTGATCATAGAAAAGTGAAAAGATGAGAGTATTCATAACCGTTTATCGTGGCTAAAAGTAAACATAAAACCCATAGCTGCCGTAATTTATTTTATTTTAATCATTTAGTTAGCTAGGATAAATATACATTATCCTATAAAATAATGGAACCCACCTTAAGTAATTAAAGGAAATATATACTAAAACAATTGTAAGGAAATATAATATGCCTCCCAAAATCCCCTGCCACATTTGAAATAGAAATAGAAAAAGAAAGGACTAAAGGAAAACTAATCTGCAAGAAACTAAGAATGCACCCCATGTGGAATTAAGCTCAATGCTTTTCCTACGTCAGAGAATGGTGGCTCTGGTACTAGTTGTCCCTGCTGTTCGTTGCTTTCATATGTAATTCTGCAAAAAAATTTGGACCAAGTTTCTACCCAATGAAGTGAAGGTAAAAACTAGCTAGAGCCTAAAACTGCGGACCATGTAAAAGTTTCAGCTTTTGCATCACAAATTCACAACTAGCAATCCTTCAAATAGTAGATAGTATTATTAGTATAGAATTCAGGACAAGAGACTTGAGAAACCTCTACTAAAAGAGTGGTGTTGATGCGGAATATGTACACCCTAGTTAACTCTACATTGATCACAATTTAGGTGGATCTTAGTTGTTTTTTTTTCTTTTTCTTATTTAATATGAGTTTTTACTAGGAGTAATTATTACACCATACTATATTGTAGGAATATTTTTCTCATACGACTAATCACAACAGAATTTACCTCCATTTATGACATCTCCGATCAAATATTTGCAACATTAATTAATTGGAAATAGTATGATTTTGAGTCAGCTAGGCTGGCGTAATTATAAAACATTTTATTCTATGAAATCTGATTGGAATTTAGAATAACTCGATCATAGCCGAAAAGGAGGAAACTAATGCTAATATGAGTGATAGTTATTCAAATTTCATGCATCTTTTAATCCAGAAACTAGACTTTAAAATTGCAACATTATGTTATCCTTTAACAAAGGCAAATTTGCTTTGACAGATTCCACCAATTTGCAGATAAAAGGTCCGATTCTTGTCTGCACGCCGAAAGACTACAAGGTTACGAGCAATTAGTCATTAAGCAGTTCACCCATTAAGCAAAAAATGATAACTGTAAAAAGGTTAATTTATATAGGATCGACTAATATATAGCTGAAACTCAAATTGAGAGTCACACCTTTGTTTTTTCAGATACAAAATATAATTAGCGTGGTCGGCAGGATTCGAACCTGCGCGGGCAAAGCCCACATGATTTCAAGTCATGCCCGATAACCACTCCAAAAAAAAAAAAAAAAAAAAAAAAAAAAAAAACACCAATTTGACCACTCCACTATACAATATATAAGATTTAAGAGACAGAATAAACAAGACAGAAAAGCTACATATATTTTCACTCATAACTTTATGGAGATATTCGAACATGTTAATATACAGAGAGCAAATAGAGTATGCGATGAGAAAGATCATGGATCGAGTACTGAAAAATAAATTTGTTGAAGCATTAAACTCCAAGCAGAGAGATTTTCTATCTAAGCCTGGATTACTTCAGCTCTAAATACTAAAGATTGCCAACAACATCTAGATCGAACCAAGTAGCTAGATTTTTAAATACAGTATGACGATGTTATTACAGTCAAATTTGTTTGGTCATGAGAAACAAAAAATGACTAGTGACTTTTTCTTTAAATATTTTTTTTTATTTTCATTGTTTTACCTTTCGAGCGGAGACATAATAGTTTGCGAATTTAGAAACTTATTTTATCAAAATTGTCCAAATTTTGTATATTACCCATCATAAACAAGTTTTTCTTGCAATATATATACAATTCATTATTAATGCCTTAAATTAGGAGATTCTTTGCTTAGAAAATGGCGTAACTAAAGGGAACGAAGTTCAAATTGTCCTTCCATCTAAATAAGACTTCTTCCAGTTGTGCTACCTATTTCAAGCCCTAATTAGTGCAACTCTTCTCTCTCTTTTTTCATAATTACCTATTTAAGAAAAGAATAATGTATGGTACATCAGGATACAAATTTAAAACAAAATTTCATACAAATTTAATGCAAAATTTGATATATCTACAACAACATACATATTAAAAATAAATTTCATACAACTAATTATACAGTATACAACTTATTTACAACTTATCTATAACTTTTATACATCATTCTTACCCAATTAAATACAATATCATACAACTTAAATATAATTTTCACACAAATTTTATACAATATGTCTTTTGTATGTATTTTGTATATGATTTGTATATATTTTTTATGTGATGTGTTCTGCCGCTTCTTCTTCGAATTTGAACCTAAAAACCCAGCCAAATCAAATCTAAGCTTCACCAAATACCCTCAAAATCGAGATATAAACTCCACAGAATATTTCCAATCGTTTGCAATAACACCCAATCCAAATAAATAATATTTTATGAAAAATCCGAATTCGAAATTAAGGTTGCGAAGCTTTTTAAATGGGTGTCAATGGTGGAGAGTCAAACACCTTTAAAATTATTGATTAATATTCATCTGCTGCTAGCCCGCTATCGGAACACCAACAAGAAAAGGGGAAGCCCAGAAAAGATCGAATTTCCAGCCATGAAAAAATTCAGATCGATAAAAATATATATTAATCCCTTTCTTCGCTATTGTTAGAGAAAATTATGACCTTTAGAAGAAAATCCCTTGTAAAAAGAAGGTTGATTTCAAAGAGAGAAAGAGAAAAAAAGTACTGTGATTGGGGGGAGACTCATTTAAAACTATTTTGTATATAATTGGTAAATTGTATATGACCATATAATTAAGTTAAAACTTGATTAGGGAAGATAAATAAATTTCATATGTAGTATACATGGGTAAAAAAATCCCATTTAGAAATAGAAAAAATAGCACTAGATGACAACACATAACAGGAATTGATAATTTTTTAGCCTTATATTAGGTTTTGCAAAGATAGCCCCAAACAATTCGCATTATATAGCCAAATCCTAAAAAATTACTTTCTTATATATTCTTTCTCAAACAATTGGCCCCAAACCGTCTGCTCCCCTCCCCCCTCCCCCCCGGCCGCTCACTTCTCTTCTTGTTCACTACTTCTCTCCCCCTTTCTCTCCTTCTATTTCTTCTTCTATCTCTTCTCATTCACTCTCATAGTTTAGAAAAAATGCTTGCAAATTATGCAAAAAAAATTAGTGGAATAAAAAGGTAAGAATGATCTCACATCAGAGAAAATCAGAAGCAAAAATTAAGAGAGAAAACATACATTTCAACTTTGTTTTTCTTCTCTTTTTTTTTTTTGTGTGGTTGGATTGAACGAGTGGATGTGATTAAAATTAGTTGAAAAATACCTAAACGAGGCTATATACAAAATTTGAGTAAGATTAGAAGTGATTTAGACTGGTTTCAGGTAAGAAATCAGACCTAAAAGTCCAACTGCGACATGTGTATATCACGTTGTATATCGTGTACATCAGTGTATATCACACACAGGTTTTTAAGGACGTCGGTGTATATCACTTTATATATCTTGTATACAACACAATTTCTTTATGGACGCCCGTGTATATCACATTGTATATCGTATATATAACAGAAATATTTATAGATATACACAGATATACATGATATACAGGAGGTATAACTGATGTACATAGAGATATATACGGGATACAATAGGGGATACACATGTGGAGTTGTCTTGAACTTGAGTTTTCAATCTGAAATGTGTTATACAAATAAGAAAAATAAAATTTTAATATACTTTTTTGATATACACATTATTATTATTTTATACACTGTGATATACAAATAATATTATTATTATTATTTTTTATATATTTGGATATGCATATAAAAAAAAATTTAAAAATATTTGGAAGTTTTTTCGAATACTGTTGAAGGAAATGGAACCTAATTTCTTGAAAGATGGTTGTTATGAGAGAAGAGAGAGAGGGTTTTAAATATTATTTTATTATTTTTAAGGAAAATAATTCTGATGGGGCTTATTTTTAGGATGGTGGTTCAACCATGAGAAGAGAGAGAGAATAACTTTAGGCTACCATACAAATCCTAAAGCGTTGGCTTTTTTATGCCATTTGTTGGACCTAGTTGTTATGCCATGCCAAATCCCCTTAGAAATAAGTTCTTCAGACACTAATTGGATAACCTTGATGAGAAAGGCCCACCTTCGGCCTTCTTTGGAGAAGGCGAAGGCTCTCTAAAAAGAAAAGGGGAAAAGACAGGAATACCTATAAAAGTAAAAATACTTACCTTACTCTACCCATAAAAGAATTCTCAAATATTTACAACCCCTACCCATTTAATAACACAAATAGAGTATCTCAAAATAACTAACCACACTAAAACTCTACATATAAAAACGAAAAAGCTGTTCAAATTTGGCAGAATTTCACAAAAATTAGCGCATAAAAATTGAGATTTCCACTAGCATCACAGAATCGTTGTTGAAGATTTGAAGATCGCAAGCCGGAAAAAACAGAGCGAAGATGCTGATTTCTCTTTCAAATTCGTCTTTTTCACCTTAAATTTTGTAGAAAAATTAATCTGTTAGAATCATAGCAGCTGATTTGACTTTCGAAGATGCTGAAACTTTTGATACGCAAATTCGCATCGTATTGTTCCGATTTCGATTTCGCAGATTACCGAAGTTTAGCGCTCAAACTTTTGAATTTTTAACTGAAAATTCTGTTTTCAGTTTGAAGATCTGGAGATCTGGAGGTTTGAATCATAACAGCTGATTTGAATTCGAAAAATATTCTGTTGAAATTCAGTATTTGACGTCAACAAAATTTGTATTGTCGAGATTCGATTTTGTACATAAAAGAAGTTATAACTTCAGATCTGTATAATCATGGAAAATATACCAATTCTGCTGCAGTATAATGGAGAATGGGATGATAACCATAATTTCATAAATTTTCATGTTGATGCAATTCTAATAAAGACCTGTTGGAAATTTCAATAACTTCTTAGAGAGATTGTAAAGCAACTGCAAAAGGACAAAACACAATAGTTATTCAGTATGCTATTGCTCAAGGATATCCACCGATTACAATTTATGGCGATACGAGTGTTAGTGTTTATATGGAATTAAAAAAATCAAGTGCAGGGATTACAACATTCTCACTATGTGTGTCGTTTGCTAAAAATACTATAGATGCAAGCACCTCCAGTTTCGACGTTGCTACAATTTCATCAAAAATTGCACAATTTGAAAGCAGTGATATGATTAGTGTTACACCCCATGTTTTCGTACATGAAAGTACACCATGAGTAAATTGATATAAGCTCGGGAATAAGATTATTTTTGAGGTTATAAGTATTATGTTATTTCAAACAAGTGCTAAGTAAATTCGTGAAGGTGCGAGGGTAAGCAAATCAAAGAAAATGAGTTTTGTCAAAGTTGACATTTTGAGGTAAAATACGGTCCAAGCTATAATATCCCGTATTTATGAACTAGTGCCATACAAGGTACCACATGACCATGATAGCAAGGTGTATAAAGTGTGTTAAAAGTAAGTAGTATTTTTAAGTAATTTGAGATAATTTTTAATTATATGGATAATTGGGTAATTATCGATCAGTGGGAGATTTATAAGATAAATTAGTAAATAATTATGATTGGGATAAGGCCTAAAAGGCCCAAAAATGTGGCAGCCCCTAAATCTTATGACTCTTGAGTCATTGAATGATAGGTGGCAAGAATAAAATCATTAAGGATTATGTGGTGGCTGCACAATCCATGTATAAAACATATCTCTAAACTTAAGAGACATGGATGGATAAGCAACTTAAATCACAAACACATTCTCATATACAGATGATGAAGATTCAAACGCAAATATTGTATGTTACAAACGAAAGTCATGTAAGCAACGCCCAAGACCTTCAACAATTCAAATTAACGTGAGATTTTGCAATTTTAAGGGAGTACGGTGTAATCTTTCTCAAGAGAATCGACTCAGATATGTTAAGCTTATCCCTTATTTCTTTTGGCATGATCCATACGACACAAACGAAACGAGCAAATGCACAATTTCCATACATGACTCTATTCATAGAAATATTAGAGATGCTTATGTTCTTGATTTTTCACGTGTCATATTATTTTATCATCTGTTCATAGGTCTCAAAAATATGTAAGGTGGTAAAGTTTATTTCATTATATTAATCAGAGGCATAATGGCCTTATGACGTACCGAGAGATTTTATTAACGTATTTCATATGCATTTCATGCATTTATACATGCACATTGACCCATGACCAGATGTTATATACATATATACATATATATATATATATATATATATATATATATATATATATATATATATATATATATATATATATATATATATATATGGGAAACGCACCACCACCTGATCAGCTGGTATACGTTGATGATTTGCCCACAGTGACCGAAATGATATGATGGGATGCCCTTAGAGGCTTGATCATGTTATAAACACATATACCTATACATGGTATGACATTTATACGCATATGCATGATATTATAAATATGAAATGATTTACAGAGCTATTCAGACATACATGTTGAGTCTTTTACTCCATGTTTCTCTCATGTCTATTATTTACCAATTTTCATTCCTTACATACTCGATATATTATTTGTACTGATGTCCCTTTGCCGGGGGATGCTGCGTTTCATGCCCGCAGGTCCCGATAGACAGGTCGAGAGTCCTCCAAGTAGGCTATTAGCTCAGCGGAAGATGTTGGTGCGCTCCATTTGCTCCGGAGTTGCATATTTGGTCAGTATAATTAGGACATGTATTGATTGGTATGGCGGGGCTCAGTCCCGACCTTTATGATACTTATGTACTCTTAGAGGCTTGTAGACAGATGCCATGTATACAGATACTTGTATGGTCTTGTCGGCCTATGCTTTGAGTTTACAAATAATCATGTTGGCCTTATAGGCCCGTATGTCATATGTGTAAGTTTTTATATCAGGTTGGGTCGTCCTATATGGAGTACTCCCCCATGTTCATTCTGGTCAGCCCATGATGGCCCGTTTGGCCCATTTGCCAATGAAGGTACGATAAGAATGATATGCTATGTTGGAACTCGGTTGAGTAAGGTATCGGGTGCCCGTTGCGGCCCCCAGGTTCGGGGCATGACTAAAGTGGTATCAGAGCAGTTTTCTCCTAGAGAGTCTACAAACCGTGTCTAGTAGAGTCTTGTTTATGGGTGTGTTATGCACCACACTTATACGCAGGAGGCTACAGGGCATTTAGGACTGTCACTCTTTCTTCTTACTCTAGATCATGTGGTAGAGCTCAGTTGTAGGAACTCAATTTCCTAAACTCTATCTTATTCATAATACGATGATGCCCATATCTAGAAAGACGGTTGGCAAGAGATTGCATGTGGCTATGAAAGAGTTGAGTCATAGGAACTCGATTTTGCATGATGCTTATGATGGATAAATGTAAGGTCTTCAGCAGATCATGTGTGTACTAAGACGTGTAAGCCTTTTGATAAGGAGCCCTAAGGCAGGAATATCTATTCACCCCTATGGTGAAAGGCAATGAGAGATTCATAAGATAGATACAAGTTTCAACAAGTAAAAGAAGCAAGAGGAAGAAGGGTACGAGGCGCCCAGCTAATGAAGATTATTAGTATTTACAATTCAGGCAGAGGAATATAAGCATTTTGAGTTACCTTCAACAATAAGAGAGTTATGTATAATTGGCCACACCCATCTCAGTTATACCCTATTGGGGGCTAACATGTGTAGTTTAAGAAAAGGACGGGATATTAGGATCCGGATGGGGTTAGAGTAATCCAAAATGGTGAATAGATTGTTTGTGTTAGTTGGCATTTTCGAAGGATATTACAAAGGTACTAATAGATCTCATTGTGAGGCACCCAGATGGTGCACTATAAAATATTACAATTAGATGATAAAAAAATATTTTAGAAGATAGGCACTAAAAGCCTGGAAGTGATAAATATTACCTTAGTATGGCTCGCGTCCCTAGTAGAGCGAGAACGTTAAGCAACCCGAAGAGCTACTGGATGGAGCAAAGGGGAGCTAAGAACAAAAAAATATCTTATTCGAGTTTTCAGAATAAAGTGATAGACATAAATGTTAGCGAAAAATAAGAAAAGATAAATAAAGCATTATGAGTAAGATATGATACATGGATGGCAATGGTAGATCAAAAGATGACAGTATTACAGAGTCTATAGTCAAGTGAAGTAAAAGACGAGAGGTGACAGGCCTTGAGACAACAAAAGAGTATAGGCCATAAAGTCATATCCTCATTTTGAAAAATAAGTTTGTGACTCCAACGTGACTACCAGAAGGAAAAGTTAGACCCCAGAGTAATAGAAATCAGTATGGACTGATGAACAAGGTAAACTAAACATGAACTAGGGAATGAGTAATAGTCGGCATCATGAGAATTTCAGACATTGCGTCTCAACGATAATAGAATGGAGGACATATTGATACCCTTTAAAGGTCATTCAGGAAGACGCTTCCCTAAAGCAAGCAAGGTGAGCAAAGTTAAGCTTAAGGGATTGTATGTGCCGGTTACACTAAGTGTCACCCTCGTGAGTAAGGAATTATGTTATCCTTGGTACATAAGGATTACGGCAAGGTGAGTAAGGGTCATCGATGATGTGAAAAGACGCCAAGGATGAAGAGGTAAAACATCTATAGGAAGATCGTCGTACCACTAAATCTTAGTACTCCCCTAAAGGGGGGAATATAGAGGGATGTGACATTAAGTCAGAATTAAGTGGTTCTAATAACTATGGAATGGTAAAGGAATAGTGCGATAAAAATGAGAAAGGGATGAGATTGCACTTATTCAAATCCTACAGATATGCTACGATTCTAGAACATTATGCAAACACGACGTCAAGGAAAGGAAGTAAGGGTTCCTGCCCGAGATGTTATTGATAAATAAGGAGCCTATACGAGAGTAAGTATTACAAAGGAAATAATCCAAGAAAGATTATGTAGAGTATTGATATGGTCAACGAGTAGTCAGTAGTTAATTCAAGAAGAGCCTAGTTATGGCTAGACAAGAGGATACAGACAAATCAACAGATCGTGCAAGATAAACATAGTAAACCCCAACTTGGGGAATTCAGTCTCGCAGATATGACATCGTGATCCTTGGAAAATATTCAGATAAGAGTTGGGATAGTTAAAGGTACTGTATGAGTATTACGGGAATAAAAGAGGGTGCCACTAGGAAGACAGTCAAAACTTCAGTTCAGAAGCAATTGTACGAGTACATGAGTGCGGAGGTAAGTAACTACGGATAATTAGGGGCGAGGAAGAACATAAAAAATTCCATCGGGTATACAGTGTAATAAGCTCGCAGCTTTACAAGAGTCAGAGGATCCTCCCTAAGTACTACAATGGAAGACTAGCTGAGGATATAAGGAAGAAGGCTTCAACCTAAACATAGTAACTCGAAGGAGAAATGGTCAAGTAAAAGCAGTCTCACAACAAAAATTATATGCACACCAAAAGAAAGTGGTATACCGTGGCTAATGAACTGGGATAAAAAATTGAAGGTAGTATTCGAGACCATATGAGTTGCACAAAAATTTCGGCATACGTGGGAACTAGGATAAGTTAAGTATGCACGCAACAAGGGGTAGAAAGACCAGGAAAAGTAATTGCATACATTTAAAGAAAGCTGAGATGGAACGAAAGAAATTATTCGATCAATGATCCAGAGTTAGTACGTTATGGATACACTCAAGATTTTGGAGTATTATCCATGCAGCATATATGTTGACAATCATACAGCCATAAAAGACTCCGGTATAAGTTAAAAGAAAGAATTTTGAGCCCAGAGCATAGACAAAGGATTGAGTTGTTATAAGATAGTATCATGGATATTTCATGACGCCCATGAAAAGCTAAAGTAATAACTAATACCAGGAACCGCAGATTAAAAGATAGCTTAAGCCTACATAAAGACTGATCAGAAAGAAGAGGAAACTGAAGAGTTACATCAACTAAGTAAATCAGAAGTCTGATTATCGGACCTAGAAAAATTATAGACATCATGATTGAGAACATTGTAGAATCGCTCTTAATATTAGAGGTACAAGAGAGATAGTACAATAGCCATATTCTATAACGGCTCTATGATAAAGCCAGTCAGGAGAGTATCAGCCTCATAAGAAGTCAGCATAAAGCTCTCACTAGATTGTGTATGCACTAGAGGTGCAAGTATTATAATAAAGCTTCAAGTTATGGATGTGAATTATACCTATGTGGAAAGAGGGTCATGAAAGAGATACAAGATGTGATGCACGATTTTAAGGTAAGTAAGGTAAAGGTAAACAACGTACGCGATACTCAAATGTAGGAGGTTGTGAATAGTCCATACTTTGGATAAAAGGCTAGAAGCGCGGGGATTCAGTATCCAGGAATGATAGCATCGTCGTCAGTGTCATGTCTTCCAGCCTATGGTTTCTAGGTATCGAGGAGGCTAATTAAGAGAGTAAAGAAGAGTTAGAGACGATGTGATGTCTCGCTTGATGTTCCAGAATGCCGTAAGGAACTTTATGATGCAAGTAAGTTGAAGGAGTAGTATAAATAGATATATGTAGGACGCAAGGTAAAGTATGGTAAAGCGACAAGGTTTTAGGAAGACAGGAATAAGTACAAGAAAGGGCGAGTGAGAAGGTGACGAGAAACAGATAAGTTCTCGGGATTAAGCCCATGAAAACAAGAGAGCTGATGATTTCTCGGAGTTATAGAAAGCTCAATATAGCCTGAATGAACTCAAAGGAGTTACTCATCATAAGTAGCATTTAAAAGAGATGGAATGCTGCCCTGATAATAGAATAAGGGTGTAATTGTGGTAGATAAAGGATGACGTTTGGATTGTGACGGCCTTCGATTGAGTAATGATTTGAAGAAAGGGATTCATGAATTGTACGGGATTAATTTACCCACGTAAGGTAAATCACATTGGGATGCTATGAAATACGGTTATGGAAGTATAGTATCGCCCCCAGGTGGATAAGTAAAATCACTTCAAATGTTCCTCGATGCAATGTGAGCCCTAGTGATTATGAGAGAGATTTCAAGTTATCAGTAGTAGATTGTAGATCAATATTGAGGTGAATCAACAATGAATGGATAAAAGTTTCAAAGTATGAGATGAGATTAGGCCGTCATTCTTAAGATGAACAGTAATGAGGGAGCATTAAAGGACTTGAATTTATACATATGGGATAAGCAACGAAAGTAACCTGGAGTTTGGTAGCTGACCTCAGTAAGGATAAATCGAAGTAAGAGTTATGGTATAATATGACCTACCTAGGTGCAGTAAAGTCATACGGATGGATAAACGAAATAAGGTATAGCAATATTCATGAGTTCAACAAAGTGCCGAACGAAGAACTTTAGTATATCTATAGATACCCAGAGGGACAACTTTTCAAGCTCTGTATATGTTTAAAAAGTAAGGCCTAAAGATTGGCTAAAAATTAGACGAAAAAGGAGAGAAGAGTCGCATAAGTGCATTTGCAAGGTCAAAGTCGTGCAGGCTGCATGATGGAAGGTAGAAACAATTATGAGATTGGAAGGATTCCGACCACAAGTCGTAGTATGAGAAAGAGGCCTAAAGGGGAGAATGCCCTGGCCTTTGGAATTATTAATAGAACAGTTGCCTAGATGGCAAAGAGAGTATTAAAGCATTCAGGAGACATAGGTTATGAAAATGATAAGTGCATCAGTCAACATTCGAGGACGAATGTTCCAAAGAGGGGAATGATGTTACACCCAATATTTTCGTACATGAAAGTACACCATGAGTAAATTGATATAAGCTCGGGAAAAAGATTATTTTTGAGGTTATAAGTATTATGTTATTTCAAACAAGTGATAAGTAAATTCGTGAAGGTGCGAGGGTAAGCAAATCAAAGAAAATGAGTTTCGTCAAAGTTGACATTTTAAGGTAAAATACGGTCCAAGCTATAATACCCTGTATTTATGGACTAGTGCCATACAAGGTACCACATGACCATGATAGCAAGGTGTATAAAGTGTGTTAAAAGTAAGTAGTATTTTTAAGTAATTTGAGATAATTCTTAATTATGTAGATAATTGGATAATTATCGGTCAGTGGGAGATTTATAAGATAAATTAGTAAATAATTATGATTGGGATAAGGCCTAAAAGGCCCAAAAACGTGGCAGCCCCTAAATCTTATGACTCTTGAGTCATTGTAAGATAGGTGGCAAGAATAAAATCATTAAGGATTATGTGGTAGCTACACAATCCATGTATAAAACATATCTCTAAACTTAAGAGACGGATGGATAAGCAACTTAAATCACAAACACATTCTCATATACATCTGATGAGGATTCAAACGCAAATATTGTGTGTTACCAACGAAAGTCATGTAAGCAACGCCCAAGACCTTCAACAATTCAAATTAACGTGAGATTTTACAATTTTAAGGGAGTACGGTGTAATCTTTCTCAAGAAAATTGACTCAGGTATGTTAAGGCTATCCCTTATTTCTTTTGGCATGATCCATATGACACAAACAAAACGAGCAAATGCACAATTTTCAAACATGACTCTATTCATAGAAATATTAGAGATGCTTATGTTCTTGATTTCTCACGTGTCATATTATTTTATCATATGTTCAAGGGTCTCAAAAATACGTAAGTTGGTAAAGTTTATTTCATGATATTAATCAGAGGCATAATGGTCTTATGACCTACCGAGAGATTTAATTAACGTATTTCATATGCATTTCATGCATTTATACATGCACATGGACCCATGACCAGATGGTGTTTTATATATATATATATATATATATATATATATATGGGATATGGGAAAGGTTATGGCGTTATATATGCACCACCACCTGATCAGCTGGTATACGTTGATGATTTTCCCACAGTGGCCGAAATGATATGATGGGATACCCTCAGAGGCTTGATCATGTTATGAACATATATACCTATGCATGGTATGACATTTATACACATATGCATGACATTATAAGTATGAAATGATTTACAGATCTATTCAGACATACATGTTGAGTCTTTTACTCCATGTTTCTCTCATGTCTATTATTTACTGATTTTCATTCCTTACATACTCGGTACATTATTTGTACTGACGTCCCTTTGCCGGGGGACGCTGTGTTTCATGCCCGCAGGTCCCGATAGACAGGTCGAGAGTCCTCCAGTTAGGCTATTGGCTCAGCGGAAGATGTTGGTGCGCTCAATTTGCTCCGGAGTTACTTATTTGGTCAGTATAATTAGGATATGTATTGATTGGTATGGCGGGGCTCAGTCCCGACCTTTATGATACTTATGTACTCTTAGAGGCTTATAAATAGATGTCATATATACGGATACTTGTATGGCCTTGTCGGCTTATGTTTTGAGTTTATAAATAATTATGTTGGCCTTATAGGCCTATATGTTACATGTGTAAGTTTTTATATCTGGTTGGGTCGTCCTATATGGAGTACTCTCCCATGTTCATTCTGGTTAGCCCATGATGGCCTGTTTGGCCTATTTTCCAATGAAGGTACGATAAGAATGATATGCTATATTGGTATTCGGTTGAGTAAGGTACCGGGTGTCCGTCGCGGCCCATAGATTTGGGTCGTGACAATTAGTACTTTTGATGTGCAAGAAGGAGATGACACCGGTATAGAACTTGATGATGCAAACATCATAACTGATCAATTTCATCAAAAAGTTAAAAAAGGACAAATTTACAAAGATAAGAACTTGCTGGCTCTTGTTATGAAACAGTATGCCGTTAGAGAAAAATTTCAATATCGGGTTAATAAATCATGTCCAAGAAGGTTCGTCTGTATTTTTTCAAGTAAAAGACTATGTGATACCTATATAGTATATCACTATGCTATATCAGTATACTATGTAAGTATAGAATTGTATTGGTTTGTGTGTGTGTTTTTTATCAGTAAAACATAATACCGATATAGTATATATGTATGCTAAATCAGTATACTATGTGATTATAGAATTGTACTGGTTTGTCTGTGTTTTTTATCAGTAAAAGATGATATTGATATAGTATATAAGTATGCTATATGAGTATACTATGTGAGTATAGAATTGTACTGGTTTGTGTGTGTGTTTTGTATCTGTAAAACATGATACTGATATAGTATATATGTATGCTAAATTAGTATACTATGTGAGTATAGAATTGTATTGGTTTATCTATAATTTTTATCAGTAAAAGATGATACTGATATAGTATATAAGTATGCTATATGAGTATACTATGTGAGTATAGAATTGTACTAGTTTGTGTGTATTTTTTATCAGTAAAATATGATACATAACTATATTTGTATTATAAATAGGTATATCATTGATTGCGTGGATGAAAGGTGCACTCCGAGACTTAAAGCATCAAGCCTATGAGCATTAAATCTTTTCAAAGTGACGGATTTCAATTTTGTCCACCGTTGTTTAAATGATAAGTGATTTTGTTCACAAAGCAAGCTGTCTCAGCATTTTTTGCAGTTGTGGTACAAGATAAACTTGTTGACCCAAAAATTATATATACACCAACAGATATCCAGAGAGACATCCAAAAAGTATATGGTATGGATGTCACGACCCAAACCGATGGTCCGCGACGGGCACCCGGTACCTTACTCAATCGAGTACCAACGTAACGTATCTTTCTTATTACATCATCATATACACGTGACATATGGGCCTAATAGGCCAACATCATCATTTATAAACTCAAAACATAGGCCGACAAGGCCGTATAATCTTTCACGTACACGATATATGTCTACAAGCCTCTAAGAGTACATAATTATCATAAAGGTCGGGACAGAGCCCCGCCATACCAAATCATACACATCTAAATCATACTGACCAAACAAGCAACTACGGAGCAAATGGAGTGCACCAATATCTTCTGTTGAGCTGATCGCCTACTTGGAGGACTCTCGACCTGTCTATCGAGACCTGTGGGCATGAAATGCAGCGTCCCCAAGCAAAAGGGACGTCAGTACAAATAATGTACCGAGTATGAAAGGAATAAGAATCAGTAAATAATAGACATGAGAAAAACATGGAGTAAAAGACTTGACATGTACGTGTGCATAGCTCTGTAAGTCATTTCATTTTTATAATGTCATGCATATGCGTATAAATGTCATACCATGCATAGTTATATGCGTTCATAGTATCATCAAGCCTCTGAGGGCATCCCATTATATCATTTCAGCCACTATGGGCAAATCATCAACGTATACCAGCTGATCAGGTGGTGGTGCGTATATAACGCCATAACCTTTTCCCATATTCCATATACATATATACGCGTACATAACACCATCTGGTCATGGGTCAATGTATATGTATAAATGCATAAAATGCATAAGAAATACGTTAATAATATTTTTTCGGAATGTTATAAAAATAATATGCCTTAAGAAATGCGTTAATAAGATTTTCTCGGAATGGCATAAAAATAATATGCCTGTCAGATAAATTTTATCAAATACGTATTTTTCTGAGAACCATGAACAGAAGATATAATAATAATTCATATGGGGAATCAAGAATATAGACACCCATAATATTTTTATGAAGAGTCATTTATGAAAATTATACATTTGCTCATTTCATTCGTTTCATATAGATCATGCCAAAAGGAAAGAAGGGATAACCTTAACATACCTGGAGTAGGGAAAAATTCGTGTGATATTCTTGAGAAGGATTACACCGTACTCCTTTAGAACCGCAAAAACTTTCGTTGCTAACGTTGACTTAATAATTCTCGTAAGAAATTGTTTGGTTGCAAGAATTTTGTTGAAACCTTATAGGAAGATTCTAAGTCTGGTAGTGTCTTTCTATTCAAGACATGAGAAAATGAAGTGTTTTGTTACTGAGAAATTTTTGTTGAAAGACTTTGAGGGATTTCTAATGCCTAATTGTAAGGCTTTTGGTATTTGAAGATATTAGAGATGAAGTGCTTTGTTACTATCTTTGCCAAAGCTTCATATCTGATTGGTATTGAAATGTTGGAAACGTTACTACTTTGCCAAAGCTCCACATTTGATTAGTATTGAAAATGTTAGTGTTTGAGAATGACATGTGGTTTTGTACTCAAAATCCTAGGATGAAGTGTCTTAAAATCACTATATTATGTTGCCACCTAACCACAATTGACCAAGAGTCATTTGTTTGGTTAGTGTCTTGCTGCCACGTAGCGGTGGGGAGGGATTTTAATCTTATCCCATAACCAATTAATTAATTAGGTAATGTCCCGTTATCTGATAATTAACTAATTACCCGCATAATTAAGAATTATCTCAATTTACTTAAAATATTACTCACTTTTAACATACCTTATACACCTTACTCTCATGGTCATGTGGTACCTTGTATGGTACTAGTCCATACATACCGGGTATTTTTAGCTCGGGCCGTATTTTATCCCAAAATGTCAAATTTCGACGAAATTTATTTTCTTCGATTTGCTTACCCTCTCATCTTCACGAATTTACTCATCACTTGTTTGAAATAGCATAATACTTATAATCTCACAATAATCCTATTCCCAAACTTACGTCGATTACCTTACGACGAAACTTTAACATACGAAAATACGGAATGTAATATCTCATTTCCGAGCTTATCTCAATTTACTTATGGCGTACTTCCATGTACGAAAACATGGGGTATAACATTATTCCCCCTTCCCCCTTGGAACATTCGTCCTTGAATGTTGACTGATGCACTTATCATTTTCATAACCCATAGCTCTTCCGAATACTTTAATACTCTTCTTGCCATTTAGGCAACTGTTCTTTGAATAAATCCAAAGGCTAGGGCATTCCCCCCCTTTAAGTCTCTTTCTCACACCACGACTTGTAGTCGGAATCCTTCTAATCTCGTAACTGTCGCTACCTTCTATCATGCAGCCTGTACAACTCTAACTTTGTATGTGCGCCTACGCGACGCTTCTCTCCCCTTTCCTCCAGCTCTTAGCCAATCTCTAGGCCTCACTTAGTGAACATATACAAAATTATGTCAAGTTGTCTCTAGGCGTTATTAGATTTACTACATCTAAGCAGGCCATACTATACCATAATTCTTACTTCGCTTTATCGTTACTGAGGTCTGCTACATAACTCCAGGTTACTTTCGTTACTTATCCCATATGCATAAAGCCAAGTCTTTTAACGCTTCTTCATTACTGTCCGTCTTAAAAATGATGATCTAATCTCATCTCGTACTTTGTATCTTTTATCCATCCATTGTCGATTCACCTCAATGTTAATCTACAATCTTCTATTGATAACTTGAAACTTCTTACGTAATAAATTGCCATTAGGGCTTATGCTATATCGAGGAATATTTGAAGTGATTTTCCTGATCCACTTAGGGGCGATACTGTACTTCAGTAATCGTATTTTATAGCATCCCAATGTGATTCAACTTACATTTTTAATTCCGTACAATCCATGAAATCCTCTTCAAATCATTACTCAGTCGAAGGCCCAAACGTCATCCTTTATCTATCACAATCACACCCTTATTCCACTACCAGGGCAACATTTCATTTTTTATTTTTAGATATTATTAGTCTTAGACTCTTTTGAGGTAATTCAGGCTATACTGAACTTTCTATAACTTAGAGAAACCATTAGCTTTCTTATTTTCATGGGCTTAATCCCGAGGACTTATCCATTCTCGTCACCTTCTCACTCGCCCTTTCTCGTTCTTACTCTTGTCATAAAAGTTTGTTGCTTTACTATACTTTAGCTTGGGACCTATACACTATTTGCGGCCTTCCTTCAACGTGCTTGCACCATAGATTTCCTTATGTTATTCTGGAACAACAAGCGAGACATCACATCATCTCTAACTCTTCTTTACTCTCTTGACTAGATCTCTCGTTACTTAGAAACCATAGGCTGGAAGGTATGCCACTGACGACGCTGCTATCATTCCTGGATATTGAATCCTAGTACTTCTAGCCTTCTATCCGAAGCATGGACTATTTATGATCTTCTGCCTTTGAGTATATTGTACGTTGCTCACATTTACCTTAAATACCTTAAAATCTCGCATTGTATCTTTTATCTCTTTCATGACCTCTCTTCCGCATAGGTATAATTCACATCTATAACTTGAAGCTCTATTATAATACTTCACCTCTGGTGCCTATACAATCCGGTGGGAGCTCCATACTGAATTCTTATGAGGCTGGTATTTTTCTAACTGCTTTATCATAGAGCCGTTATAGAATATGGTTGTTGTACTATCCCTTTGGTACCTCTGATATTAAGAGTGATCCTGTAATGTTCTGAATCATGATTTCTATAATTTTTTGGGTCCAATAATCAGATTCCTGATTTTCTTAGTTGATGTAACTCTTTAGTTTCCTCTTCCTTCTGCCCTTTATGTAGGCTTAAGCTATCTTCCGATCTGCGACTCATGGCATTTAGTTATTACTTTAGCCTTTCATGGACGCTATGGAAAGCCATGATACATTCTTCTAATGATTCAATCCTTTGTCTATGACTTGGACCCAATTCCTTCTTTTAACTTATACCAGAGTCTTCTACGGCTGATCATTAATCGAATAATTCCTTTCATTCCATTTCAGCCTTCTTCAAACGTAAGCAATTTCTTTTCCTGGTCTTTTGCCCTCTTGTTGCGTGCATACTTAGCTTATCTGAGTTCTCACGCATGCCGAAACTTTTGTGCAACTCATATGGTCTCGAATATTACTTTTGGTTTTACTCCCCGCTCATTAGCCATGGTAGGTGCCACTTTCTTTTGGAGTGCATACAATTTTGTAGTGAGACTGTTGTTAGAAGACCATTTCCTCTTTAGGTCACTTGTGCTTAGGTTGAAGCCTTCTTTCTTATTTCCTCAACTAGTCTTTCGTTGTAGTACTTAGGGAAGACCCTCTGACTCTTGTAAAGCTGCGAGCTAATTACATCGTATACCCGATGGAATATTTGATGTTCGTACTCACATATAATTATCCTTAGTTACTTTCCTCCACGCTCATGTGCTCGTACGGTATCTTCTGAACTGAAGTTTTGATTGTTTTCCCAGTGGGACCCTCTTTTATTTCCATAACACTCATACGCTATCTTTAACTACCCCAACTCTTATCTGAATATTTCTCAAGGTCGCGATGTCATATATGCGAGACTGAATTCCCCATGTTGGGATTTACTCTGTTTATCTTGCACGATCTATTGATTTGTATGTATCCTCTTGTCTAGCCATAACTAGGCTCTTCCTGAATCAACTAATAACTAATCGTTGGCCCACTCTCATATCAATATTCCGCGTAATCTTTCTTGGGTTATTTCCTTTGTCTTAACTTACGTCTCGTACTAGCTCCTTATTTATCAATAACATCTCGACCAGGAACCCTCACTTCCTTTCTTTGACGTCGTGTTTGCATAATGTTCTAGAATTGTAGCCTATCTGTAGGCTTTGAATAAGTGAAATCTCATCCCTTTGTCATTTTTGTCGCATTCTTCCTTTACCATACCATAATTACTAGAACCACTTAATTCTGACTTAATGCCACATCACTCTATATTTTCCCCTTTAAGGGAGTACTAAGAGTTGGAGCTATGACGATCTACCTATAGATGTTTTACCTTTTCATCTTTGGCGTCCTTTCACATCATCGATGATCCTTACTCGCCTTGTGGTAATCCTTCTATACCAAGGATAACAAAATTCCTTACTCACGAGGAAGGCACCTAGTATAATTGGCACATACAGTCCCTTAAGCTTAACTTTGCTCACATTGCTTGCTTTAGGGAAGCGTCTTCCTGAATGACCATTCTCTGAATTTCTCATGAATCTTCTTATGTTGTCCATTCTATTATCGCCGGAACGAAATCTGAAACTCTCATGATGCCGACTATTATCCAATCACTCAGTCCCTAATTCATGTTTAGTTTATTTTGTTCACCAGCCCATACTGATTTCTATTGTTCTAGGGTCTAACTTTTCCTCCTGTTAGTCGCGTTGGAGTCACAAACTTATTTCTCGAAATGAGGACATGACATTATGGCCTATACACTTTTGCTGTCCTAAAGTATGTCACCTCTCGTCTCTTCCTTCACTTGACTATAGATTCTGTAATACTGTCATCTTTTGATCTACCGTTGTCATCCATGTATCATATCTTACTCTTAATGCTTCATTAGCTCTCTTCTTATTTCCTGCTAACATTTCTGTCTATCACTTTATTCTGAAAACTTCAACAAGATATTCTTTTGCTTTTAGCTCCCCTTTGCTCCATCCACTGGCTCTTCGGGTTGCCTAGCATTATCTCTCTACTAGGGATGGGAGCCATACTAAGATAATATTTATCCTTTCCAGGCTTTCAGTGCCTATCTTTGTAGCACTCATATCTAGCTGTACTATTTTAGAGTGCGCCATTTGGATGTCTCATAAGGAGACCTGTTAGCACATTTGCAATATCCTTCGGAAATGTCAACTAATGCAAACAATCAATTCACCATTTTGGGTTACTCTAACCCCAACCGGATTCTGATATCCCATCCTATTCTTAATCTACACCTATTAGCCCTCAATAAGGTATAACTGAGATGGGTGTGGCTAATTATACATACCTCTGTTACTGTTGAGGGTAACTCACAATGCTTATATTTTTCTGCCGGAACTGTAATACTGATAATCTTCATTAATTGGGTGCCTCGTACCCTTCTTCACCTTGCTTCTCTTATTTGCTGAAACTTGTGTCTTCCTCCTTATTCCTTTTTACCGTAAGAGTGGATAGGCATTCTTGCCTTAGGGATCCTTATCAAGAAGCTTACACATATTAGTATACACATGATTTGCTGAATACCTCATATTTATCCATCATAAGCATGATGCAAAAATTGAGTTCCTCTGACTCAACTCTTCCACAGCTATATCTCTTACCACCCATCTTTCTGGATGTAGGCATCGTCATATTATGAATAAGATAGAGTTAGGAAATTGAGTTCTTACAATTGAGCTCTATGACACGATCTTAAGTAAGAAGAAAGAGTGACAGTCCTAAATGCCCTGTAGCCTCCTGCTTATAAGTGTGGTACACGACATACCCATAAACAAGACTCTACTAGACACGACTTGTAGACTCCCTAGGACAGAACTGCTCTGATACCACTTTTGTCACGACCCAAACCAATGGGCCGCAACGGGCACCCGGTACCTTACTTAACCGAGTACCAACGTAACGTATCTTTATTATTACATCATCATATACACGTGACATACGGGCCTAATAGGCCAACATCATCATTTATAAACTCAAAACATAGGCCGATAAGGCCGTACAATCTTTTACGTACACGACATATGTCTACAAACATCTAAGAGTACATAATTATCATAAAGGTCGGGACAGAGCCCCGCCATACCAAACCATATACATCTAAATCATACTGACCAAACAAGTAACTCCGGAGCAAATGGAGTGCACCAATATCTTCTGCTGAGCTGATCGCCTACTTGGAGGACTCTCGACCTGCAGGCATGAAACGCAGCGTTCCCAGGCAAAAAGAACGTCAGTACAAATAATGTACCGAGTATGTAAGGAATTAAAATCAGTAAATAATAGACATGAGAGAAACATGGAGTAAAAGACTCGATATATATGTATGCATAGCTCTGTGAGTCATTTCATTTTTATAATGTCATGCATATGTGTATAAATGTCATACCATGCATAGGTATATGCGTTCATAGTATCATCAAGCCTCTGAGGGCATCCCATCATATCATTTCAGCCACTATGGGCAAATCATCAACGTATACCAGCTGATCAGGTGGTGGTGCGTATATAACGCCATAACCTTTTCCCATATTCCATATACATATATACGCGTACATAACGCCATCTGGTCATGGGTCAATGTATATGTATAAATGCATGAAATGCATAAGAAATACGTTAATAATATTTTTTCGGAATGTTATAAAAATAATATGCCTTAAGAAATACGCTAATAAGATTTTCTCGGAATGGCATAAAATTAATATGTCTGTCGGATAAATTTTATCAAATACGTATTTTTCTGAGAACCATGAATATAAGATATAATAATAATTCACATGGGGAATCAAGAATATAGATACCCCTAATATTTCTATGAATAGAGTCATTTATGGAAATTGTGCATTTGCTCATTTTGTTCGTGTCATATAGATCATGTCAAAAGAAAAGAAGGGATAGCCTTAACATACCTGGAGTAGGGAAAAATTCGTGTGATATTCTTGAGAAGGATTACACC
The DNA here is from genome assembly GCF_000715075.1 of Nicotiana tabacum. NCBI lineage: Eukaryota > Viridiplantae > Streptophyta > Magnoliopsida > Solanales > Solanaceae > Nicotiana > Nicotiana tabacum. The sequence goes on along the minus strand of NC_134096.1, from coordinate 141,258,536 downwards.
GTACTCCTTTAGAACCGCAAAAACTTTCGTTGCTAACGTTGACTTAATAATTCTCGTAAGAAATTGTTTGGTTGCAAGAATTTCGTTGAAACCTTGTAGGAAGATTCTAAGTCTGGTAGTAGCTTTCTATTCAAAACATGAGAAAATGAAGTGTTTTGTTACTGAGAAATTTTTGTTGAAAGACTTTGAGGGATTTCTAACGCCTAATTGTAAGGCTTTTGATATTTGAAGATATTAGAGATGAAGTGCTTTGTTACTATCTTTGCCAAAGCTTCATATCTGATTGGTATTGAAATGTTGGAAACGTTACTACTTTGCCAAAGCTCCACATTTGATTAGTATTGAAAATGTTAGTGTTTGAGAATGACATGTGGTTTTGTATTCAAAATCCTAGGATGAAGTGTCTTAAAATCACTATATTATGTTGCCACCTAACCACAATTGACCAAGAGTCATTTGTTTGGTTAGTGTCTTGCTGTCACGTGGCGGTGGGGAGGGATTTTAATCTTATCCCATAACCAATTAATTAATTAGGTAATGTCCTGTTACCCGGTAATTAACCAATTACCCGCATAATTAAGAATTATCTCAACTTACTTAAAATACTACTCACTTTTAACATACCTTATATACCTTACTATTATGGCCATGTGGTGCCTTGTATGGCACTAGTCCATACATACCGGGTATTTTTAGCTCGGGCCATATTTTATCCCAAAATATTAAATTTTGACGAAATTTATTTTCTTCGATTTGCTTGCCCTCTCATCTTCACGAATTTACTCATCGTTTGTTTGAAATAGCATAATAATTATAATCTCACAATAATCTCATTCCCAAACTTACGTCGATTACCTTACGACGAAACTTTAACATACGAAAATACAGAATGTAATATCTCATTTCCGAGCTTATCTCAATTTACTTATGACGTACTTCCATGTACGAAAACATGGGGTGTAACAATAGACTTAAGCTACATGTAAGCATGAAGATCAAAAGAAAAGGCAATGCAATTGTTGAGAGGAACACCAAGTGAGTCATACAAGAAAATACCAACATATCTTTACATTTTAGAGTACGCTAACCCAGGATCAGTGACACGACTGTCACACCTTCTTTTTTCCGAGGGGATAGGTGATAGGGAGTTTTTCCAATTTAAGTGACATTATTCGAAATGGGATTATTTATTTATTCATAGTCGCCACTTGGAATAATTTATGGTGTCCCAAGTCACCGATTTGTTTTAAAATCCCAAATCAAGGAGATTGACTCTATTTATGGTCCGCGAACATAGAAGACCGGGTAAAAAATTCTGTTAACCCGGGAGAAGGTGTGAGGCACTCCCGAGTTCCGTGGTTTTAGCACGGTCGCTTAACAATTAATACTTGGCCTAATTATCTGATTTTTTTATATTGTTTTTTGGCCTAATTATCTTATTTATTACCTGTTTTAAACCTATTGTGCATTTTACCTTTTACCGCTTTTAATTATGTATTTAAATTAATTTTTAGTATTTATGGAGTTATTTCTTGAACAAGTTACGGTGTCGTACACTTGTCGGTTGGTACACATTGCAAACCGCGCCACGTGAAACGCACATGCGATTTACAATATGTTTATTATTATTATTTGAAGTTATGGTCACGTCGCATGAAACGCGCACTTGAATTGGGATTTACGTATCATGACCATGCCACGGAAACCATATCCATGGCCACGATAATTTATTAATCGCGCCTAAAGTAAGCTATGAAGTTTATGAATTATTTGTCTTAAACTAATTTGAGATTTGTAAAGCCATAAGAGTATGTCATTGTAGAAAAGCATGAAATAGATTAAATTAATTATTCAAGAATTACAAAAGGGGGCCATTGTATGAGATTAATGGGCCTAGCAGATTTCAAGTTTTGGCCCAAAAATAAAATAACTTTCTTCATTAGCTTATAGTAACCTCACAACTCCACTTCCTTCAACAACCCATGTGTCTAGGCCCAAACATTGGATCTTCACCAGTGACATAATTCTAGTTAAACTTGTTTAACAACTTAACTCTATACTTTAGACAATTGACAGCTTAATTTAAAACAAAGTTGGAACTACTAAAGCTCATTTATTAACACATGAATGACTAAATAACCAAATAGAGACATAACATTGCTTGAGCTTCCATTTCAATAAGAATTTTTTTTTTTAATAAACAATCATAACTCACTTATTAATTAGCAAATTTTATTAAACCATTCATGGATGAACCCTTTTTAAGAGAACATGCTAATGAACTAAAGTAAATATACAAAGAGGAAGCTCAAAAATTGGCATGTTTAACAGAGAATAATTTCATTCATTCAAGATATAAATGAACACCAAAAGAAAAACAAAAGAAAAAGAAGCAACTCATATCATTAATCAAAATAAGATAAGAAGTGGACCTCAAAAGTTGAATCTGAAACTTTACGGTTTTACAACTTTAAATCTTAAACTCATTCAGACCGCACGCAAGACCTTAAACGGAGCATCGAAACTCGCCGATGACCTCAACTAAAAACCTCACTGTTTCGACTGGGTTTGGATGGTAGTTTATGGTATTAAAAGGGCTTTTCTATGGAGGTTTAAAGGTTGTTTTTGGGTGGTGAAGCTGATGGGTTTTTCGAAAGAAAGACGAAAAAAGAATGACACAAGTAGAAATTCCCTTATCCTAAAAGAAAAAAATAAATTTCTCTCAATTCTCTCCTCCCTTTTTTTCCTCTCTCCCCTCTTTTTTTCCTCACATTTCTCTTCTATTTATAGAAAAAATTTTGAAATTTTCAGATTTTTATTTTTTTATTTTTTTATTTTTTATTTTTTAATTAAAAAGAATTTTCACTTCCCATTTTTTCTTATTTTTTTTAAAAAATATTTCCCACTTTCCTTTACTTTTATTTTTTAATTTCTCACTTTTTTTACTTTTAATATATTTAAAATCCCACTTTTTTACTTTTGTTTTTTTATTTCCCACTTATTTTACTTTTTTTTTTAATTTTCACTTACTTTTACTTTTATTTAAAAAAAATTCAGATACCCTTACTTTTATTTTTTAACTCCAACTTTATTTTACTTTTCATTTTTTTAAATTTTCACATTCTTTTACTTTTATTTTTTAAATTTTTTACTTTCTTTTACTTTTTTTATTAAACAATTTCTACCTACTTTTACTTTTAATTTTTAATTTTATATTTCTACTTTTACTATTTTTTTAATTCACATCCGAAATTTGTTTTTTAATAATAGTTTTTTTATAAAAAAATAATTAATTAATTTTTATTTTTTTTCGGTTTTTTAATTCATTTTATTTAAAATAAAGATAAAAATAAAAATAATACTAATAGTAATAATTGACTTTTTAAATTATTATTACTTTTTACCCTTAAAAAATATAACAAAGCTAAAAAATATATATATCAAATTTCTGAAAATATTTACATAGTAGAAGGTGATAAAAATTCAAATATAGTTAAAAATTAGGTGCTCACAACGACTACACATTGAAGTAGATGGGAGATTTTTGTATGCATTCATAGCTATATATGCATCTATTAGAGGCTGGATCTATTGTAGGCAAACAGTTGTAGTTGATGGAAGTTTTTTAAAGTCAACATATAGAGGGACCATACTCACGGCTTCCACGCAAGACGCAGAGGGTAAAAAAAAAAAAGTTATCTCAGAATCAGTATTGAATAATTAATTTACTTTACTATTTTAAAAATGCAATACAATTACATTCAGTTAAAGGAGCAAAAAAGATATTCAAATATCATATGATACCAATATGGTATACAAGTATACCAACAAAGTATATAATTATTTTGCTATATACTTACACCTACCTATGACTATACTACTATATAAAATGATATATTAATATTGTGTGTTGTAACTAATATTTTTTTCTTTGGTTTTACGGGACAAATTTTACCCATTGCATATGCAATTGTTGATTCGAAAAACGATACATTGTGGGAGTGGTTCTTTGTGTAGTTCAGAGAAACCTATGGACAAAGAGAGGGAATCTGCATTGTATCAGACATACATGATGGTATATGGAGAGAAACTTCAATTGTTTATCCAGAAGTCCCTCATTGTGCATATATATTCCATCTGTGGAACAACATAAAGACGAACTTCAGGAAGAGCGAAAAACAAATCAAAGAAGTATACTTTGCATTAGCAAGAGCATACACTGTTGAAGAATTCAACATGCATATGGCAGAGTTAGAAGCTATTAATAGTAGAGTGAAAAGATACCTGATGGATATTGGATATGATAAATAGTCCCGGAAATATTCCAAGGCAAATAGAACCATGACCATGACATCGAATATTGCAGAATAAGTAAATGCAGCAAACAAGCACAAGAGACCTCCTAGTTGTGAATTTGCTTGACTTTATGACGACGTTGATTCAGAAATAGAATTACACCAATCAGAAGGATGTCGTGGAATCATTTATGAAGATCGGTGTAAAGTATGAAAAAATATTGGCAGATAATACTATCTTATCAGAGACAATGACGGTATGCATTTTCAAAATCATAAAAATATTGCATGTACTGTAGTTTTACTTCTGCACTTTAGAGATTTCACTAAACAACTACATATTGTTATAAAAAATACTATTACTTCATACAACTAATGAACTTTTCTTAATTAAAATTATATTAAGTGTTGCAATTAACTTAATTCTTACATATAGTAATTGATGGCCAAACAAGAAATGTGGTGCGCCTATATGAAAAATATTGCACTTGTGAAAGGTTTCAACTAGACAATATTCCGTGTCCACATGTAATGGCAGTTATAATAAAATTCCATATGGAGTCATACAAGTATTGCTCGGATTACTACAACATAGACTATTTGTTGAAAACATATGGGACACCAGTAAATCCTTTGCCGGATGAAACAACGTGGAAAATTTTAGAACATGTCTCTTAGCAGGTGGTACTGCCACCAAAAGGAAAAATCAAATCAGGAAGACCTAAAAAGAATATAGGCATAAGAGGTTGGGAAGGAAATACAGTTACATGTGCACTATGCGGGAGGGGGGGAAAGAGGAAACAACCGGAGAACGTGCCAAAATATTCCAAAGAGAGATTGATATAATGCTTTAATATTTTTATATAACTCATATATCATAGAATCATATCATTTGAATTGCAAAGAAATAAAATGCATATCTTGCACTAGACATATATTTGGTATGATGATAAAATTTTATATGGCTACTTGTATTTTTAATAAGAATCTGTTTGTTTGTTATTTTAGTATATAAAAATGGAATGCATTTATATCTAGTTGTTGCAGGAAAAAAGGCGCTAAAATATAATGTGATACCCAAGTGGTATATCTGTATACCTTATTGGTATATCTGTATACCTTATTGGTATCAAAATATATGCAGAAATAGAAGTGGTACCCTAAAGGCAACATCTATACATACATCGTTAACAAAATGGGAACGCTTTGCAGGTCATGTCAGTATTGAAGTATAGCAAATTGAGAGTCATTTACATGCAGTTACTGCATTGGAAAAAGGGTACTCAAATACAACGTAATACCCAAATGGTATATCTGTATACCTGATTGGTATATAGTTCTATTGCACTAATATACCTGAACCAAAATCTTTGCAGAATACAACTGATGCAGCAATGCAAAATTTGCATAGAATTTTTTAGATTCAACTACAACTAAAAACTACTCTCAATACAAATTCAAAATCAATTCACTTTCTAAAAATATTTCTTCTCATTCAAATTAATAGTCGCCCTGTTCTTCAACCAAATAGCAACATAGTTGCTCTCTTTGAATGACACAACTCCCTTAAAAATACACCTCCAAAGATAACTTCTGTTGTATTACAGCGAACTAACAGTTCTCCTCCTACTATAAATGGCAGTAGGAGTAGGAACTAACAGTGCTGCTGTAACAACCATACTCTGCACTAATGGCTTGACTTCAAGTGCTGAGAAAATTTTATCTCCGAAAGGCAATGCTAATAAACCAACAACTTCATTGAAGAAGCCTAAGAAAAGCATAATAAAATAAACTGAAGATAGATTCCAACATTAAAATAGTCATAGCAACATATTGTACTATTACAATTGTATTCCTAGAACACACTTATAAAAGCAAACGTTTTTACAATCTAAAAATGCAAAATACCATACTTCACCAAAAATTATTAAAATCCTGCAAAATTTTCATGATACGATTAACTAAAAGCAAAAAGAGACCTATACTACTTATGCTTCTTTCCACGAGTGCTTGTTCCCATACAACTGCTTGTTCCTCCCATAGTGCCACAACAGTATACCAAACCTAGGTCGAAGACCATCCACATCAAAATTGGCAACAGGGATTGGAAGACATTCAATAATGTACTCAGTAAAGCATGCAACATATATTCCACAATCTCTGAAATAAAACAAATGAATAGAATTCAAAAATCAATTAGTAATGAAAAATGTTAATATGAATGAGGAAAACAAAGTAAAAAAGGTAACTATTCTTACGAATTTTGCTGTGTTGGTAGATTTGTAATCAATTCAATCTCAAATGGATTAGTCAAGTCTTTTACAATGTGCAAACTATTTTCTACTACAATGTCACTTCTTTGGTTATAAAATTCAATACTAACTAGAAACAGGGGTATCAACACAGCGTATGCCTCTGCTACCTTTTGAATAGTTTTTTTTGTGCTTTCAACTACGTAGAGAGACATATACATTAAAAATATCTCTTATGGAATGATGCACACTCCAATATCCAATGGCACTTTTCTGTCAAATTAATTGAAAAGAGGACATGATCAACCTGGTGCCATGGAGTGTCGCAATGAATCCTAAATCATTTCATGTACTCCGTGATATCGTCTGATCTATCAATCAAATGATCTTGTTTCCCACCTTTTACAAATTTTGTGTAAACCCTTTGAATGATATTATTAAAAAGAGTATCTGTAGTTGTGACTTTGATTGGCATATTAATTCCATATTTCGCCTTCTTCCTAAGATAGAAGAATATAATATTCAAGTGCTGCACAAAAGAGAGAAAAAAAATATGACTAACACTAACAATATGTATGAACTAATATAAAAATAAAAATAAAAAGTCGTACACATACCAAACTAGACAACGACCTGCCAGAATAGTTTAATGTGTGGAAGAACATCTTATCATCAATCTGTTCAACTTCAAAGTCAAAACAAGGGTCCAGCTTTCTATCACGAAGTAAATACACTTCCCTATTTCATATAAAAGAAGATATGGATAAGAAATACATCAACAAAAATTAAGAAAATATAAAAACAAAAGTACATGGAAACGAATACGCACTCTCCCAATTTGTAACGACCCGACTTATCATTTTAAGAATTAACGCCCTCTCAATTTTTAATGACCCGACTTATCATTTTAAGAATTAAAGCCCCGTTCAGTGGCTTAAGGTCTCGAGCAGCTTCGCAATATATATTATGACCCGCGGGTATGGTCGAGTTTGATATACTGAAGATTCAGAATTTAATTAAAAGAACAATTCTTATTTAGAAGCTTAAATGGAAAGAGTTGACCGGAGAGTTGACTTTTGAGCAAACGACCCCGGAATAGAATTTCGAGGATGGCAATAGCTTCGTATGATGATTTCGGACTTAGGCGTATGTTCGGATTTGGATTTGAAAGTCCGTAGGACAATTCGACACATTTTGGCGAAAGTTGGAAAATTTAAGATTTTAGAAAAGTCCGATCGAAGGGTGCATTTTTGATAACGAGTTCGGATTTTGATTCCGGAAATGGGAATAGCTCCATTAAGTCAATTATGATTTGTGTGCAAAATTTAAAGTCATTCCAGATTAATTTGATACGTTTCGGCGTAAAATATGGAAGTTGGAAGATTTGAAAACTTATAATTCGATTCGATGCGTGATTCGTAATTTCGGCATTGTTTGACGTAGTTTGAAATCCCGACTAAGTTCGTATTACATTTTGGGACGTGTTGGTATATTTGGTTGAGGTTCTGAGGGCCTCGGGTCGATTTCGGAAGGTTAATGGATTAATTCGGACTTGAAGAAAAGCTGCTGAAATGCCAATGCAATTGCTGTTTTTTTCGCAGGTGCGTGAACAGTAACTGCAGGTGCGTGAACAGTAACCGTAGGTGTGAAACTAGGCAGAATCATACGGACCAAAAATAGTCATTTTTGGGCATTTCGTTTTGGAATTTTTGGAGCTCGAATTTGGGCGATTCTGGAGGGATTCTTCACAAGCTTTGTTGGGGTTAGTGTTCTATATCCTAAAGTGTTTATATTTCATGAATCCATGATTATATTCTTCATTTAATTCGGATTTAAATGGAAGAAATCAAGATTTTTGTAAAATCTTTCAAAAACAAAAATTTAAGATTTGAAGGTAGAGTTATTATTGAAATTCAATAAAATTGGTATGGTTAAACTCGTATCGGAATGGGTGTTCGAATTTCGTAAAAATTATATCGGGTTCCGAGAAGCGGGTCCCGCGTTGACTTTTGTTGACGTTTTGGAATAAAATTTTAAGTCGACGTATTATTATCCAGAATTATTTCCGATGAATTTTAATGAAGTTATGCAATTAATTTGGATAGATTTGAGCGGTCCGGAGGTCAATTCAAGCAAGAAGACGATTTTTGGAATATCGGCATAACTTCAAAAAGGTAAGTGTCTTGCTTAACCTCGAGTGGGGGAATTACCCCTTAGGCATCGAGTCTTATGTGCCATTTGTGAAATGTGAAAAGCCGTGTACGCGAGGTGACGAGTACGTACTCGGCTTATATGTGTAAATTTTATTGAGTTAAAGTCTTGAGCATATTGTGTGGTAAATTGGATAATTGTTGGTATATATTTAATCATCTATTTGTCGTGCCTAAATCCTTGTTGTTGTTGAATCTGTTGTTATATGACAATTTGATGTGATTGTTACTTGATTAATTATGTAATTCCGTGAATTTGTTGGTTTGATAATTATTAGAATTTAATTTCATTATGGATTTTTCCTCTGCAAATAATTAATTAAATGAGCTTAAGAAGAGGTGTTTATATAATTATTAAAAATTTGAATTTAATGAAGACTTTGCTTTATGTTGAGTAATTTCTATCTTTATTGATTATTTTTGGGTGTTGTACACATTGTGTGGAGCTTTTGGCTATTTCTTGTGAAATTAATTGACTTGGTTGTAGCTTTGGAATTTGGTTGTGGCCATTGAGCAAATTGTGATATGAATTGATTTTGTTATGTTGCCGTGATAATTTCCCGTATAAATTATTGTGTTGTGTTAATTATTATTTTGAGGATATATGTGGGTATAAGGGTGGCATTTCACCATTGATATTATGTGGGTATAAGGGTGGCATTTCATGTGGTTGTGTTTGTTGGAATATGGTATGGGCGAAGCGATAAGGGTGATTATAGGAGCGATAAGGGTGGCAATATGAGCGATACCGGTAGCTATTGATATGGTCTAGGCGGAGCGATAAAGGTGGCAATAAGAGCGATAAGGGTGGCTATTGATATTGTCTGGGCGGAGCGAAAAGGGTGGCTATAGGAGTGATAAGGGTGGCAATAGGAGCGATAAGGGTGGATATTATGAGGGACGATATGTGATGATGTGGGGTTGTGGTGTTGATGATTTTCATGTGATGTTGTGATTTTCTTGTATTTATTTTTATACCTTGTGCAATTTATCTTGTTGTTGGTAAATTGATAACAATCTGATTTATGCTGAAATTGAGAGCCTGTGGCTATTGCCAGGCGGATTATAAAATAAAATGTGGGCACGAGGTGCCGTGAGTAAATAATGAGGATATTTGGCACATGGATTGTCCGTGCAGCTGTGATATGAAATGTGGGCACGAGGTGCTGTGATGAAATGATAATGATATTTAGCAAGTGAATTGTCCGTACAGTTATGATATGAAATGAGGGCACGAGGTGCCGGAAAAATATGATGATTTAATTATGGGCACGAGGTGTCGTGAAAATAAAAAAAATGTCTCCAAAATATAATTGAAATCGGCTTACCTAGTCTTAGAGACTAGGTGCCATCACGACGCCTGTGGTGGGATTTTGGGTCGTGACAAGTTGGTATCAGATCTCTAGGTTCATAGGTTTTACGAGTCACGAACGAGTCTAGTAGAGTCTTGCGGATCGGTACGGAGACATCTGTACTTATCTTCGAGAGCCTACAGAACTTTTAGGAACTTTCCATTTCTTTCATTCCTATCATGCGGAATTTGTTGAATTTGGAATTTGAACCTTTGTATCTCCATTCTCTCACAGATGGTGAGGACACGTGCTACCGGGTTAGCTGAGCAGGCATCCGTACATACTGCTAGGGCTGCAAGAGGCGGTGGCCGAGGTAGAGGTCGAGGAATGACACGTGCTGCGACTAGAGCACCTGTCAGAACAACAGTTGAGGAGCCACCAGTAGCTCCAGTTGGGGGACAGGTACTAGAAGGACCTATTGTTACCCACAGACTTCAGAAGATTTTAGCACAGTTCCTGAGTATGTTTGGTACATTAACTCAGGCGGGATTGATCTCTGTTGTACCAAATATTTTGCAGATTGGGGGAGTAGCACAGACTCCTACTATAACTCCAGAGCAGCAGGTTCACATTGGTCAGGTTCCGGGTGCAATACCGGTACAACATGTTATTCCGGTTCGGCCAGAGGTCAGGCCAGAGGCATCAGAAGAAGAACAAAAGAGGCTTGAAAGGTTTAAGAGATATAGTCCACCTACTTTCAGTGGCACAGCTATAGAGGATGCCCAAGGATTTCTAGAAAATTGTCACCATATTCTCCGCACCATGGGTATTGTGGAAGTGAGCGAAGTTTCCTTTACTGCATTTCAACTGTCAGGTGCATCATATCGGTGGTGGCAAATCTATGAAGAAGGTAGATCATCCGATGCAACACCGCCAACTTGGGCTCAATTTTCGGAAATATTTTGAAGGAATTTGTTCCCCAGACTCTCCAAGATGCGTGGCGCACAGAGTTTGAACGGTTGTGTCAGGGCACCGACAGTGTCAGAATATGCTATCAGGTTCAGTAAGTTAGCCCGTCATGCACCTATCTTAGTTCCTACAATCAGAGAGCGGGTCCACAAATTCATTGAGGGGCTCTATTATGATATTAAAATATGCATAGCTCGAGAATTGCAAACTGATACTCCATTTCAATAAGTAGTGGAAATTGCAAGAAAGATTGAGGGTATTTTAGGCAAGAAAAGGAAGTCTAAGGAGGCCAAAAAGGTCTCGAAGATCTAGAGGGTTCAGTGGATTCTACTCTTCAGCTAGGACCCATTATAGCGGAGGCTTGAGCAGTCGGTTAGCTCAGTCTGCACATCAGATTACTTGGGGTGCTCCAGTTTATAGTGCACTATCGACATGAGATTCTTACAGTAGTTATTCCAGTTATCCGGTATAGACTCAGTATGAGCAGCCGCGACCTTAGAGTGGTTTTTATGAGTATGGTGATACTAGGCACATCATGAGAGATTATCCCAGACTTAGGAGGAGTGGATTTTATCAGAACACTCTAGCTATAAGCTTTACTCCAGTTGATACTCCACGTGCACAGTCAACTAGAGGTGGATGACAGACGGGTAGTGTGCGCCTAAGAGGTGGAGATCCAACCCGGTAATATAATCACTATGATTTGGCGGAGGCCAATACACTAGATGGTGACGTTACAGGTACGATCTTGATTTTTATTATAAAAGCATATTTTTCTTAATTTGATTCGGTTCTGAATATTGAGGTGAGTCCTCCTTTTATGCTCTACTTATGGGTGAGCTTCGTAAATTTATGACCTACTTATATGTTTATCCTTGTTGGGAGATTTGAAGGTGTGAGCCCATGTCTGTCATTTAGTTTTGTACACCATTGAGGGCTATAAGTCCAAAAGTAATTTATACTATTCATTACAGTAGGTTTAATGTGTTTAGGAATAATTGATTCCAATCTTTATGAATTATATGCCCTACCGGTATGAGGGTTCATTATGTGTTGTAAAAATTGTTTATGAAATATATTGAAAAGAAGAGAAAGGAAATTGAAAATTTCAGTTGGCACAATGTGCAACATACTTGTGATTCGGAGTTGAGGACGATATCCTTGCATTTTTATATGATGTGAAATACTTAAACCAAGCTGCAAGCCGCGGTGGAAGTTATATAAGGACGAGGTCCTTGTGGTAAAATATTTATGAGTTTAATATTCTTCCTTTGTGAAATTTAATTTGTACAATAATATTAATAGGGAGTCATGCTCGTTAGGCTTATTTGATAATTCTTGTATATTTTTCTGTTCATATTGAGCCATTTTCGTGCGGTAAATATTGAGTTTGAGCCTATGAGGTGAGTACCCAGGTAGCGTTAAATGTGACTCATTAATCCGAGTAAGTAATCATGAGGTCTTCATGCCTCACATTCTGTTGTCAGTGTTGTGAAAATTTAAAATGAGGTGATGGTTAATATGAGATTAATTGATGATGCTGGAATTAATTATGAACAACTTTTAAGACCAGAGATGTGGTGATGAACATACATATGATGTGCTTCATGTCTTGATATCATTATGATAATGCACTGCTTGTAATGCTGAGATTAGTATTATTGTTATATACATTGTGGTGTTTTGTTGGGTTATGGATGTGTTGTTAGGAGTTGTTTTGGTGTTACTATGGCAGGTAGATAGGCCCAATTATAGGGGAGACTCTGCCGAAAATTCTGAAAAATTTGGGAGTTAGTAAAAATTTGGGGGTTGAGACGTGCAAAAGAAGAGATAAATTATATTATGTGTTTGAAGGCAAATGATCCTAAGCGGGGAAGAATGTAACACCCTAGAAAAAATTTGAATTACTTTCACACTATTAAGAAAGCTGATGTGTGCGTAAGCACGAGTTGCTATAGTCGGTTGAGACTAAAACCGTGCGTAGTTGTGAAAATCAGACCTTTTGAAATGTTTGAAGTGTAAGAAATTGATCTTAAAGTTTATAAATATGGATAAAAGAATAAACTCAAATGAGATTATGTTATCAGGCTTATCTCAATTGCGGTAGCATAGAATTAACCGTGAGTATATGTGTAAAAGTAAAATCATCCATTTGGTAACCTCAGAATAATTCTTAGAACGTTCGAGGACGAACGTTTGTTTAAGATGTGGAGAATGTAACGACTCGATTTGTCGTTTTAAGAATTAACGCCTCGTTCAGTGGCATAAGGTCTCGAGCAGCTTTGCAATATATATTATGACCCGCGGGTGTGATCGAGTTTGATTTACTGAAGATTTGGAATTTAATTAAAAGAGCAATTCTTATTTAGAAGCTTAAATGGAAAGAGTTGACCGGAGAGTTGACTTTTGAGCAAACGACCCCGGAATAGAATTTGGAGGATGGAAATAGCTTTGTATGATGATTTCGGACTTAGGCGTATATTCGGATTTGGATTTGAAAGTCCGTAGGACAATTTGACACATTTTGGCGAAAGTTAGAAAATATAAGATTTTGGAAAAGTCCGACCGAAGGGTGCATTTTTGATAACGAGGTCGGATTTTGATTCCGGAAATGGGAATAGCTCCATTAAGACAATTATGACTTGTGTGCAAAATTTAAAGTCATTCCGGATTGATTTGATACATTTCGGCGCAAAATATGGAAGTTGGAAGATTTGAAAACTTATAATTCGATTCGATGCGTGATTCATAATTTCGGCGTTGTTTGACGTGGTTTGAAACCCCGACTAAGTTCGTATTACATTTTGGGACGTGTTGGTATATTTGGTTGAGGTTCCGAGGGCCTCAGGTGGATTTCGGAAGGTTAACGGATCAATTCGGACTTGAAGAAAAACTGCTGAAATTTCTAGGCAACTGTTGTTTTTTTCGCAGGTACGTGACCAGTAACCGCATGTGCGTGAACAGTAACCGCAGGTGCGAAAATGGGCAGAATCATAAGGACCAAAAATGGTCATTTTTGGGCATTTCGTTTTGGAATTTTTGGATCTCGAATTTGGGCGATTCTGGAGGGATTCTTCACAAGCTTGGTTGGGGTAAGTGTTCTATATCCTAAAGTATTTATATTTCATGAATCCATGATTATATTCATCATTTAATTAGGATTTAAATTGAAGAAATCAAGATTTTTGTAAAATCTTTCAAAAACGAAAATTTAAGATTTGGATGTCGAGTTGTTATTGGAATTCGATAAAATTGGTATGGTTAAACTCGTATCGGAATGGGTGTTCGGATTTTGTGAAAATTATATCGGGTTCCGAGAAGCGGGTCCCGCATTGACTTTTGTTGACGTTTTGGAATAAAATTTTAAGTCGACGTATTATTATCCGGAATTATTTCCGATGAATTTTAATGAAGTTATGCAATTAATTTGGATAGATTTGACCGGTCCGGAGGTCAATTCAAGCAAGAAGGCGATTTTTGGAATATCAGCATAACTTCAAAAAGGTAAGTGTCTTGCTTAACCTCGAGTGGGGGAATTACCCCTTAGGCAATAGGAGCGATAAGGGTGGCAATTCGATAAAATTGGTATGGTTAAACTCGTATCGGAATGAGTGTTCGGATTTCGTGAAAATTATATCGGGTTTCGAGAAGCGGGTCCCGCGTTGACTTTTGTTGACGTTTTGGAATAAAATTTTAAGTCGACATATTATTATCCGGAATTATTTTTGATGAATTTTAATGAAGTTATGCAATTAATTTGGATAGATTTGAGCGGTCCGGAGGTCAATTCAAGCAAGAAGGCGATTTTTGGAATATCGGCATAACTTCAAAAAGGTAAGTGTCTTGCTTAACCTCGAGTGGGGGAATTACCCCTTAGGCAATAGGAGCGATAAGGGTGGCAATTCGATAAAATTGGTATGATTAAACTCGTATCGGAATGGGTATTCGAATTTCATGAAAATTATATCGGGTTCCGAGAAGCGGGTCCCGCGCTGACTTTTGTTGACGTTTTGGAATAAAATTTTAAGTCGACGTATTATTATCCGGAATTATTGCCAATGAATTTTAATGAAGTTATGCAATTAATTTGGATAGATTTGAGCGGTCCGGAGGTCAATTCAAGCAAGAAGGCGATTTTTGGAATATCGGCATAACTTCAAAAATGTAAGTGTCTTGCTTAACCTCGAGTGGGGGAATTACCCCTTAGGCATCGAGTCTTATGTGCCATTTGTGAAATGTGAAAAGCCGTGTACGCGAGGTGACGAGTACGTACTCGGCTTATATGTGTAAATTTTATTGAGTTAAAGTCTTGAGCATATTGTGTGGTAAATTGGATAATTGTTGGTATATATTTAATCATCTATTTGTCGTGCCTAAATCCTTGTTGTTGTTGAATCTGTTGTTATATGACAATTTGATGTGATTGTTACTTGATTAATTATGTAATTCCGTGAATTTGTTGGTTTGATAATTATTAGAATTTAATTTCATTATGAATTTTTCCTCTGCAAATAATTAATTAAATGAGCTTAAGAAGAGGTGTTTATATAATTATTAAAAATTTGAATTTAATGAAGACTTTGCTTTATGTTGAGTAATTTCTATCTTTATTGATTATTTTTGGGTGTTGTACACATTGTGTGGAGCTTTTGGCTATTTCTTGTGAAATTAATTGACTTGGTTGTAGCTTTGGAATTTGGTTGTGGCCATTGAGCAAATTGTGATATGAATTGATTTTGTTATGTTGCCGTGATAATTTCCCGTATAAATTGTTGTGTTGTGTTAATTATTACTTTGAGGATATATGTGGGTATAAGGGTGACATTTCACCGTTGATATTATGTGGGTATAAGGGTGGCATTTCACTGTGGTTGTGTTTGTTGGAATATGGTATGGGCGGAGCGATAAGGGTGATTATAAGAGCGATAAGGGTGGCAATATGAGCGATACCGGTAGCTATTGATATGGTCTAGACGGAGCGATAAAGGTGGCAATAAGAGCGATAAGGGTGGCTATTGATATTGTCTGGGCGGAGCGAAAAGGGTGGCTATAGGAGTGATAAGGGTGGCAATAGGAGCGATAAGGGTGGATATTATGAGGGATGATATGTGATGATGTGGGGTTGTGGTGTTGATGATTTTCATGTGATGTTATGATTTTCTTGTGTTTATTTTTATACCTTGTGCAATTTGTCTTGTTGTTGGTAAATTGATAACAATCTGATTTATGCTGAAATTGAGAGCCTGTTGCTATTGCCAGGCGGATTATAAAATAAAATGTGGGCACGAGGTGCCGTGAGTAAATAATGAGGATATTTGGCACAATGGATTGTCCGTGCAGTTGTGATATGAAATGTGGGCACGAGGTACTGTGATGAAATGATAATGATATTTGGCAATTGAATTGTCCGTGCAGTTATGATATGAAATGAGGGCACGAGGTGCCGGAAAAATATGATAATTTAATTATGGGCACGAGGTGTCGTGGAAATAAAAAAAATTGGATTGAGACCCGTGTTTACGAAAAAATATAAAAATGGGCTGAGACCCGTATTTTTATGATTTTTAAATGAGGTGTCACATGGTGACTCTTTAATCGAAAGAATTATATTCAAAATATTTATTTGAAAGGATTTTTAGTCAAGAAGAATTATGGGAAAAAATTATATTTGAAAGATATTTATTTGACGGAATTATATTTGAAAAAGAGTTTTATTCGTAAGAATTATATGTGAAAGATATTTAATTGAAGAACTTGATTTAAATGGGTATAATTGTATTTATTAATTGTTGAGCGATATTAAATGGTGATTTTATTGTCTTACTGTGCATATCATTGGTTGTTTTATGTTGCCTTGATGTTATTTGTTTCCTATTATTTTGTATATTATATTGCACAGGTTATTAGACTAGTGAGTGTCTTGACTGTACCTCGTCTCTACTCCATTGAGGTTAGTCTTGATACTTACTGGGTACCGACCGTGGTGTACTCATACTACACTTCTGTACATTTTTGTGCAGAGATAAGTATTGGAGATATCGGACTTGAGCAGTGTTAAGCGGGATCGTAAGGATTCAAGTTAGAGCTGCTTGGTCGTCGCAGTCCCTTAGGGTCTTTTCATTTCATTGTACTGTTAATTTATAATCAAACAGTATTGTATATTCGGTCCTCGTGATCATTCTTTGTATTCAGTTAGAGTTCGTGACTCAGTACTACCAGTCTTGGGAGGTTTTATATTCATATTTGTTCCGCTGTTAGTTTTGATTACTTATTTAATTCAAAAAAAAAAATGGCTCCAAAATGTAATTAAAATCGGCTTACCTAGTCTTAGAGACTAGGTGCCATCACGACTCCTGTGGTGGGATTTTTGGGTCGTGAAACAATTGCATGTCTGCTTCAACAAAGTTTGAGAAAGCAGTCGTAAGCTTATAATCAACAGCCACTGAAATATCATTTACAAATAGAAATCTTCCTTTGATAACCTTCGAGGATCCCCCAACTGCACTAATACCAAATTGCCAGTCATTCCTATACAGCGATTGTTTTACAGCTGCAGGGTGCCTTCTCTATGTGAAAACTGCAGGAGTTGTTTCAACATCTGTTTGTGTCTGGACAACAGTTCTTGATACCGATTGATCAGGTTTACACTTATTTACATCATGAGTTGTCAGTTCATTTCCAGATTGATTTACATTATGTCTCCCTCCTTGTGTAATGGCAGTAATTAGATCAAGTTGAGAATCAGTATATTCAAAATCAGAATCCAAGTCAAGATCACCCTCGTGTCCATAGGGAGCTTAAATTACAAAATGCTAGTGAATCAACAAATATACAAATTTAAGAAAAATTTTTTAAAAAATAATGAAAAGTTATATATAGAAGATGTTACTAGAAGGCAAATTCACATTACTGCCACCTACATCCGCTTGACCAACACCATTAACCCGAGATGCTGAACACATAAAAATTGTAACGACCCGGCCGGTCGTTTGGAGAATTTGATCCCCAATCCCCTAATATCTGCTTTCCCCATATTTGTTTCTGCTTTTGGGATTTGCCGGAGTGTTTGGTTATGGAATTCGGGGAGTTTTGGGACACTTAGTCCCTAATTGTGAGTTTAAGCCTTAGAGTTTGGACCGTAGTCAGAACTATGTGAAGACGGATACAGAATAGAATTCCGTCGACTCCGTTAGCTCCGTTGAGTGATTTTGGGGTTAGGAGCACGTCCAGAATGTGTTTTGGAGGTCTGTAGTAGATTTAGGCTTGAATTGGCGAAAGTTAGCTTTTCGGCAATTTCGATCGATAGTGGAAATTTTGATATAGAGCTCGGAATGAAATTCCGAAAGTGGCTGTAGGTTCGTAATGTCATTTGTGTCCTGTGTGTAAAATTTGAGGTCATTCAGACTAGATTTGATATGGTTCGGCGTCGTCTGTAGAATTTGGAAAAATTTAAATTCTTAGGCTTGAATCCGTGCTTAATTCATGATTTTGGTGTTGTTCGACATGGTTTAAAGGCTCGACTAAATTCTTATGGTGTTTTAGGAGTGGTTGGTATGTTTGGTTGAGGTCCCGGGGGCCTCGGGTGTGTTTCGGATGCTTAACGGGAAGAAATTTGGACTTAGGAAAATCTGGTGCATTGCTGGTTCTGGTGTTTCGCACCTACGGAGGGGAGTCCGCAGGTCGCAGGTGCGCTTGAGAGTTCGCAGATACGGAAATGGACAGGGCATGCTGGGCTCGCAGGTGCGGCTGGTCGTCCGCAGATGCGACCCAGGGGTCGCAGATGCGAACCTACCCAATAAGTGACTTCCGCACTTGCATTGATTTTTCTGTAGATGCGGTCCCATGAGCGCGGATGCGGAAATCGCTGGGCAGAAAAGGGGATTTCGAGGGTTTGAAATTTCATAACACAAAATTCGATTTGGAGCTCGGTGGGAGACGATTTCTCGAGGGATTTTGAAGGAGAACTATTGGGTAACGAATTCTAACTCTATTTTGATCATAATACAATAATCTATTGTTGTTTTCCTCGTCTAATTAAGGAAATTGAGGGTAGAAGTTTGAAAATGGGGGAAAAGGTTCCCCAATTGAAAATCTTAGATTTGAATGGGAATTTGACGTCGGATTTAGATGATTTTTGTTCGAGTGAACTCGTGAGTGAATGTGTGTTTATAAATTGTAATTTTTACCCGATTCCGAGAAGGGGGCCCGGGGTGACGTTTTGGGCGTTTTTCCTAATTTCATGCTTTAGCTTCGAATTAATTAGCTAAATTAGTTACTTGTAGTTATATTTACATTATGCAATTTATTTGAATAGATTCGGGTCATTTGGAGTCGGATACTCATGGCAAGAACGTGTTATCGAGGTGATTTGAGCGGTTCTAGGTAAGTGGCTTACCTAACCTTGTGTTGGGGACTTTCCCCTTAGGATATTTCGATATTATTTGGTGTGTGAGCGCCATTTACGTGAGGTGACGAGTACGTACACGGGCTGTTATTGCAAAATTCCCGTTTATCCTTTTTTTATAATAAATTGTTCCTCTTATTAAATTGCACTAATATGCTTAATTATTTAGTTTAGACTAGAAAAGTATGCTTACGTATTTTAACTGCCTACTTGACATTCTGTGCGCCATGCTTAGTTAAATCCCTATTTTCCTTGTCTATGTTCAGTATAAACTGTATAACTCGATGCCATACCTACCATTTCATCTTGCGTTGCATATTTAAATTGGGACTACAGACGTATTCCGGGAGATCCCCATGTCTTGCATATTTACTTTGGGACTACGGACGTATTTCGGGAGATCCCCCAGCACTGCATATTTACTTTGGGACACTACATATTTACTTTGGGACTACGGACGTATTCCGGGAGATCCCCCATTGTGTGTACTTTGTTCTGAGCCGAGGGCTCCCTTAACTGTTAAATTTTTGAGAATTTCTTTAACTGCGTTACCGTAAATTTTGCTTATATCTTTTACTGTTTAATTTATTATATTTACTTCGGTAGGGTCTTGACCTGACCTCGTCATTATTCGGTCGAGGTTAGGCTTGAAACTTACTGGGTACTATTGTGGTGTACTCATACCCTTTCCTGCACATGTTTTCGTGTGCAGATCCAGGTACGAGCTGTTAGCCTTGGGGTTAGTGCGTGCTGCTGATTCTAGGAGACTTCAAGGTACTTCTGCTTGCGTCCGCAGATCTTCGGAGTCCCCTTCTACTCCTTCACCTATAGACTCTCTTTATTATCTTCAGACTTTTGTATAGAGCTACATAGATTATAGCAGCTTGTGACTTAGTGATATTCCGGGTCTTGGAAAAATTATTTTGTATATGCCGAGTGGTACTACTCTTGGCTATTCATAATATGCTGTTTATCTTTAAGATGTTGTATTTTCTTTATATTTTTTGTAATATTAGGCTTACCTAGTCGTAAAGACTAGGTGCCATAACGACATCGTACAAAGGGTTAATTTGGGTCGTGACAAGTTGGTATCAGAGCACTAGGTTCATAGAAGTCGCGAGTTACAAGCTGGTTTATTAGAATCTCGTGGATCGGTGCGGAGATGTCCATCCTTATCTTCGGGAGGCTATGTAACTGTTAAGAACAATCATATTTCTTTGATTTCCTTGTCGTGCGAGTTATTGACACCAGAAATTCTAAGATTCTATTCTATTCTTTCTCACATATGGTGAGGACCCGTACTGGGAGGACCGACGATCAGGCACCCGAGCCCTTTGTTAGAGCCGACAGAGGCCGGGGTCGGGGTAGAGGATGACCACGCAGTGCAGCCCGAGCACCTGCGAGAGCTGCGTCAGAGGAGCCCCTAATAGCTCCAGCTGGAGGGCCAGCACCGGAGATCCCTATAGCTACTCCAGCTCTCCAGGAGACTTTAGCTCAGTTCTTGAGCTTGTTTAGCACTCTGGCTCAGGCTGGACTATTTCTGATAGCTCCTGCTACATCTCAGGCCGGGGGAGGGGCACAGACTCCTGCAGCCCGCACTCCTGAGCAGAGGGTCCAGGTTGATTAGGCCCCAGAGTATATTCTTATGCCCTTAGTGGCTCCGGTTCAGCATGAGATCAGGGTAGCTGCTTCTGAGGCAGAGCAGCTCAGATTTGAGAGGTACAAGAAGTACCACCCACCTACTTTCAGCAGACTAGCTTTAGATGATGCTCTGGGTTTTCTTGAGGAGTGTCATCGTATTCTCCGCACTATGGGCATTGTGGAGACGAGTGGGGTTTCTTTCACCACTTTCCAGCTAAGGGAAGCGGCATATCAGTGGTGGCAGGCCTATGAGCTGAGTAGTCCGGACGAGGCAGTCTCACTCACTTGAACTCAGTTTTCAGAGATGTTCTTGTGTGAGTATGTTCCTCAGAGTCTTAGGGACGCTTGGCATATAGAGTTTGAGCAGTTGCGTCAGGGTGTTATGACTGTGTCAGAGTATGCAGTCTGTTTCAGTGAGTTAGCTCACCATGCGCCGACTCTGGTTGCTACAGTCAGAGAGAGGGTTCGTCACTTCATTGAGAGACTCCACCCCAGTATTCGGACTAGTATGGACAGGGAGTTGGAGATGGACATCACTTATCAGCAGGCATTGAGCATTGCCAGGAGAGTGGAGGGCATGTTTTCGCGGGACATAGAGGAGAGAGAGGCGAAGAGGTCTCGAGAGACTGGTCATTATTCAGGAGCTCGTGCACCAGCAGCACGCTATGGTAGGGGTTTTGTGAGTCGCCCTATTCATTCAGCTCTTCCAGCAGCCAGCGGTATCCCAGCTCCTCCTAGACCTCAGGAACCCTATTATGCACCTCCAGTATCCAGTATGCCTCCTGCTCGAGGTGCTATCACCGGCCAATCCAGCAGGCCAGGTCCGAGTCAGTCTCAGCCGCCGCGTCCTCCGAGATGTTGTTTTGAGTATGGTGACACTCGTCACCTGGTAAGAGATTGCCCCAGAGCCAGGAGGGGTGCACCTCCACAGACTTATCAGCCTTCACGTGCTCCACCGGGTCCTCCGGCCATTCTTCCAGCACCAGCTGCCACCCTACCTCCTCATCCAGCTCGAGGTGGAGGTCGGGGAGGTCGAGGTCGCACTAGAGGGGGAGGCCAGGCCAGGTACTATGCCCTTCCAGCCCGTTCAGAGGCCATTGCTTCAGTTTCAGTCATCATAGGCATTGTCACTATCTGTCGTAGGGATGCATCAGTATTATTTGACCCAAGCTCTACGTATTCATATGTGTCTTCTTATTTTGCTCCATATTTGGGATATCTCGGGATTCTTTGAGTTCCCCTATTTATGTATCTACTCCCATGGGAGATTCTCTCATTGTGGACCGCGTATATCGGTCGTGTTTGATTGCTCTTAGTGGTTTTGAGACCAGAGCCGATTTGTTATTACTCAGTATGGTAGATTTTGATGTTATCTTGGGCATGGACTGGTTGTCGCCTCATTATGCTATTCTTGATTGTCACGCTAAGACCGTGACGCTAGCTATGCCAGGTTTGCCGAGATTAGAGTGGAGAGGTACCTTAGAGTATACTCCCCGCAGGGTCATTTCATTTCTTAATGCTCAGCGAATGATTGAGAAGGGGTGTGATGCGTATTTGGCCTATGTGAGAGATGTCAACATTGATACCCCTACAGTTGAGTCAGTTCCAGTAGTGAGGGACTTTCCAGATGTGTTTCCAGCTAATCTTCCGAGCATGCCGCCCGACAGAGATATTGATTTTTGGCATTGATTTGTTGCCGGGCACTCAGCCCATATCTAATTCCTCCTTACCGTATGGCTCCTCCTGAGTTGAAGGAGTTGAAGGAGCAGTTGCGGGAGTTTCTTGATAAGGGTTTCATCAGGCCCAGTTTATCACCTTGGGGTGCTCCGGTCTTATTTGTGAAGAAGAAAGATGGTTTTATGCATATGTGTATTGATTATCGGCAGTTGAACAAGGTTACAGTGAAGAACATGTATCCTTTGCCTAAAATTGATGATTTATTTGATCAGTTACAGGGTGCCAGGGTGTTTTCCAAGATTGACTTGCGTTCTGGCTATCATCAGTTGAAGATTCGAGAGCCGGATATCCCGAAGACTGCTTTCAGGACCAGATATGGTCACTATGAGTTTCTTGTCATGTCATTTGGGCTGACCAATGCCCCAGCAACCTTTATGCATTTGATGCACAGTGTATTCTGGCCTTATCTTGATTCCTTCATCATTGTGTTTATTGATGACATCCTGGTATATTCTCGGTCTCGGGAAGATCATGAGCAGCACCTGTGGACCGTGCTTCAAACTTTGAGGGAGAAGAGGTTATATGCAAAATTTTCTAAGTGTGAATTCTGGCTTGATTCAGTGGCATTCTTGGGCCACATAGTGTCTTGTGATGGGATCAAGGTAGATCCGAAGAAGGTGGAGGCAGTGCAGGGTTGGCCTAGACCGTCATCAGCTACGGAGATCCGCAATTTCCTTGGTTTGGCGGGGTATTACCTCACTTTGTGGAGGGATTTTTATCCATTGCAGCAACTATGACCAGGCTGACCCAGAGCTTTCAGAAGCTCAAGATAGCTTTGACTACAGCCCCAGTATTAGTATTGCCTACAGGTTCGGGGTCCTACACTGTTTATTGTGATGCCTCGAAGATTGGCCTTGGAGATGTATTTATGCAGGACGGTAGGGTGATTGCCTACACGTCTAGATAGTTGAAGGTGCATGAGAAGAAGTATCCAGTTTATGATCCCCCAGCACTGCATATTTACTGTGGGACTACGGACGTATTCCTGGAGATCCCCCAGCACTGCATATTTACTTTGGGACTACGGACGTATTTCGGGAGATCCCCATGTACTGCATATTCATTCGAAACTATGGGACGGTATCCTGGGAGATTCCCCATTGTGTTTACTTTGTTCTGAGCCGAGGGCTCCCTTAACTGTTAAATTTTTGTGAATTTTTTTAACTACGTTACCGTAAATTTTGCTTATATCTTTTACTGTTTAATTTATTATATTTACTTCAGTAGGGCCTTGACCTGACCTCGTCACTACTCGGTCGAGGTTAGGCTTGGAACTTACTGGGTACTATTGTGGTGTACTTATACCCTTTCCTGCACATGTTTTCGTGTGCAGATCCAGGTACGAGCTGTTAGCCTTGGGGTTAGTGCGTGCTGCTGATTCTAGGAGACTTCAAGGTACTTCTGCTTGCGTCTGCAGATCTTCGGAGTCCCCTTCTACTCTCTTGCCTATAGACTTTCTTTATTATCTTCAAACTTTTGTATAGAGCTACATAGATTATAGCAGCTTGTGACTTAGTGATATTTCGGGTCTGGAAAAATTATTTTGTATATGCCGAGTGGTACTACTCTTGGCTATTCATAATATGCTGTTTATCTTTAATAAGTTGTGTTTTCTTTATATTTTTCGTAATATTAGGCTTACCTAGTCATAAAGACTAGGTACCATCACGACACCGTACGGAGGGTTAATTTGGGTCGTGACAAAAGCATTATCAACATCACTATTTAAATAAAAAACTATCAAAAATCTCTCATTTACATACCAACTTCAGAATTAGTAACATCAACAATCATACCCCGTGGAGCAACATTTTGTAGTAAAGGAGGAGCTTTAGACTTAATAACATCATCTGGTCGTGTCTGTGCAGGGATTCTTGATGGCAACGGAGCAGGTCCAGATTTTTTAACATTATGAATTGGCTGCTTATATTTTGCATGTTGTATAATGGCGGTGATTTGATCAATTGTAGATGTAGAAAGTTCAAAGTTAGAATCCAAGCCAAGATCATGCTTATTTAAAAAGGGGGCTAAAAAAAAGTTAAAAAAAAGGTTAGTGAACGCACAAATACATAAATTTAAATAAATAAAAAATAAAATAAAAATTTGCATATACAATATTTTACCAGAACGCAAATCATCAATAACTACGACATGCCTTACTGTAACGTTCTTCACATTTACACCACTTGAACCACCCTCTCGACCAACCCCACCAAAATCAGACACTAAACATATAAAAGTATAATCAAGAGTACTATTTTCAAAAAAATAACAGCAAAAAAAAACAACCAAATCTGTGATTTACATACAAGAAGACGCTTTGGGCTTGCTATCTCCAATAACTACATGATCATTCCCACTGTCGCCCCTTTTAAACTGGTCATAATCATGGTGCATCTCACAAAGTAAGGATCATTATCCTGTTGCTTATGCTGAAAATGAGAAAATAATAATTTTATTATTATGTATATTACAAGAATAATATTTGCACTAAAAGTAAAGAATGGAATAGTATCATATATGAAATATATTGCATCTTTGAACAATATACTATAGCATTGTATTATATAAAAATTCAATACCGCTGAATTTTTCTCTGGTTTCATTGACTGCCTACCAATAGCTGCAAGCACCTCCTCAAATTTGGTCTCTACAAAAAGCTTCAAAGCTTGTAACTCCTCCATTACCTCGGCATTGGTAGGTTGGGAATCACCTCCAGTACTTTCATGCATACTTTGTGTCTTTGGCAATTGAGTGCCAAAAACCTGAAAGCTATCAGGCTGACTGTCAGTGCAATCAACTTCAATTTCAAAGTTTAGACCACGCACATCAAATAGTTGCTTCTCAGCATCAATTGGGGCTGATGTTCTTTAGCTACAATTATTAAGCACACTAGTTAGAAATAGAAATGATAATAAAATATGGAAAGATAAAAGATCCCTATTACCATATGATCCCAATATAGTATACATGTATACCAACAGAGTATATCATTGCTCTGAGATATTGGTACAACTACCTATGACTAAACTAATATACCAAAACATTAAAAGATGCAATAAAAGTATGAGAAAATTAAAAGTATATGTAGCAATAAAATTATAAGTAACATAAAAGATCCATATTACCATATGATACCAATCTGGTATATATGTATACCAACAGAGTATATCATTGCTCTGGGATATTGCTACAACTAACTATGACTAAACTACTGTACCAAAATATTAAATGATGCAATAAAAGTATGAAAAAATTACCTGCTCGCGTTGCAAGCTAAACATTTGCAAAGCAACTCGCTCATTCTGTATTTGACCTTTGACTACCCAATTCATAATTGGTGGAAGTTTATTTCCAATATGATCAGCAAAGTGACCATCCAAACTTGGGCAGCATTCATACAACCAAATCTGTAAAGCTAACGGGAAGTCGCCAAGTCTATAAAAAGAAGGCTTATCTAGAAACTTGTTGGAACACGAGTCGATTGTAGCTTTATAAACATCTATACCCGAGGGATAATTATTAAAATCACTGCACTCAACCAAGTCAATATAAGACCGTGAAATAACCTTTGTTTTGAGCAGAGAAAGTAAGAAGTTGTTCACAAAATAAAGAACTGTTATCTTCAATGCATCATCATTTGTCTTCCATTTCTTCTTCATAAAATAGTCTACTAGTTGGGCCATTGTCACAGATGCAGTCCCAAAATATTTTGAAATCAATCTATTCTCTGGTACGCTCTCTATACTTGTATCACCCTTATATTTTAGCCCAGTAACGAGTGCAAATTCACCCAAATCAAAGCGCAACCTAGAATCACTCACTACAAATCGCATCTTATTTTTCACCTCATGATGTACTTCTCTAATAAGTAAATAGTGCATAACCCGAATCTGCACAATAACTGGTGGCAAATTCAAAAAATATCCAAAGCATATTTTCCTAAACATCCGAAGTTACGTCTTTGTTAAATTCTCTTTCAACACACGAATGACATTGCAGTTGGTATCCCAATCTACCTTTGGTTTATAATCTATGTCCATAGGCACAAGAAAATCTCAACACTACAAAACATGTTCATATAAATAATTTCAGAAATAGAATTCACTTAAAAATGCAGCTAAAACAATAAAAAAATATGACAACTATCATATGATACCAACATGGCATATAACTATAACAACAAGGTATACAGTTCTACTGGCTAATTCCTAACAACTATAAATGACTATACTACTATTACATAATGGACAGGCATAAAGAGAAAAATCAAAAAGGTATGCAACTATAAACTATTTTCAAGATAGTGTAGGATACTACTATTATTATAGGAGAAACAAATAGTGTACCAATTAAATGCATCCAATACAGCCAAAAAAGGATCCAAAAGCATATGATACCAATATACCAATATAGTATATAGCTATACTAATAGGATATATAGTTGTACAGAGTTGTTCCAATAACGCTTCGAGGATAAGAGAACTGAAAGAATACAATTCTGAGGTTGTCATGCTACAGTATACTATGATCACCAAACAATTGATAAATCCATGTGTTTACCATGATACCTCTACGAATACATAAATACAGGAATAGAAACTCATAATTACAGCTAACTGCTTTTGCAATGTTGCTGGCACAACAGAATAATATGATTTAGAATACGGAAATAAGAAAATATACATGAACAAAGAACATAGACAACACAAGATTGAATTACCTTAGGTGAAATGAAATGCATGGTGCTCTCAATGACAAGAAGCAATTGACTAAAATCTAGCTCACAACCATCAGGATCAGGATCATGGGTTTGGAGAATCTTCTTAATCAATAGATCTTCTTCTATAAATGACAGGGGACATGGATCAAATTGTTCCAACAAACTCATGGCCAGAGTGAATGGGTCTGAAAGTGAAGAAAGTTGACAGATTGAGAGGTCGCATAGAACAATTGACTTGCTCTCTGGATCATAGGAACTAAAGACCACACTCGCACTCTTGTTATGCAATTTAAAACAGGCTAAGATTAGAGTAATCTCTCAAAGAATACGTGTGTCTGTCTATCAACAAGTTTGAGAGCCTATGTGCATACATGTTCATGTGTTGGGAGAGAATAGTACTCTCAAAGTTTAGGAAACACAATAATATAAAAATAAGTGGAGACCACCAAAAGAAGAGATGCTTATTTAAATAATTTTTAAATATTTTAAGGTGAATTCTATGTCCATAGGCACAAGAAAATCTCAACAATGCAAAACATGATCATATAAATAATTTCAGAAATAGAATTCACTTAAAAATAATACAACTAACTATAACTATAATATAATACAAAAGCAAACCAGAAAATTAAAAAATAACAATGTACTATATATTCAAAAGCACAAATCATAATTTTAAGAAAATTACCTTCTTGGGTGTGACACCAATTTTTTTATTCTTTATTTGAGAACCATCGCTACAATCAACATCGACTGGTTGAGTATCTGTTGCAGGCACAGATTCACGTCGGCTTCCACCTAACTCAGAATCCTCAACAAATTTACCTTTTCCCTTATCATTCATCGCAGCACCTGCTATGACTGGTTCGTAATATGCTTCGGGTAATGACTGGTAGGAAGTTTCATTGACTGACGAAGCATCAATATTGTTGCCTTTTTCACCCTCTAATTCTACATTTTCAGTTGTATTTTCAACACGACTACTGCTAGGGTTAACAATAAATACAGACGGAGAATCAAAAAATAATGAAAAACTAGGACCGAACATGACTGAGGCAACGGATTCAGCAGATACTTGGGTTGAAGAATGATGTTGTCCATAGCGCCACCATCTGCACGCACAATGCTTCTGACCCATAGTGAAAACAACAACTCACAGACATTGATTCACAAAAGTACAAACAAAAACACAAAAATTCTATGGTTTTGAAAACCTACTTTCACTTCACATACAATTTCGCCCAGAAATTACTATTAGACGAAGAGATAAAACGAAATCTGAAGAAAACATTCAAAAGTCGAATCAGTAAATGCTGGGTGAAATATAGGTTCTCATGGTTTGGCTATGGAGGTTTTGAAACTGTCTGTAGCATTAAAGGACGGCGACAAAATAAATTAGGCATTAAATGACGATGGGTATGGGAACTTGCTAATTGCGTGAGCTGCTGGGTGAAGTAGCTTGGGCCGGGTATGGGAATCTGCTGCTAATAGGTGGACCGCGTAAATAATCTGGGTTGCATGGGTAGAAACAGTAAATAGTTTGGGCCTGGATATTAAAGGGTAAATAGTTTGGACTTAATAGGTATAAAGTGAGATTTTCTTAAGAGAAGGGAGTTCAGACCTTAACCAGGCCCAACTAGTTTTATACTAAGTGGGTTGTTTGCTTGTAAGGCCCTTCTTTATGTAGAAATGACACCATATAGCCACTCTAAAGGGCTGATATTTAGGAATTAACCAATCTATCTTGAATTTTAGTTTTACAATTCAATTTTTCGGGAAACAATATTCTGAATTGTCCAGAAATTAAGATTTTCGTTTAAATTTTCAGGATAAAATGAGTATTGACTAATCTCTAAATAGCATCTCTGAAAATGATTATTTGTGTACTTTCCCCTTTTTTATCCCCGGTAGAACTCAATGTTAAGCACCATTCTTACATTACCAATTCATAGGAAGCCTAGCATAAAATAACAACTAATATTACAAGTGAAGAGAAGGAAGTCTAAGCATAGCTACAAGTTTGCCAAGAATATTAAAGTATTTCCACCATGAATGTCAAAAGCCGCAACTTCAACTTTTTTCTCTCATTGGTAATTATTATCCCAAATATTTCACCTCGAATTATTTTAATAATTTTTAACAATGTGTTTTTAGCTTTCTTTAAAATTCTGTGCGGCTAGTGGTTCGGACTTAAAGAGAGGAACATTGATAGGAGGACAGGCTCACTATTAAGGATTAGAGAGGGGCCAAAGAAAAGATTCTTTGTTTGAGATCAAAAAATAAAAATTCTTTTATTAATGTTTATTTTTCAATTTATATTTAAAATATATGTACGCTGTAAAAGAGTAAGAGAAGGAATTCTCTAGGACAAGGTGACAACGACCCAACAAATGGAGAAACCGCAGAACCAATCCACAATAAGAAAATTTTCTGGATGACGAGAAAATAGCTTGTTTTGAAAAAACGACCAAATTTTAATTCTGACTCATTCTGAATATTTGGCAGTAACAAATAACAAACATCATTGGATTTTCTGAAGAATTATCCACACGTTTCGGAATTGCATGTGGTTCCAGCGAGCTTGGCATTTCCTGTGAATCTATCTTCCTTGTTTTCTTTATCATTGACGTGTATAATTAGAAGGAAAAAAAGAAGAAGCAAATAGAAATTTAGAATGATTTAATAATTAAAATGTGAATTAGGTGGGTATAATACAGCAAATCTGTTAAATGGAAAATGGGAAAACAGTAGCACAAACATTAGTGGAAGTCGCTTTCTTGATAAAAGCGATTGTTTAGATAAAATTGTTCGGTGAAGGACAAGCTCATTTAAGGTCAAACCTAAATCAAGTCTCAACTTGATTTAAAAGTTGTAGTGTCCCAATTGGATTCCACATATGTGAAGTTTAAATGATGGTTCCATTTTAAAATAATAATCCTGTAATCATATATAGTTGATGGATTAGTCAAAGAATTGAAGAACATATGTAGGTATATATATATAAATTGCTAGACGTTGAGACCAGACTTTGCCAATTGCCTGCAACACCAACCACTAGGATTAGTCTTTGGATAGCTCCGAGTTAGCTAGGGAATACCCCTCATTTGTCTCACGCCTTACAAACTCACCCAATAATTTTGGCTTGGACTTTATATATATTAAAAAGTCAATATACAAGCATAAATAATAGATATTCGAACTCAGTAAATCAAATAACTTGTGGTATAGAATAATTCCAAAATCGAAACCATAATGTTCGAGTAGAACCGTCTACTGAGGATCATACTAAAAAAAATTAAAAAATAATTCAGTTAAAGGATTAGTAATTTATGCAAATGTCTAAGTCTTCGCTACTTTACCACCGCTGGAATATAAAAATGAAAAATAGAACAATGTACATGCGCGACGACAACAATTATACTATAAGCAGCCACTATATGTAATGGGTCACATACGGATAATTAACGATAAGATTGCATTCCTATATCCTTTGATGTTGGATCTGTTTTTCGTCTACAACTGACAAAATAAATGAGGCAAGATTATACTTTCCTTAACCACATAAAGAAGAAAAAATGATTGGCTTCACTTTTGTCAAAGCAATTTGCAGTGATTCTGCTGATATTAGATTCACGATTAGCCTACCTATGTGTTGGAGGTTGAGTCAACTAATTGTGAGACAACAGAAATTCAGTTGCCTGCACTTAATTGGAAAAAGATCAGAATGCCTGCAGTATCATGCATGCAGATGCATCCATTTTAGGAGTTGGTTAACAACTTAACTTTATAAAACTAAGCGACCAGTTTTTGCAGATTATTTTAGGTCTTAGTATAGTTAGCTAGATCAGTAACTAGGTAAAAGAATTTTAATTTCTGGATTCCAAATCTTAATAAATCTTACTACTATAAAGCATAAAACTAAAGCAGCCATTTCGATGCACCCCACTTAATTATGTCCATGTCCCCTCCATAAAAATATGTTTTCCACTTTTGAAGATTAATTTATCTCCTTCTCCTTCTTTTGTTAGTGTAAAATTTCTGTCAAGCTAATGATCTTTTCTTCTGCTTTCCGCAATGTGGACTATTTTCCTAACCTTTCTTGACTAATAATGGATCAGCATATATCTTATCATCATCCTCTAACCAACTTTGGCACCCCTTTTATCACGATCCATAAAATACAAGCTTTTGGCTTTAAGGGGGGAAAAGAAAATATAATTAAAGAAAAACGAAAAGATTAAGAAACAAGGCATTTTTGAGAACTTTTCAGAAGGAATAGAATTTTTCACTTAGCAATATCTCTTTTGGTGGGATGACGCCAATCTTCAATAAAAGTTGGAAGAACGAAAAAGCAGAAAATGAGATAAAGAGATGATGATGCTCATCTCATGAGGCCAAAAAGTCTCTGAAAATCATATCTTCAGGCAACCTTTTTAGGGCAAAAGATGCATGAATTACACCCAAAAGATGATGCTAGAAGCAATGAAGTCCAGAAAAGGTTTAAAAAAGAACCCTGTTGTGCTCTTATTGCTACATTCTTATATGTTTAGATGAGTATTTTGATAAGTTGTCAGAAATTATCAAAAATTAATAACTTCGTCTCCCTAGACCCTAATAAGTAATAAATAACACACGAAGAAAGAGTAAATGAAAATTATATATAGTAGCAAAGTTTTTCATACAATATACTGTAACATCAATACCAACTGATTACCTGCGGATTTTTTATTACGTATTGGTTGTTACTTGTTACTACTGCAAATATGATATGTGTACAGAGAAGTCTCTCGTTGTTGCATTCCTCTTTCTCTATATATATAGTATGTAACTGAGAAAATTAGGTTGCTTGGAACATAGTCAAAGAGTCAATATAGGTTATTTTGACTATTTCCACTACTATAATGTATGAGCTGTTTGGTATGCTTCAACGGAAATTTTGTTTGAAGAGAATCCTAGAATTTGTGAATTTAATAAAAGAAAATAAGAATGTAATTTATAATAACTAAAATGTATGTATCGTAAGGTAAAAATGGCAAATTAAGTAAAATGGAAAAGTTCAAACAAATTATTGCAATTAACTTATGTTACTATAAAAGGATTTCAAAATAAGTTAACGGATTATTTGCACTAACTAAATGATCTTTTTCTGAAATCACACTTTAAATTATGTCCTTGTTAAGTGAACTAAAATTTGCATTTAAAAATAGTCAGGTTGTTGAAATTTTGTTGCTTTCAGTTACTACACTAACTTTTTTAGCAGAATAAGTTGCTTAGTTTTAGGATGAATTTCAATTATAAATTTCTATTAGATTGTTTAAGTTAATTAGTTGAGAAATTTTAGGTTTTTTGAATTTTAAATTATGTGGATTTTTGTTCCTAATTGGCTATTTAAAGCCTTATTATTGCTTAATAAAATTATTGAGAGACTTTTTCAATCAATACTTTAAATCTTTTTGCAACCCCATCTTTTAAAAAACAAACAGAAACAAGGTCATATAACTTTGTTTTCTCACATAAAAATCATATAACTTTCACTAACTCACACAAAAATCATAGTAACCAAAAAACACAACTTTTTGGTAGTATTTTTTATTTTTTTATTTTTTGTCTAATAATAATAATCCAGTTAAAATAGAAATGACCCAACCCAGCTCCACCGACCCGATCCAATACCCATAGATATAAATTAAAATAATACTAAAAGTGAATCCTCCAAAACACAATACTTCTATCTTTTTATTTTTCTTTTCAAGATTTTCATTCAAATTAATAATATTATTATTTCAAGAGCTCTCTAATCATTCAAATTTCTTTTTTTTTTTGTCTTAATCTCATACATTCTGAACTAAATATTTTGGAGGGGGAAGAGGCGGGGGGAGGATTCATTTTGAGTATTATTTTTATTTATATATATGGGTATCAGATCGCGTCGGGTTAGGTCATTCTTATTTTAAGAAAAAATATAAAATTAAGCGGTGGGTCGAAACTAATTGCATTCGCTAGCCAAAAATTATATATATATATATATATATATATATATATATATATATATATATATATATATAAATACACATAAATAAAAAATATATATTTTATCGGCTATTATTTTTTTGAGCAGCTAAAGATATATATTTCTTTTATCGGGTTATTATTTATTAGACGAAAAATAAAAAAACATGAAATGAGAAAATATTACCAAAAAGTCGTGTTTTCAGGTCACTATGATTTTTGTGTGAGTTAATAAAAATTTTATGATTTTATGTGAAAAATATAGTTATATGACTTTGGTAAAAAAAAATCATAATTATATAAATATTTGTGAAATTTACCCGTTAAATTATACAAGAGAGACATAATTTAAATAGTGGCTTCGTAAAAGGTCTTATTTGTGCGAAAGCGATCATGTGTTTATAGGAAGTCCTTACACGGTCTTAGTGCTTCTTTAAACTTCTTGAAAACTCTGATAACGAAATAGTTTGCATTTAAATAATTGATAGTACTAACGTACATCAACCACAAGTGATATAAACAAGTTGAAAGAGATGAGCAAAATATGACAGCAAGGAATAAAAGAGAAACAAAACACGCCTTTTAAGAAATAATGATTGAATTGCATAATTTAACATGATAATTATATTAATTGATATATATATATATATTTAATAAATTTAAATAAATAATTTAAAATTAATAATTAATACTGTAAATATAACAAAAAAATTATCTTCCGTTAATATATTAAAAATGACAAATAATAATAAAAATCTCAAATAAAAGTGAACGGAGGGGAGGAGATCATCTGGTCAGTTGGACGGAATGCTAAAAATAGGAAAGAAGGTAGTGGGAGAGAGATACGTTTATCGGTGAGTTTTGCAGAGGTGGCATTATGGAGATCATCGTCATTATCATTAGAGCGACATTGCTGACAAACACTCCCGTCATCAGGGGGCTTCTTTCTAATTTAGTATCAACACGTGTACTGCCTCGTATTCCTAAAACTGCACACTCTGTAATCTCTTTTCACTTCAACGAGGACTCTCTTAGCTCCTCTGCACGCAATTCCACAGTCCCTTGCCGACCTAAGGCTAGATTTTGGTTGGTTAAGAGACAACGACATCCTAACTTCTAACTTTGTACCAATAAAACCCCAATCAAGCCTAGCTATAGCTATTGATAACAACAATAAATTTGGTGTAGTCCCACAAAGTAAGATTTGAAGAGGATAATTTATATGTAAATCTTATTCTACCCGGTGAAGATAAAAATGTTGTTTCGATAAATCCTCAATTCAAGAAAAAATAAAAAAAATACAGTAAGTACAACAAGATAAGATGATAAGAAAATTGAAGCGAAAGAAACAATAGTAATAAAATTCTACGGCTAAGAAAATATGAGACTAATACTAATGGTATGAAAAAGAAACATGATCGACTATCCTCTAACCTTCTACATATTTGACCAAAAAGTATAATTTTCGACTAAAGCTATTATATTTATGTAATAATACGTTAAACCTAGTTAACGAGAATATCTCTAGATGCGAGTTTTGAAAGTGTGTGTGAGGTAGGACAGATCTAGCAGAGGGCCAATAAATAATGAGCATTAAATAGTCACAAAATATAAGCAATAATAGAAGAAGGGCTGATAATAGATAGCAATAAATGACATTTGAGTAAATAGGAGGAGTGATTCACCCAATAAATAATGAGTTAGGTGATTATTCCTCCTGACAATAATGAGTGAAATACAGATCTTAGAACATTCAAAATCTTCTCGGATATGACGGAAAAGTGCACGATAATGTAAACAAGAATCTTGATAAAAAGATATTCTTTGTATCTTTTCAAGAGGGAGAGAATATTTTGTAAAGTCTGCTCTTATCACAATGAATATCACATGCCCATATTCATTATCTTTTTTCCTACTTATATAGCACATACCCCCAATAAACCCTAATAGTATAAGTACAGAGAATATCTAATAGAATATTCTCTTTAATATCCTACCCTAATAAACTAGCCGTTATATCTCTGTTTACGACACTTGACATCGACCATTTTTCGCATCTCGACCATGGATTTTGTCATCTCCTGGTCGACCTCGGCTGACTCTTTTCTCGATACTGCTTAATCCCAAGTACTGAGGCAGATTTTGACCCATACAGTTAGTCCCTCCGCTTATTAAGGCCGGCCTCGGGCGACCTTAATGAGCGGATTTTATTTACTGAGGTTGGCAAAATTTGGGCGAGCGAGTCGAGTAGTGACATTTCGGACGTGATGACATCGTGACCTTTCGTGAACTGCAGCTTTTGGGGTTGTGTCGCTTCTGTACCAAAATGACGTCACGACGTCATGCGTCATTATGGCGCATTTTCCCGATGCTCCGCATCGTTTCCCATGCGACTATCAGTTGGGGGCTGCCGTTTCAACTCTAGTGTTAGGTAATGATGGCATAGTCTCTTGGTTTTGGTGCCTGAATCCTTATAAAGAGAGGTGCAACGACGTTCGTTTGCTCCTTATTTTTCTCATAAAGAACCTTGTGCCTTCTTCTTCTTCTTCTTCCCTTGATGCATATCTTCCCTACTGGTCTTAGCGATTCTCATTACCTCTCATACATCCTTGCCTGAATATCCTCTTTCAAGAAAAAGAAATATGGTTAATGTATCCTCTGGTTCTAGTGCGAGAATTGACCCTACCCCCTTGGCAGTGCTTATGCCCATCACGCTGATGGCGTCTCTATCGCCGTTGAAGATGAGAATTTTTTCATGGTGGAAGAAATAATTTCCGTAATAAGAAAGTAAGATCTGACTTTTCGAAGGCGCCTGAAGGCAAGCCCGAGGTTTCGAAGTTAGCGATGAAAGAGGTCTATTTGACTGAGCTTAGGGCAAAATTCAACATTCCTGCCCACATCGATCTAGTCCCGGCAGGGCGCGATATGGTAAAACTTTACCGCCCCGGGTATTGCGCGTTCTATATATACCCTTTCCATGTTGGCTATACACTTTCCCTTCTCCCGTTGGCGAAGGAACTTTGCCGCTACTATGGTGTTTGCCCGGCTCAACTCTCCCCATACATCTACAAGCTTATTAGGATGCTCACAAAGTTTGCGGAATTGGCCGGGGTCGAGGTCTCACTCCGCCATCTGATGCATCTCTTCGCCCCTAGCTTCTACAGGGGGACGATATTGCACCTTCGTCATCGAGGAAGTAAATGCTTGGTGGTGAAGAGGGACGACAAGGCAAATCGTCAATTCTGGCTCAACTACCTTTTTGTCAGAACCGAAGACGTGGTGCCAAACGCGGACAACTTCCCTGAGACTTGGAATTACACTCGTAAGTATCTGTTTTTTTGTTAAAGCACTTGATTTATTTTGGTCGCCGATTCTGATATTTTGTCCCTTCTTCGTACAGCCAAAACTACGCCCCCTCCTTTGATTGGGGATATTTCGAACTGGGTTGGCCGGGTTCTGCCTCACATTGTTGTGATTCATGAATGGACGGGCTTTCTCAAGAAGTTCGGGCCTGCTTCTTCCTTGGCCGGTGAGTTCAGCTGTACAAATTTTTGCCATCTCGACCTCATGGTCGCTTACTCGTTGCAGTTTTATTCTTGGTAGTGATAACCTTCATTCTTTTTCACTTCGAGGATCTTTGAGGAGGCCGAGGGCTCCTCCTCCTGCATTTCGTAAGAGGAAGGCTGATTCTTCTTTATAGTCTATTCCTATTGTGATTGCAGCTAGGCCTGCCCGGTCATCTACTTCTTTTCTTTCTTCCACCGCGGCCAGGTCTGCTCGGTCGTTGGCCCCACCTGCTACTACCTCAGTATCAGTTTCTTCTCTGCCTGCAGACATATCGGCAGCAGAGCTTTCGGCTTCCCCTTTGTATCATCTAGTGGATGAGGAGGAAGAGTCATCGCCGAGCGGTGGGAATTTAGTTCCCCGTAAGAGAAGGCCGGTTGACGTCGGTGACGGGATTGCCAGGGCTGTGGATTCAGCAAGGGGCGACTTTGTTATTCGTGAGACGGCAACAATAGTGCTTGGAGACGACGTCGAGTTGCCGTCCGAGATTCCACCATTGGCTGAGGCCGCAGAAGGCGTATCCCTTCCCGAAGCCACGATGGAAGCTGAAGGGCCATCATCGAGAGTCCCTGATATTTTACGGCAAGATGAGCCATTGGCCTCGTGATCGGCTGAGGGTCTTCCTTCGCCGGCTGACGGGAAAGGAAAGAGTGTTGCCGAGGATGGTTACGAGACGGGCTCTGATGTTGACGCCAATAAGGTGAGGATGATGGGAGAGGGATTTACCCGACTCGAAGTAAGATTGGAGGGGTCCACGCAGACCATTGCGATCCCCATGGATCGAGATTTGTTGGTTAATACGTAGTGTGGTTCCTTCCCTTGGTCCCCTCTGTTCCAACGTGGAGGGTAAAACCCTTGAAAAGCTGGATGACGCTACCTTATCTAGAAGCATAGCCAGCCTCGCTCTTAGGGTTTACTTTTCGACTTTTTCATTTTTGTTTGTTAAGTTTAAAGTTTATGCTTCATTCTTACTCTCCGTTTTCTTTTTCTCTCTTTCAGATTGTGACTTTGGAAATTGAAAGCGCCGAAGAGAGGAGAGGCATAAGGCTATTTTTCTGAAGATAGAACGGAAATACCGCGAGTACCATGGCAAGTACCGCGAGATTTGTAGGCAGTTTGGTGAGGGTGGCAATTTTCGAGCTCTCCGAGATCAGCTGAAGGAAAAGGATGACAAGCTGGTGAGGGTCATCGAAAAATTCAGCATTCTTGAAGGGGCGCTAAGGGATAAAGAAGAGGAGTTAGAGGTTAGTAGGGGGGTCGAGGACCAGTGCGGCGATCTCCAAGCCCAGGTGGTCTCGCTGCGTACCAAGCTCGAGGAATGTGAATTCAAAGAGGATGCTTTATGGCGAGGTCGCCTAGAAGGCAGCGGATCTCGAGAAGGTGGAGTTAGCTCGGTTAGGGGCTATGAGGAAGTCAGAGGCTTTGGAGATCGCAATCTGTGTTCTTTTTTCCGAGCGAGAGAGCGCCTTGGAGACGGCCAGACTAAAAGAAGAGCAGCTTGATGAACGGATTGGAGAAATAGAGAAAGAGGCTTCTGGACTGTGTGATTAAGTTGCCGCTCTTGAAGCCGAGAAGGCATAATTAATGGCCCGACCATCCTTTTCCCGCACTCATAATTTCCCTGATGTTCCTCGGGATTTGTACGAGGAGTGGATTCACATCGAGGCCCAATTGGAGGGTGGGAACCATTTCAGAAGTTGTTTTTGAGGATGCTCGTGTTAAGCCACGTGGAGCTCGGGTCGCTTGTGGTTATGATCCTGCTATACCGGAGGCCGGTGATGGTGAGGGGTATGCGGGCATGGATCGGATTGAAGAATGAGGACGAGTATCCTGAGGGCGATGGTGATGGTAAAGGTGAAAATGGGGGTGGCTTAGGTGATCAGACCGATGGTGTTGCTGGGCCTGGTGGTGATTAGCAATTTTTCTTTTTCTTCTTTTTGTTTTGCCACAGGCTCGTGCGTTTTTTGTAGGCGTCTTTTTGAGCCTTTGTAAACAATATTCTGAGTATGAAATACCAGTTTTGTTATTTGTACCTGAATCTTTTTCTTCGGTTCAAACTTGTATGCTTTTGATCTCGTTGCTTGGTTGCCTTGGTTTTCTTGTTCGTAATCATTTAGCTCGAGTATGGTTGAACATATTCTTAGTTTAATTATAGTTGTAGGTTGACAGGTGTTAGTTCAATCGAGGTCGAATGTATCGTATGTTTGTTTATGGTCGAAGGCCGGTCAGGTGTTAATTCGAACGAGGTCGAATATAACCTATACTTGGTCGCGGCTGAGGACCGTTTAGGGGTTAATTAAAACGAGGTCGAATATAACCTATACTTAGTTATGACCGAGGGCCATTTAGGTATGAATTCGAACGAGGTCCAATATAACATATACTTAGTTATGGCCGAGGGCCATTTAGGTGTGAATTCGAATGAGGTCAAATATAACCTATACTCAGTTATGGCTAAGGACCGTTTAGGTGTGAATTCGAACGAGGTCGAATATAACCTATACTTAGTTATGGCCGAGGGCCATTTAGGGGTGAATTTGAACGATGTCGAATATAACCTATACTTAGTTATGGTCGAGGGCCGTTTAGGTATATATTCGAACGAGGTCGATCATAACCTATACTCAGTTATGGCCGAGGGCCATTTAGGTGTGAATTCGAACGAGGTTGAATATAACCTATACTTAGTTATGGATGAGGGGCCGATTAGGTGTGAATTCGAATGAGGTTGAATATAACCTTTACTTAGTTATGGCCGAGGGCCGTTTAGGAGTTACATCCTATATTTTTCGTATGTGAAAGTACGCCATAAATAAATTGATGAAAGCTCAGAAATGAGATGTTACATCCTGCATTTTCGTATGTTAAAGTTTCGTCATAAGTTAATCGACATAAGTCCGGGAATGAGATTATTTTGAGATTTTAAGCATTATGCTATTTTAGACAAGTGATGAGTAAATTCGTGAAGAAGAAAGGGTAAGCAAATCGAAGAAAATGAGTTTCGTCGTAGTTTGGCGATTTGGGATAAAATACGGTCCAAGCCATAATACCCCGTATTTATGAACTAGTGCCATACAAGGTACCACATGACCATCATAGTAAGGTGTATAAAGTGTGTTAAAAGTGAGTAGTATTTTAAGTAATTTGAGATAATTTTTAATTATATGGGTAATTAATTAATTATTGATTAGTGAAAGATTAACATGTTAACAAATCAAGTGGACAAATTGGTGTATAAGGTTGTAACGTGGCAGGCCACTATTCAACTTAATGACTCTTAAATTAAATTGCAAGGTGTCACAATTTAAGAGATTTGGTGGCTAAAGTAAGCTTATTAGGTGGGCCCCACATCAATTCTAACAAAAAGTTATCTCTAACTTAAAAGGGATACATATTAATGTGAGATTTTCATTAGTATCTTCAACAATATTAGAAATTCAACAAGATTCTCAACAATTTCATATGAAGCTTAGTAACGTGACATTTTTTCTGATTCAACAAGAATTCAAGCTCATAGCAACGTGACATATTTTTGGCAATTCTAAAGAAGCCCGATATAATCTTTCTCAAAAATATCATACGGATTTTTCCCTACTCCGATCTTGACATCACGAATTTTGTCACAATTATCGTGTGCTAGAAGGGTTGTCCAGAGAACCGGTTCAGGTATGTTAAGGCTAAGCCCTTCCTTCATTTTGGCATGATCTCGTAATTACATGTGTTTGATAACGAGGCATAAAGAGAAGCTCATACTCCTGAATTCATATACATTATCCTAGTCTCATAAATTACAGTATTCTCCTTATTGGGACTTCATATTCAATTGAGTATTGTCTTCTTCTAGTCAAAAGAGCAGAGAGCCTATATATATATAGAACAAGAGAGCCTATATATACAGTATTACAGTAATTTCATTACCATCGAGCTATAATCGATAGGCAGGCCCCTATTGGGCAACCTCTGATCAGATGGTAAGTTATATACCGAGCCTACTGTGGCCGAGCGCCTATGAGCAAGCCCAGCATGACCGAGATACAGAGCCTAGTATGGCCGAGCGCCTATGAGCGAGTATATATATATATATATATATATATATATATATATATATATATATATATATATATATATATATATATATATATATATATATATATATATATATATATATATATATATATATATATATATATATATAGGCTTATAAGGCCGGACAACTATTTTACTTACTATATTGAGAGAGTTGAGTCAGTATCAGTAGGTAAGCATATCTTCAGATTATCTTTGACTCCCAGTTACTTTCAGTTATTATATTATCAATTCAGTTTCAACTTTTAGTATATTTCCTTACATACTCGGTACATTATTTCATACTAATGTCCCTTTTCTGGGGGCGCTGCATTTCATGCGTGCAGGTTCACACAGACAGACGGGTAGACCTCCTCATTAGGTGTTGTTCGAGTTCAGCTTGATCGGTAAGCTCCATGCCCTTCGGAGTTGCCGGGTCTAGAGCTTTATGTACATCTTATGTATATATGTATATATGTTATGAGTAGGTCGGGGCCCTGTTCTGATCATAGTACATCCATCAGTAGAGGCTTGTAGACATATCCTGTCAGTTAGTGTAGTATGTTGGGCTTGTAAGCCTTTTATGTATATTTTGTCGGTTTGCCAGCCGTAGCAATTATGGCGGCCTTGTCGGCCCAACTTTATATTGATGTTCAGTCAGCATTCGCAATTGTCTTGCAATGTGGCCCATGGCCAAAGTATGATATTATATATTCAGAGTCCCTTAGTCGCAAGTTGGTACGCAAGGATAGGTGAGGCACCGGGTGCTGATCTCGCCCCCCAGGTTCGGGACGTGACAAAAGTGGTATTAGAGCAGTTCTGTCCTAAGGAGTCTACAAGCCGTGTCTAGTAGAGTCTTGTTTATGGGTGTGTTGTGCACCAAACTTATAAGCAGGAGGGTACAGTGCATTTAGGACCGTCACTCTTTCTTCTTACTCTAGATCTTGTGGTAGAGCTCAGTTGTAAGAACTCAATTTCCTAAACTCTATCTTATTCATAATATGACGATGCCTACATCCAGAATAACAATTGGTAAGAGATTGAATGTGGCTATAGAAGAGTTGAGTCAGAGGAACTCAATTTTTCATGATGCTTATGATGTGTAAATGTAAGGTCTTCAGTAGATCATGTGTGTACTAAAATGTGTAAGCTTTTTGATAAGGATCCCTAAGGAAATAAAGCCTATCCACTCTTACGGTAAAAAGGAATAAGAGAATCGGAAGGTAGACACAAGTTTCCGCAAGTAAAAGAAGCAAGGTGAAGAAGGGTACGAGGTACCTAGTTGATAAAGATTAACAGTATTTACAATTCAAGCAGAGAAATATAAGCATTTTGAGTTACCTTCAACAGTAACAGAGGTATACAGTAATAGAGGTATGTACAATTGGTCACACCTATCTCAGTTATGCCGTATGGGGGCTAACAGCAGTAGTATAAGAGAAGGACGAATATCAGGATCTGGCTGGTGTTAGAGTAACCCAGAATGGTGAATGGATTGTTTGTGTTAATTGACATTTCCGAAAGATATTGTAAATGTGATAATAGATCTCCTTGTGAGACACCCAGATGGTGCATTCTAAAATAGTACAGCTAGATATGAGTACTCAAAATATAGGCACTGAAAGCCTTGAAGGGATAAATATTACCTTAATATGGCTCCCGTCCTTAGTAAGGAGAGAATGTTAGGCAATTCGAAGAACCAGTGGATGGAGCAAGGGGAGCTAAAAACAAAAGAATGTCTTGTTGAA
Source organism: Nicotiana tabacum (assembly GCF_000715075.1). Classification (NCBI taxonomy): domain Eukaryota; kingdom Viridiplantae; phylum Streptophyta; class Magnoliopsida; order Solanales; family Solanaceae; genus Nicotiana; species Nicotiana tabacum. The sequence continues at coordinate 141,215,627 of NC_134096.1, read as the reverse complement.
GTTTTCAGAATAAAGTGATAGAAAGAAATGTTAGCAGGGAAAAAAAGAAGAGAGTTAATGAAGCATTATGAGTAAGGCGTGATACATGGATGACAACGGAAGATTAAAAAAAATGAAATAAATGACAGTATTACAAAGTCTATAGTCAAGTGAAGGAAAAGACGAGAGGTTACAGGCCTTGAGACAACAAAAGAGTATATGCCATAAAGTCATATCCTCATTTCGAGAAATAAGCTCGTGACTCCAACGCGACTACCAGAAGGAAAAGTTAGACTCCAGAGTAATAGAAATTAGTATGGGCTGGTGAACAAGATAAACTAAACATGACTTAGGGACTAAGTAATTTGATAATAGTCGGTATCATGAGAATTTCAGATTTCGTTCCGGCGATAATAGAATGGACAACAGAAGAATATTCATGAGAAATTCAGAGAATGGTCTTTCAGGAAGACGCTTCCCTAAAGTAAGCAATGTGAGCAACGTTAAGCTTAAGGGAATTTATGTGCCAGTTATACTAAGTGTCACCCTCGCGAGTAAGGGATTTTGTTATCCTTGGTACAGAAGGATTACCGCAAGGCGAGTAAGGGTTATCAATGATGTGAAAAGATGCCAAAGATGAAAAGGTAAAACATCTATAGGTAGATCGTCGTGGCTCCAACTCTTAGTACTCCCATAAAGGGGGGAATATAAAGTAATATGAAATTAAGTCAAAATTAAGTGGTTCTAGTAATTATGGAATAGTAAAGGAAGAATGCGATAAAAATGATAAAGGAATGAGATTGCACTTATCCAGATCCTACAGATATGCTACGATTCCAGAATATTATGCAAGCACGACGTCAAGGAAATGAAGTAAGGGTTCCTGCCCGGAATGTTATTGATAAATAAGGAGCCAATGCGAAAGGTAAGTTAGACAAAGAAAATAACCTAAGAAAGATTACGCGGAATATTAATATGAGAATGGGCCAACGAGTAGTTGACAGTTGATTCAGGAAGAACCTAGTTATGGCTAGACAAGAGGTTGTAGACGAATAAGCAGATCGTGCAAGATAAACATAGTAAAACCCGATATACTGAATTCAGCCTCGCAGTAATGTCAATGTACTACTTGAGATATATTCAGATAGGAGTCGGGATAGTTAAAGGTATCATATGAATGTTACAGGAATAAAAGAGAGTGCCAATCGGAAGACAGTCAAAATATCAGTTCAGAAGCAACCCTACAAGCACAAGGGCATGGAGATAAGTAACTACGGATAATTATAGGCAAGGAAGGACATCAAAAGGTTCGTAATAAGCTCACAGCTTTACAAGAGTCAGAAGGTCCTCCCTAAAGTACTACAATGAAAGACTAGCTGAGGAAGTAAGGAAGAAGGCTTCAGCCTAAGCTCAGTGAAGGCTTCAACCTAAGCTCAGTGACCTAAAGAGGGAATGGTCTTATAATAACAAGTCTCACAATAATATTGTATGCACTCCCTAAGAAAGTGGCACCTACTGTGGCTAATGGACGGGAGGTAAAAAAAAATCAGAAGTGATATTCAAGATCATATGAGTTGTATCGAATTCCAATATGTATGGTCACTAAGATAAGTTAAGTATGCACGCAACAAGTGGCAGAACGACCAGGAAAAGTAGTTTCTTGCGTTTAAAGAAAGCTGAGAAGGAACAAAAGAAATTATTCAATTAATGATCCAGAGTTGGTTACGTTATGAACGCACTTAAGAGTTCGAAGTATTGTCCATGCAACACATATGTTGACAATCATACAGGCGTAGAAGGTTCCGGTATAAGTTAGAAGGAAGAATTGAGTCTGGGTCATAGACAAAGCATTGAATTGTTAAAGGATTGTATCATGGATATTCCATAGTGCCCATGAAAGGCTAAAATTAATAACTAACACCATGAGCCGCAGATCGGAAGATAGCTTAAGCCTACATAAAGGCTGATCAGAGGGAAGAGGAAACTAAAGAGTTACATCGACTAAGTAAATCAGGAGTTTGATTATTGAACCCAAAAAATTATGGACATAGTGATTGAGAACATTGCAGGATCACTCTTAATATCATAGGTACAAGAGAGAAAGTATAGTATCCATATTCTGTACTGGCTCTATGATAAAGCCAGTTAGAAGAGTACCAGTCTCATAAGAAGTCAGTATGAAGCTCCTACTGGATTGTGTATGCACCAAAGATGCAAGTATTATAATAAAGCTTCAAGTTGTGGATGTGAATCATACCTATGTGGAAAGGAGATTATGAAAGAAATAAAAGATGTGATGCGAGGTTTTAAGGTAAGTAAGGTAAAGGGAATAATGTACGAGATACTCAAATGCAAAAGGTTGTGAATAGTCCATACTTCGGATAGAAGGCTGGAAGCGCTAGGATTCAGTATAATTAGCGGCGGCGTTAGTGGCATATCTTCCAACCTATGGTTTCTAGGTACTGAGAGGTCTAGTTAAGAGAGTAAAGAAGAGTTAGAGACGATGTGATGTCTCACTTGATGTTCCAAAACAATATAAGGAAATCTATAGTGAAAGCAAGTTGAAGGGAGGTTATAAGTAATATAAATAGATATATGTACGTCGCAAGTAAAAGTATGGTAGAGCGACAAGGTTTTAGAAAGACAGGAGTAAGGATAAGAAAAGGCAAGTAAGAAGGTGACGAAAATGGATAAGTCCTCGGGGTTAAGCCCATGAAAACAAGAAAGCTGATGGTTTGTCTAAGTTATAGAAAGTTCCGTATAGCCTGAATGAACTCAAAAGAGTCTAAGACTAGTAGAATTTAGAAGAGATGGAATATTGCCCTGATAGTAGAATGAAGGTGTAATTGTCATAGATGAAGGATGACGTTTGGACCTTCGATTGAGTAATGATTTCATGAATTGTACAGGATTAAAATACCCACATAAATCACGTTGGGATGCTATGAAATACGATTATGGATTGTAGATTAATATTGAGGTGAATCAACAATGGATGGACAAAAGTCATAAAGTATGAGATGAGATTAGGCCATCATTTTTAAGATGAACAGTAATGAGGAAACATTAAAGGACTTAGAGCAGACCTCAGTAACAATACATCGAAGTAAGAGTTATGGTATAGTATGCCCTATCTAGATGCAGTAAAGTCATACAGATAGATAATTGGGTCTATGAAATAAGATATAGCAACATTCGTAGGTTCGACAAAGTATCGAGCGAAGAACTTCAATATACCTATAGATGCCCAGAGAGACATCTTATCAAGCTCTATATATGTTTACAAGGAGAGGCCTAGAGATTGGCTAAAAGCTTGAGGCAAAAAGAGAGAAGAGTCGCATAGGCGCACTTACAAGGTCAGAGTCGTAGAGGCTACATGATAGAAGGTAGCAACAGTTACGAGATTGGAAGAATTCCGACCATGAGTCGTGGTATGAGAAAGAGGCCTAAAGGGGGGAATGCCCTGGCCTTTGGGATTCATTCAAAGAACAGTTGCCTAGATGGCAAGAGGAGTACTAAAGTATTCGCAAGAGCTATGGGTTATGAGAATGAAAAGTGCATCAGTTAACTTTCAAGGACGAATGTTCCAAAGGGGGAAATGATGTTACATCCCATATTTTTCGTACGTGAAAGTACGCCATAAATAAATTGATGAAAGCTCGGAAATGAGATGTTACGTCCCGCATTTTCGTACGTTAAAGTTTTGTCGTAAGTTAATCGATATAAGTCCGAGAATGAGATTATTTTGAGATTTTAAATATTATGCTATATCAAACAAGTGATGAATAAATTCGTGAAGGAGAAAGGGTAAGCAAATCAAAGAAAATGAGTTTCGTCGAAGTTTGGCAATTTGGGATAAAATACGGTCCAAGCCATAATACCCCGTATTTATGGACCAGTGTCATACAAGGTACCACATGACCATTATAGTAAGGTGTATAAAGTGTGTTAAAAGTGAGTATTATTTTAAGTAATTTGAGATAATTTTTAATTATGTAGGCAATTGGTTAATTATTGATTAGTGGAAGATTAACATGTTAACAAATCAAGTGGACAATTTAGTGGATAAAGTTGTAACGTGGCAGTCCACTATTCAACTTAATGACTCTTAAATTGAATTGCAAGGTGTCACATTTTAAGAGATTTGGTGGCTAAAATAAGCTTATTAGGTGGGGCCCACATCAATTCTAACAAAAAGTTATCTCTAACTTAAAAGAGATACATAGTAACCTGAGATTTTCATTAGTATCTTCAACAATATTAGAAATTCAACAAGATTCTCAACAATTTCATATGAAGCTTAGTAACGTGACATTTTTCTGATTCAACAAGAATTCAATCAAGAATTCAAGAATTCAAGCTCATAGCAAAGTGACATTTTTTTGGCAATTCTAAAGAAGCCCGGTATAATATTTCTCAAAAATATCATACGAATTTTTTTCTACTCCGATCTTGCTATCACGAATTTTGTCACAATTGTCGTGTGCTAGAAGGGTTGTCCAGAGAACCTGTTCAGGTATGTTAAGGCTAAGCCCTTCCTTTATTTTGGCATGATCTCGTAATTACATGTGTTTGATAACGAGGCATAAAGAGAAGTTCATACTCCCGAATTTATATACATTATCCTAGTCTCATAAATTACAGTATTCTCCTTATTGGGACTTCATATTCAATTGAGTATTGTCTTCTTCCAGTCATATATATATATATATATATATATATATATATATATATATATATATATATATATATATATATATATATATATATATATATATATATATATATATATATATATATATATTATTACAGTATTTTCATTACCATCGAGCTATAATCGATGGGCAGGCCCCTATTGGGCAACCTCTGATCAGATGGTAAGTTATATACCGAGCCTACTATGGCCGAGCGCCTATGAGTAAGGCTGTCCAACGGGACGGGTCGTCCCGTCCCGTCCCACTTAATTCTTAACGGGATGGGCCCATGTTAAACGGGACACGGGATGAGACGTGATGGCCATTTCGTCCCGTTTGTCCCGTCCCGTTTCGTCCCTTCCCGCCTGTCCCGTCCCGTCCTACCTGTCCCGCGTCCTATATTGTTTGTGTGTATTATATACAAAAAACTTATAATCCTGCTTTTCAAGGTTTTTCTAAGACCACAGTTAGAAATGATGTTTATAAGTTTCAAACCGAATATCTTCAGTATATTCGTTGTGTATTTTTTCACTTAGATTGTAAAGTGTCTATCACATCTGATATAGGTCGTAGTCCTAATGGTTGTGATTATTTAACTGTTACATGTCATTGGGTTGATCATCACTAGAACATGCAAAAACGTATTATTGGTTATAAATTTGTTGATTCAAAATACAGTGGAACATATATTGCAACTATTGTTCTACAAATTGTTATTTTTTATGGACTCATTGATAAAAGTTTAACTATCACCTTAGATAATGCTTCTGCTAAGTGCTAACACAACTGCAATAACTGGCTTAATGAAATGATTGCAGAATTAATCCAAATTATGCACCGGCCATTAATGAAATAATTGCAAAATTTAAAAAGTATTTTTTTTTTCTATTCCCCAATTTTATTTAATTTCCACTATACTTAACCCATCTTTAAAATTAAGAGGTGCAAATGGACCTGTTCGTAAAATTTATGAGAATTTAGCAATTCAAGAAAATGAACAACCATCTCTCGAAGACTGCCAAGCTAACATATATTCTTATGTTAGATCAATATTTGATAAATATAAATCTATGGAAATAACAGGTGGTGAAACTAGGGAAGAAGAAGAATACAATGAGATACTTAGCACTGGGAGCTATGACGGCATGCAACTCATGGAACATCAATCAACATTGCCAATTTTCAGAACAATGTCCGTAAGAAATTATAGATAAGTTACAACGAAGTTATATATGAACTTACAAATATTAGTATGATAATTTGTAATTGGCTACTAAGAGGCCTAGTTCAAATAGAACCCTTCCTAGAAGGTGGCTGCGTAGATTAGGTGCCCTTCAAAAGAATTATATTTGTATGTGAGATTTGAAAGTTCTATTAATAAAGTAAAATGCTCTAAGCGTTTAATTTTTTTTATGAATTATCTTACACTCTTACTTAGTTACTTGAAATTATAATAAATAAATTATAAATTATAACTCTATTATAATAAATAAATTATAACTCTATTATAAATTTATAATTACTAGAATATTTTATTACAAGTCTTTTGTTTTAATATCTTATAATTCTTTACTTAGTTTTCTAATTTTCGTTTTATTTTTAAGTTTATTAAATAAGTCAAAAAACTAGCTGTTGCAAATTTTAAAAACTTAGTCATTGTCAAAAGAATAAACGTTGCCAAACTCAATGCTTAAATAATTTTTTTTTTAAATGGCACTTAAGGCCCGCGAACCCATCCTGTCCCATTCCGTCCCATCCCATTTGTTAGCGGGACGGGATGGGCCTACCGTTCGTCCCGTCCCGTTCCGTCTCATCCCATTTGTTAGCAGGATGGGATGGGCCTACCGTTTCATCCCGTTTGTCCCGTCCTGGCTAAATGTCATCCCTTCCCGTTAATTTTATCTCGTCCCGTCCCGTTGGACAGCCATACCCATGAGCGAGCCCAGTTGGCCGAGCGCCTATGAGCGAGCCTACTACGACAGAGCAGTTATATATATACCGAGCCTTATAAGGCCGGACAACTATTTTACTTACTATATTAAGAGAGTTGAGTTAGTATCAACAGGTACACATATCTTCAGATTATTTTGACTCCCAGTTACTTTCATTTATTATATTATCAGTTCAGTTTCAGCTTTCAGTATATTGCCTTACATACTCGGTACATTATTTTGTACTGATGTCCCTTTTCTGGGGACGTTGCATTTCATGCGTGCAGGTTCACACAGACAGACGGGTAGACCTCCTCATTAGGTGTTGCCCGGGTTCAGCTTGATCGGTAAGCTCCATGCCTTTCGGAGTTACCGGGTCTAGAGCTTTATGTATATCTTGTGTATATATGTATATATGTTATGAGTAGGTCGGGGCCCTGTTCCGATCACAGTACAGCCATCAGTAGAGGTTTGTAGACATATCCTGTTAGTTAGTACAGTATGTTGAGCTTGTAAGCCTTTTATATATATTTTATTAGTTTGCCAGCCGTAGTAGTTATGGCGGCCTTGTCGGCCCAGCTTTATATTGATGTTTAGTCAACATTCACAATTGTCTTGCAATGTGGCCCATGGCCAAAGTATGACATTATATGTTCAGAGTCCCTTAGTCACAAGTTGGTACGCAAGGATAGGTGAGGCACCGGGTGCCGATCTCTCCCCCCAGGTTCGGGGCGTGACATTAGGTGTGCCTTTAGGCACGACATTTGTCAGCATTGTAATCTTTAAGGCGACGTTGCCTTAGTTGTACATTTGGAGAAATAGAAATGAACTTCGTGCTTTTGTACTTTGTTCATTCACTTGGAGAAATGCACATAATTGTTTCAGACATTGGCTGGCATTTCAATCCCAGTCTCAGTCCTAGCCTATCTAGTCCCTTCAATGGTCGACTTGGAGAAGCCTCGAGAGGTCGAGCAATGAACTAGCCATCATGTACCTCCGTCTGTGCGTACTTCAACCTGAAGCGTCTCTTCCGTCGCCTTGTTAAAAACCTCCTCGAGAAAACCCAGTTGGGACAAAACTCAAGTGAGGGAAAAGAGTATGACTTTGGGGACGCTTCACGTCTTAAAAGTTGAAGTACTTGAGGTGTGAAATGTTCCAGTTGTTTAGTAGTAGCTTTCCTTCCATTGTTTCCAGTTGGAATGACCCCTTGCTTGTTGTTGCCGTGATTTTGTACCGGCCGTCCCAATTGGTTCCTAGTTTACCTTCTCGTGGGTCTTTGCTCGCTTGAGTTTTAGTTTTAAGCACGTAGTCATTGACTTTGAGTGGCCCGATCTTTGCCTTTTTGTTATAATAGTGTTCTGCTTGTTGCTTTTGGGGCGATCATCCTTATGTAGGCCATATCTCTTCGTCGAGCTCCTTCCTTCTGCTTTTATCATCGCTGGGTCCGCTTTCGTAGGAGTATCTTAGGCTGGGCTCCCCGACTTCGACCGGTATTACTGCATCAGTCCCATAGACCAATGAGTAAGGCATCTCTCCTGTGCTCGTCTTTAGCGTTGTTCGGTAGGCCCAAAGTACTTCTGGTAATATTTTCGGCCATAACCCTTTGGCGTCATCGAGTTTCTTCTTCATGATGTTCAGTATCAATTTGTTAGAGGATTCCACTTGTCCATTGCCCGCTGGTTGGTATGGCGTTGAGAGTATTCTTTTGATATGTCATTTCTCAAAAAACTCAGCGACTTTCTTTCCTATGAATTAGGGTCCGTTGTCGCAGCTGATCTCCTTGGGGGCCGAATCGACATATGATGTTTCTCCATATAAAGGTGATCAACTCATGTTCACGTATTTGGGCGAATGCTCCTACTTCTACCCATTTGGAGAAATAGCCAGTTAAGACCAAAAGAAATCGTACGCTACCTCATCCTGCTAGGAGGGGGCCCACGATATCCATTCCCCATTTGATGAACGGCCAAGGGGAAGTCACTGAGTGCAGGTGTTCGCCTGCTTGGTGAATCATTGGGGCATACTTCTAGCATTACTCGTATTTTTTCACGAAATCCGCGGCCTCCTTTTTCATGGTGGGCCAGTAATCTCCTGCCCGTATGAGGCATCTATCCAAAGCACGATTGCCGGATTGAGCTCCAAAGTGGCTTTCGTGTACTTCCTCAAGGATGCGCCGTGTCTTATTTGGGCCCGGGCATTTCGCCAGAGTGCCACCGTACGTCCTCTTGTACAAGTCGTTGTGAATGATGTTGTACCTTGCTGCTTTCATCCGCAATTTCTTGGCTTTTTTTATCAACTAGGGATATTCTGTCCTGCAAGTATGTAACAATACGGTTGCACCAGTCCCAAGTCAAGTTTATGGTTCTTACCTCGATTAGGTCTATTGTTTAGTTGAAAAGATATACTACGCTTCTGTCTCCAATTGTAATGTTTTTGGTGGCTGGGACTAATTTGGTGAGGTTGTCCGCCTCAGTATTCTGTGCTCGGGGGATCTGGTCGAGTTGGCACTCGTCGAACTCGAGTAGTAGTTTGCAGATTTCGGTCTGGTACTTCTGTAACCTTTGTTCCTTGATTTGGAAAGTCCATGTGACTTGGTTGACCACGAGTTGGAATCACAACGCAGTCTTAGCTGCTTCACTCTGTATTTGAGTGCTAGTCTTAATCCTGCAATTATGGCCTCATACTTGACCTCGTTGTTAGTCATGTCCCGGCACCTTATGGACTAGCGAATCACTTCGCCTGTTGGGACTTAGAGTACGAGTCCCAGCCCGGACCCTGACGCGTTAGACGAGCTGTCACTATACAGGACCCAAAGGTCTTGCGTTTGGGGAGAAGCATGGATGGCTTCTTTTTCGACTTCAAGCATTATTTTTGCGCTAAAGTCGGAGACGAAGTCTGCAAGGACTTGTGACTTTATTGTTGTTCGCGGCCGATATGTGATATCGTGCTCGCTCAATTTGATGGCCCATTTGGCCAACCTGCCCGATAGCTCGGGTTTATGCAAAATAATTCTTAGAGGGAAAGTCGTGATAGCCGAGACGGAGTGGCATTGGAAATATTGTCTAAACCTTCGTGAAGATACATATCAGAGCCAGTTTTTCGAGGTGGGGGTATCTAGTCTCGGCGTCGACTAGTGTTTTGCTAATGTAATAGATGGGAGACTGTGTACTTTTATTTTATTGGACCAGGACCGCGCTCACAGCTACTTTGGACACGGCGAGATAGACGGGGAGGTGTTGCCTCTGTTCTGGTTTTGAAAGCAATGGTGGCAATGACAAGTAATCCTTTAACGCCTTAAGGGCTTGGGCGCACTCAAGGGTCCATTGGAGGCCGTTATCCTTTTTGAGAATGCTGAAGAATTTATGGCACCTATCAGATGATCACGAAATGAATCTTGAAAGGGCAGCAATACAATCAGTCAATCTCTGAACCTATTTTTTGGTGGTCGGGTGCTCTGGTATCCATTCGATGGCCTTGATTTGGTCAGGATTGACATCGATACCACGCTGCGACACTAGGAAACCTAAGAATTTTCCTGAGGCCACGCCGAATGCACATTTTTAGGGGTTCAGTTTCATTCCGTATTGCCTAAGTATGCCGAAGGCTTCTCTCAAGTAGTCGATGTGATCTTCTTTCCTTTTGGATTTGACTAACATATCATCTATAGAAACTTTCATCGTTTTTTCGAGTTGGTCTTTGAAAATCCTCGTCACCAACCTTTGATAAGTCGCCCCCACATTTTTCAGACCGAAGGGCATGACCCTGTAGGAGTACGTCCCCTGATGAGTGATGAAGGTGGTTTTTTCCTGACCCACTTCCTCCATGAGGATTTGATTATAGCCTGAGTAGGCGTCCAAAAAGCTTAGCAGTTCATGCCCGGCCATTGCATCGATGAGTGGTCGATATGGGGTAGTGAAAATGAATCCTCAGGGCATGCTTTGTTCAGGTCAGTGAAATCTATGCACATCCGCCATTTGCCGTACTTTCTTTTCACAATGACTACGTTGGCGACCCATTGGGGGTATTTCGACTCCCTGACATAGCCATTCTCCAACAACTTTTCCACCTCTTCGCGTACTGTATCATTAATTTCGGAGTTAAACTTACGCCTAACCTGCCTCACCGGGGGGTGGAATGGATCAACGTTCAATTTGTATGTTGGGATCTCTTTTGGGATACCTGGCATATCTGCATGGATGAAAGCAAACAAGTCTGCGTTAGCAGTTAAGAATTGACGAAACTTACTCGGTTCCTAAAGTCTGCAGCTTCGACTGTATCGGGGTCTCTGATGATGTCCTTGCTGTCATCACATATCGGCCTCGACCCGGTTGATTGGTATGCCTCTTTTTCTTTGTCATTTGTTTGTTGGGTGGATGTACAGTCTAAGGCGATGCGGTAGCATTCCTGGGATGTACATTGTTCCCCTCGTATACTGATTATCCCTCATGAAGTTGGAAATTTGATGACTTGGTACAAGCTGGAGGGGATGGATCTCATGGTGTGTATCAATTATCGCCATATTATGGCGTTATAAGCTGTGTCTTGGTCCATGATATAGAACGTGGTTTCCAGCGTGACGCCACCGGCCAGGACGGGGAGTGTGATCTCACCGGATGTTCGCTCAACTGCATTGTTAAAACTCGTTAGTGTGATACAGCGCGACACTATCTTATCCTCGAGTTTTATTTGTGTAAGCACTCGAGGGTGGATAATGTATGCACCATTCCTATCGTCTACCATAATGCGCCTCACATCGGTATCTAAAATTCGTAAAGTGATAACAAGAGTGTCATAGTGAGGGAGAACCAAACTATTAGTATCTGACTTATCGAAGATGATACTTTCTTCGAGTTCATCATACCGTTCGTGGGTGATCGATCGTTTGAGCTTGTGGGTTGTGGTGAACTTCACACTGTTGATGGAAGCATCGTCGCCTCCCCCGATGATCATGTGGATGGAACAGGTTGGCGAGGGTGGTTTCGGCGGTCCTTGATGTTGTTCACTACCTCTGGCAAAGTTGACCCTTCCCTGGTCGCTCAACAACTCTTTGAGGTGTCCCTATCGTAGCATGTTTACGACCTCCTATCATAGGGCGATACAATCTTAGGTTTTGTGTCCTCGCTCTTGATGGAACTAGCATAGGGCATCTGATTTTTTGGTATTCGGGTCTGACCTCATCTTTTATGGCCACTTCACCTTCGGTCCGAGCTTCTCCAAGGCGCAGACTATTTCTGGAGGTGACACACAAAAATTGTGAGCAAATAATAAAAGGGGTATACCTCTCTCGTTCCGGTGAGTCCCTATTTTTTATCGGGGTGGGCCTTCTTCGTGGCGAGATGAGGACATAATGGCGGTTCTGACATATGGTAGATGTCGTTCCCGATTGGGTCGCGAGGCTGTGAGGTCTCTTCTGATATCATTTCTTCTATCTTTCCTAGATTTTTCTTGCGGTGGGGTCAGTCGATGGGTGGGCCCATTGAGGTCATCCTCGTCCGCTCGGACTTCGACATAATATGCGTTGTGTATCTCATCCCAAGTGGTTGGGGGGTACTTCATAAGTCGACTCAGTAGCTTTCTTGTCGCCCTCGAACCGTTTCTGCTCAGTCCATTTTGAAAAGCTGCGACCGCCATCCCTTTTGATACATTTGGCAAGGTCATTCTCACTCGGTTGAACCAGGCGAGGAAATCCATCAATCCTTCTCCCGGAGACTATTTAATAGCAAATATGTCGTTTACTCTCGCCTTTGCCTTTTTGAATCTAGCATGGTCCGTTACGAACTTATCATCCATTTCTTTGAAGTTTTCAATAGAGCGTGCAGGCAGTTGTGAGTACCAAGTTAACACTCCTCCCATGAGGGTCTCACCGAACTTTTTGAACAAGATAGAGGATATTTGTTCCTTGGCGAGATCATTGCCTTTCACGGCGGTGACGTAGTGAGTTGCATGATCTTCGGGGTCGGTCGTGCCATCATATATTTTCAGATAAGGCGGCATCTTAAAGGTCTTTGGTATGGCATGTGGGGCGACATCATCACTGTATGGCGGCTCGACAAACCCTCCGGCATCTCTCTTCGGCAAGAGCTTAGGGGCACACGGTATCTTATCAACCCTCTATTTGTGTTCTCTCATTTGATCTCGAAACGTTTTGTTCTCATTTTTCATTTCCTTCATTCTTTTCAAAATGGCAGTGAGAGTGTCGTCACATGCATTATTAACGACATTGTAAGTAGTACCTGCCGTTGGAGGAGAGGGAGCTGACCATGCTTCTCGTCCGCTAGTGGTATAACGCAAGTCCTTGCGTTATCTGTAGCCGTATCCCGAGCGGGCTTATGGAGGATGCTGGTTAGCGTGTCAGTTAGCCAGGCCTCTAAGAGCTTTTTTATTGCTGGTGGCGCCTCCTCCGCCATAGATGTGGAGGCTTCCTTGCCAAGAGACTTTGTGATGCTTCCGTGGGGAGGGGGTTATCCACCTCGCCTGGGAGAGGCATTGGGCGTTATGCCCTCGTCCACTGCTTCAGAGCTCTCATTGATTATGTTCATGAGATTGGTTGGGAAGTCACTCATTATTCTCATTCTTTCTTCTCTGTTTCCTACCATATTAGATCTATGTATGCAGAGAGAAAATGATCTCGCTCTTGTTTTTTTACGTTAGTAACCAGTGCCCGTTGTAGATCTAGAAGAAACTAAAAATTTAACTAGATAATCCCCGCAGACGACGTCAAATTGTTTGACCAAAAAATATAATTTTCGGCTACAGCTATTATATTTATGTAATAATGGGTTAAGCCTAGTTAATGATAATATCTCTAGATGCGAGTTTTGAAAGCGTGTGTGAGGTAGGACAGATCTAGCAGGGGCCAATAAATAATGAGCATTAAATAGTCATAAAATATAAGCAATAATGGAAGAAGGGTTGATAATAAATAGCAATAAATGACATTTGAGTAAATAGGAGGAGTGATTCACCCAATAAATAATGAGTTAGGTGATTATTCCTCCTGACAATAATGAGTGAAATACAGATCTTAGAACATTCAAAATCTTCTCGGATATGACGGAAAAGTGCACGATAATGTAAACAAGAATCTTGATAAAAAGATATTCTTTGTATCTTTTCAAGAGGGAGAGAATATTTTGTAAAGTCTGCTCTTATCACAATGAATATCACATGCCCATATTCATTATCTTTTTTCCTACTTATATAGCACATACCCCCAATAAACCCTAATAGTATAAGTACAGAGAATATCTAATAGAATATTCTCTTTAATATCCTACCCTAATAAACTAGCCGTTATATCTCTGTTTACGGCACTTGTCATCGACCATCTTCCGCATCTCGACCACGGACTTTGTCATCTCCTGGTCGACCTCGGCCGACTCCTTTCTCGATACTGCTTAATCCCAAGTACTGAGGCGGATTTCGACCCATACACTACCCAAATGCTCGATCTCCATTCCTCTTATCAAGGATCATGTTCTCGGTAAGCTGAAGTTGTGACATATCCTGCCTAATCACCTCTCACAATACTTCCTTAGGTCTATCTTACCTCTTCTCAGACCCACCATAGTAAACCTTTCACACCTCCTTACTAGAACATATGAGCATCTCTTTTCACATGTCCGTACTATCTCAGCCTCACTTCATGTATCTTGAAATGCGTTCAGTGAATGTTTTTTCGCACCGTTTCAAAAAAATACTTATATGATAAAGTGTTCTTCTAAACTATTCTATATTTTAAATATCTCATTGATTAATACTCAATAACTTAACTAGATCAGTGAGGATTTATTTGAAGAAAAAACACATAATATATGATTATATATTTTTCTAACAACTCAAATATCTTGGAACAAAATCATTTTGCCATAAGGACTAACATTTGAGACAAGATGTAGTATTAAAAATTTATAAAAAAAAAGTCTCTTTTTCAATAATTTTATACGTCTACTAAGCTAGGATTACGAATTTGGGACTATGTAATCACGGCACTAAAAAGGATTGAATTTTTTCCCTAGAGCTAGATTGTCGCTGTTTTTCTGCCTTTCCCGGCAGTTGGAAGTGTTTTAAGTTCCTGTCGTTTGGGATCCTATCTCTAGTAATGGTCTCTTTTTTTACGTATCTTATTTTATCGCCGTGTTGATGTCTAAAATCAAAAGTTATGTATCCCTTTTCCCAAACAGGAATTTCTTGAGGAAATGTCATATAGGATTTCTACAATTCAAACACCATAATGGAGTTACTTTACAAGCCTAGAAGTTGCACACACTGTAATTGGGGGAAGGTCACCTATCATTTTCTCTGTGTCCCGTCCAGTTCCCTTTTTCATATTGGACAAAAGTAACCCCTTCAACGCAATTGTAGTAATGCCGTTAATAGAAAGCTATAGTAATTTGGCTAGCATCCACAAAAAGAATGTATTGCTCGTGCTACACTTAGTCATGATCTTAAGTACTGTTATCTCTTTGAGGACATATAGTTCATAATTTGGTCTTCAGTACGCTGACATGTTTTAATTTTAAGGACTTAATGACATTATTGCAAACTGCAAAATGTAAACAATTTACAGGTGCGACTATTGAATAGGATGTTCGTTTGTTCAAATAAGTTAGTGCATCATAAAAGGTAGAGACCTCATTGCAAAACTAGACGGAAAATGTATTTGCTATGAGCCTCTCTTAGTAGAAATATTAAATTCACGAACTAGATTTTCAGCCACGTTTTATATTAAACGAATGAAAAAGGAAACAAATAAATAAATAAATGAAGGGGATAGGCATCCACATCTAGATAACTCACAATAGGCTATTGCTTTGTCTACCAACAAAACTAGTCTGTAATTCTCATCCATCCGTTCCTTTCAAATGTCAAAACCTTCATTTCACAGTATATAACTACAATATGATACACTTTGTTTAATCATGCTTCTTTTGATATTCCGTAGTAAACTTTTTAGCTAATTAATTTTGGTATTTGCAACAGTATATATACACAATTTACCATGTCAGTTAAATGCATTCAATTGGTGAAAAGGGAAGGGGAAGGCAAAGTGTTCCCCACCACGCACCATCGACCAATACCCCTACTTTTGTTGTTTATATATATATATACAACTCCATTTCTTATCTTTCAAAGATTCCTTCCTACACACCCTCATTTGAGTCATTTCATACAACCACCTACCCTCCTTAATTTCCCAATTCATATTGCCAGGCCCCGTAGCTTCAACTTACAATTCGTTATGGCCTTGGTGTAGTAATTTCATCGGTGGTCATTCCTGTTCTTTCTTCTGCATTTCTATCTAATTACTCCACCATTTCTCATTATCTCCAATTATTACGTACTACTTATATCCCACCAACAAGGACACCACTATCACCATTGGCTCTTCGTTAATTCTCCAAATTAAGTTGCAAATTTATCAGTAAATTAGTTATACTACTAGAAATATAGTTACCAATTAAAATCCTCATGGCTATCTCCAGTGCGTTGATAATTCATAGCCTTATTGTGCTCATCTTCTGTGAAGGTAATGAAGGAATGCTCATACTTTACCTTATTTAATTTGTCTGTAATAGACATTTCTGAATTTCTTTTACTTGGATTCGTATTACATGTATGGGCACTAAAAACAGTGTTTCACCATTTCTTGGTAAAAAATCAATCTTTATTCAAAGGATTATTAAGAATTTTCACATTTTTATTGGTCTTTCATTTGGTTCATGTTTTTCCATTTTCTTATGTAGGTATATTGGGGGCTACGTTTACATTTGTGAACAAGTGTGACAAAACTGTGTGGCCTGGAATTTTGGGCACTCCAAAACTGGACAGTACTGGTTTCGAGCTTACCAAAGGCAGTTCTCGTTCATTTCAAGCACCGACCGGCTGGTCCGGTCGTTTCTGGGGCCGAACCGGCTGCAACTTCGACGACTCGGGAAGCGGTACATGTGCCACAGCCGACTGCGGCTCCGGCCAAATGGAGTGCAACGGCGGAGGAGCCACACCTCCGGCGACATTAGCCGAATTCACACTCGGGTCTGGTTCGCAGGATTTCTATGATGTGAGCTTAGTGGACGGGTACAACTTGCCCATGATGGTGGAAGTGAGTGGCGGGTCGGGTCCATGTGCATCAACGGGTTGCAACGTGGACTTGAACCAAAAATGTCCGACGGAGTTGAGGGTGGAGGACGGCGGCGCTTGTAGAAGCGCCTGTGATGCTTTCAGGACTCCACAATACTGTTGTGAAGGTGCTTATGCTTCGCCGGCGACGTGCTCGCCGTCGGTGTACTCGCAGATGTTCAAGTCGGCGTGTCCCAAATCCTATAGCTACGCCTACGACGATGCCACAAGTACATTCACATGTTCTAATGCCAATTACATCATCACATTTTGTCCCTCTCTACCAAGGTAAGTAAAATCAAGTTATAATCATCGATATTATAAAATCTTTTATATCATTAATACAATTTAACAAATCATAATAGCAAAATTATAATTCAATTCAAGGTAATTAATCATGTTCTATATAGGAAATCAACTTAATCTGAAATTTTATGTATTGCCAATGTATATTTTCATTAAAGTCAAAAAGAAAAGAGCGTAGATACCATTTTACAATTAGTAGTAAAATGTAGAAGGTGTATAAAATTTTAATGCATTATGAAATACATTAATAGTTCAGGAAAAAAAATAATATACTTGAACATGACCTTTACCGAGGTTAAAAGATCTAATGAATTTTCTTCTTTTCTTGCAGCAAAAAATCCTCAACATCAGACGGGTCGACGGATGGGTCAGGTAGTGAGTCAGGATCCGGGTCACTTCCAGATACTGAATCAGGGTCAGAGACTGGATCAGAATCCGGGTCACTTCCAGGTTCCGAATCAGGGTCAGGGGCGATGGGTCAGGCAATGTTAGCGGATGGATCTTGGTTAGCAAGTTTGGCTACAGGGAGCTCGGCTAGTAATCAACCGTCGAGGGTTATTCAATTTATACCTCTAATAGTGGCTTTTGTATTATTTATAAGTTCACTTTTGAAATTATAGAGTTTGACATTAAAATATTTCATTAAGTAGAGTAGATAAGATTGTTAAATTGAAAAGAAGAAGAAAAAAGGAATAAAGTACCAACGTACCAGCTTCTGTTAGGCTCACATTGCTCCACATTGTAAACGATTCCATCAATTCCATTTTCACAAAGTTCATTCCGTGTTTTTTTATTTATTACTCGTAAATATTACTTACCATTATACGCATGAAAATGACTGGATATTCCTTTCTCTGTGCTTAAGAGCCAAACAAAAAGACGAGAACACATAAAAAATAAAAC
The DNA here is from genome assembly GCF_000715075.1 of Nicotiana tabacum. Lineage (NCBI taxonomy): Eukaryota > Viridiplantae > Streptophyta > Magnoliopsida > Solanales > Solanaceae > Nicotiana > Nicotiana tabacum. Next base: position 141,197,695 of record NC_134096.1, on the reverse strand, counting down.
AGAAAATAAGTGGAAAAGGATTGAGAAGGAAACAAGTCAGATTTTTAATGCGACAACTGTGTGCTTAAGAGCCAAACAAAAAGACGAGAACACATAAAAAATAAAACAGAAAATAAGTGGAAAAGGATTGAGAAGGAAACAAGTCAGATTTTTAATGCGACAACTGGGAAAGTTTTATTTTTACATGTGTTTACCCTCCACATCGGATAACAATTAAATTTGTAAGTGATTTTAAAAATATACGGATTAATTTGATACAAAATGATAAATTGAGTAAGAATGAACAATTAAAGATACAGTAAATTCAAACGAGAGAAAAAACTTACAATAACAATGAAAATAGTAGTATATTGCTTTGGAATGCGTGTTACAGTGTGCCTACTGAATTATCAGACCCCTCTTTATATAGTAGGGAATCCTACTCTAAGTACAACTCTTATAAAAGGTAAAAAAATCTTCTGTTTAACTGATTGCTGGTTCTTCATCTATATGTGCCGACATCCACGCCGTGATATTCGGCCGGTCACGGATATTACGGCCTTCTGTTGGTCGTGTTCGATTACCCGAAGTCTTCTAGGATTTGGATCGATCTCGACTCATGACCCCGATATTTTCGAAGGCAGACAATGTTCCCTCGGATTCTGACTCGATGAGACCTATACTTCGATCTCGATCCTTCGCGATCATGTTTGAGCTCGTTTTACCCTAATGGAGGCCGGGGTGTATCATGAGCCCGATTTTTACTTGTATACAAATAGTCCCCTCGTTTCTCGGAAAGCGAGCTGACGAGAAACGACATGAGCATCCCGATTCCTTCTCCAATATATCGTGCCATAAACGACAAAAAGCCCGAAACGTCTCGTCAGTCATGTTATAGTGGCATTAAATGCACGTCAGCCGCCGGTCGGCTGTCCCTAGAGGCGAAGCGTCACGGAACCACTATAAATAGCCCCTCTTTCGTTCATTTTTTACTTTACATTGAACCGTCTACCCTCGTACCCTCAGGATTTCACTACTCTTTTTCACGTTCTAGAATTTTTACCGCCGTTATTCGAGATTCCTTTGAAATTTTTACTCATTATCCATTCTAGCCAACACATCTGAGCTTCCAGCTTTCAACCTTTCTCTATCTCTTTCAAGCTTTCCCCTATAACAATGGCAAAAACCTCAAAATCTGTTTCCCAAAAAATTGCTTCTACTTCTCAAACGACTACCGAAACTACTTCCGATGTGGTCGACCTCGGGAGACCTGCTGCTAATGTGGCTATCGATGAACTGGTTCGTGAACCTCCCTTGAAGATGTTCATTCCCGAAAGTTGTTTGATCGCTGACGACTTCAAGATCGAGAAGCCTTCTTTGGTACAAGGTCGATGTGAGGATGCCTCGAGATACATTTGCTCAATCACCAAAGAGGACCTTCCCACGGTCTGAAAAGACTGCAACTAGGCCGACAAAGACATCATGGTCCCCGACTCCGAAGAGGTCATTACCACCCATGTCGAGGGATATCTGAGTATTTACACTTATCCCTTTACATTGGGCCCGGTGGATCCAGTCATCTTGGACTTCTGCAAGAGGTATAATGTATGCCTCGGCCAAATTCACCCTTCATTGTGGAAGATCATGATCCTCCTCTGATTTTTTGTGAATAAAATCGATTTGTGCATCTTCACCATCGATCATCTGCTTCGTTTATACAGTCCCTGAATCTTCCGGGGGGGACTGATAAATCTTGTACGCCGGGCCAGCAAAACCCTATTTTAGAGCATCGGCGAGGACCGGGATCGAGGCTGGCAGGTTCGTTTTGTCCGGGTGAGGACTTCAGATTTGATCCCGGCCGAATTCAGACCATTCTTCGAGAAGTGGAATGCATCACATAAGTAAAACTTTCCCTCGAATATTGATTTCGTGTTCATCTCTCTTTTTCTCATTGGTATTCGTAGTGGTGCAGCTGTCGTTCGAGTCCCAAATATTGTCCCTTATGGGTCGAAGGTATCGTCTTATAGATGCCCTACCCCGAGCACTCGTGGCGCAATCTCTCGAAGGGCCATTGGGAGGCCCGTTCCCATGGTATGATTTATTTCCCGAGTAGGTTGTGTTAGGCTTCTTCTCATTACGTTCTTATTATTTTTTCTTTACTTCTCTTTTGCAGGTTTACCTAAGAGCGTCAAGCTTAGGCCCCCGGTTGGGGACGAGGACATCCTGCTGATTCTTCTGCTCCGGGACAGCCCGGGGCCACAGTAGGGGAGAAAAAAAAAAGGGCCCTGAGTTCACCGAGCTCGGAGAAAAAGAAAACAAAAAAGAGGTTGGTTCGTAAGCCAAAGGAAACCTCCAGCTCCCGAGTGCTTGACTCGAAATCACTCCTCCGGCTCAGAGACGAGCCCTAGGAGGATGACATCTTTATGGCCAACGAGCCATCTGTCCCCGAGGAACGGGTGGTAGCTGAGGGGAAACGACTGAAGCTAATCCCCCTCAAGTTCGCGAGGCTGATGCCGAGGTAAGGGCTGAGGACTCGCGAGATGCCGGTCCTGCCCTGCCCGGCATTATAGATATTTCGGGATCTCCTTCGTTCACAGAATCAATGTTCGATGAAGCCCGAACGACAAAGGAGCGATCCCATGAGGAAGTCCATGGAGCGGATGATCCCCTCCGAGGCATTTTTGACCTTAGAGGTGCCGAAGAAAAGTCCACCTTCGGCTGCTGGCGGGTCGAGCTTGGGCCCGAGATTAACCAATCGATTCCCCGCTCCGAGCACGGATCCTGGTCGGAAGCGGACTATCGTTATCACCGTTCTCGAGGATGCCCGGTTCTTTTCTGCCCCCGTAGGGATAGACAGTTACCTCCGGTGTTTGGTAACCGAAGAAGACCAGGACAAAATGAACGAGGTAGATGCGCCATGCCTGTTCAATGAAGCACAACAGGAACTGAACCGGGTAATTCTCGATAATCCTCGATGATTCTAATATCTCTTCTAATATTTGAACTAATTTTTGATAATTCTAATATCTTTTCTCTTATTCGCAGGCCTCGGTGCTCCACCACGAGACCTTCCTCCGGTACCGGGATGAGTTGAGCCAACTCGAGGCCGAAGTCAAAGAGCTGGCTGAGAACAGAGGCATGTATAAGCTTCTCAGCGAGCAACGTGAAGTAGAAATTAAGATCCTCCGAGCTGAGTTAGACGAGGCTCAGAAGGAGTACGCCGACCTGTTAGAACAGGTAAAAATATTTGAAGTTAGTGATGATGAGCTAGGCACGGTGTCTAACGGTCAGAATCCACAGGTCCAGCAGAAGGTTGATCTGGTCAATCAGCTCCGGGCTAAGATGGATGAAGTCAAGGCCATGGCCGAGGAGTAGAAGGGCAAGATGGACCGATTGGCTTCGGAAAAGGAGACCGCCGGGAGCAGCTGGCCTCGACGGAGACCCAACTTCGATTGATGAAGGAGAAGGCTGAAACCCGATCCTAAAACATCGAAGATCTGCTGGGCTCGGCCGTCGCCGCACGGGATACCCTTGCCAAGGAGCTTGAAGCGGCCAAGTCAGCGGCGGAAATAACTAGGGCCGACGCTGAAGAGATGGTGGCCCAGTATAAAGCTAATGTTGTGGCAGCTCAGGAGCGCCTGAAGGCCATCGTCAAATATGTGATGTGGCAGTCCTGGAGGGAGGCTCTCGAGGAAGTTCATGCCCGGGGGTTCGATTTATCAGCCGAAATTGAAAATGTTAAGAGGCTCAAGGCCGAGGCCAAGAAGTTGGCGTATCTCGAGGAAGAGGAAGATTCCGAGGGTTCGGTCGGTTCCGAGGACGGGGAAGACCCCGATGGTTCCGGTGACGAGGCGGGCTCCGACGAAGATCAGGCTTCTTAGGTGCCTTGTAGATTTTTTTTTTCTTTTGTAGTTTTGTATTTTGTTGAGGCCGTTTGGCCTTTATAAAAATTTATTTATATATTCAAGGCTTTTTCCTTTCGACAAATTTCAAGTTTGTTTCTTTTTGCTTCTTTCTTTACAATCGTAGAGATTTTGAATGCCTTAGCACGTAATAATTAGGTCTTGTTCGGAGGTTCAAACAACGATAATTTTTGCTTAAGACTCATTGGGGCTCGGTATGACCGGAAGCTTTCTCCGAAGTGTTTACTTAGAATTTTTAGATTATAATTTTGCTGGGGGTAGCCTTTAAACCGGTCTAGAAATTTTGAAGGCCTTATGTTTTGGTTATGGATCTGGGATGCCTCTAAGGCGTTCTAGGACAGTCGTAGCCTCTTAAGTTCGGGTGTTGCCCAATGAGCTTATTACCCCGAGTCATCCGGGCTCTCCTGGGACAACAGTCCACGAATGGGGATGGCCGTAGCCTTTAAAGTTCGGGCACTGCTTAATAGGTTTTGTGCCTTCGGGCTTCGTAGCCCGAGCCGTCCGGTCTTGTCCATGACGTCAGTCCCCGAGCGGGGGTGATCTCTTGGATTCGGACAGAGGTGACCCTTGGGCCCGATGCCTTAAGGAACAAAATATAATAATTTTTTTAAGAGACAAAATATGTATCTGCAAGGTAGAAACTTTCTTTTATTTCTGTGCAATATACAAGATTGCAAACGTATACAAGCTTCATGTTATGGCTTAAGTGGTCTATGTGGGCACTGTTCATTTGACCGTTTGGCCCTTATAACAAATCCTATCCACCAAGCCCCAAACTTGTCTGAGCATGAAGTTTCCTTCCTTACTAAAATCATTACTCGAGGGTTATGGCCCCCAGTATTCGGGGCCGATCTTAGAGAGGGCTCGGATACTGTTGATGCGAACCTTGACTCCGATTCATAGTCTGTCTTCAATTCTAAGTTAGCATGATCGACTGTTGCCTCGTTAAAAACCTTGCCAGGAAACCCCATTTGGGACAAAACCGGTTCAAGGGAAAAAGAGTGCAAAGCGTGCTTTCAGGCCTAATAGTTGCATAATTCCTTGGTTGTTACCTGCAAGTGTTAGTCCCATCAGTAATATATTTAAAGAAAGGTAATGAATGGGTTCGTACCTTAGCAGTAGTATCGTTTTAAGTGGGTTATGTTCCAGTTGTTCGATAGCCGCTCACCGCTCACCGTTTCGAGTTTGTACTATCATTTGCCGGTGATCTCTATAATTCCATATGGACCTTCCCAATTCGGTCCCAGCTTCCCTTCGTTTGGGTTCCGGGTGCTCAGTGTCACCTTTCTTAACACCAAATCCCCGATATTGAAGTGTCGAAGGTTGGCTCTCCGATTGTAATATCTTTCTATCCGTTGTTTTTGGGCGGCCAATCAGACGAGGGCGGCCTAGCGCCTTTCATCTAACAATTCCAGGTTCGTACTCATGGCCTCGTCGTTTGATTCTTCGGTCGCATATCATAACCTGGGACTCGGTTCTCCTACTTCGACCGGTATAAGAGCTTCAGCACCGTAGACCAACGAGAACAGGGTGGCCCCGGTACTAGATTTTGAGGTCGTACGATATGCCTATAGGACTTCGGGCAAGATTTCCTTCCATTTCACTTTGGTGTCGGTCAACCTCTTTTTGAGGTTTTGGAGTATGGTTTTGTTCGTTGACTCTACTTTCCCGTTTTCACTAGGGTGATAGGGCGTTGATAGGATCCTTTTGATCTTATGGTCCTCGAAAAACTTTCTCACTTTGCTGCCAATGAACTGCTTCCCATTGTCGCACACGATCTCGGCCGGCATTCCGAATCGGCATATTATGTGGTCCCATATGAAATCAACAACTTCCTTCTCCCTTACTTTCTCAAATGCCTGGGCTTCCACCCACTTAGAAAAATAATCAGTCATAAATAAGATAAATTGAGCCTTACCGGGCACCCAAGGCAGGGGACCAACGATGTCAATTCCCCATTTCGTGAACAGCCAGGGTGACAAGACCGAATGCAGCAGTTCCCCAGGCTGATGGATCATCGAAGCATGCCTCTGACATTTGTTGCATTTTCGCACGAACTCCTTTGCGTCTTTTTCCATATCGATCCAGTAGTAGCCGACTGTGATTATCTTCCGAACCAACGACTCGGCGCTCGAATGATTCCCACAGGTGCCCTCATGGACTTCCCTCAAAACATACTCGGTGTCCACCGGTCCTAGACATATGGCGAGTGGTCCATCGAATGTTCTTCTGAATAGGGTACCATCTTTGGACAAATTGAATCGGGCCGCCTTCGTATGCAGAGCTCTCGATTCTTAAGGATCTGAATGAAGTTTTTCGGTCTTCACGTAATCTATGTATTTGTTTCTCCAATACCAGGTTAAGCTTGTAAAGTTTATCTCGGCATGGCCATCCTCCACTACCGACTTCATGAGTTGTACGACCGTCCCTGATTTGAATTCATCATCGTCGACTGACGATCCCAAGTTAGCAAGAGCATCGGCCTCGTTGTTTGATCCCGAGGCACATGTTGTAAAGTCCATTCCCTGTACCAATGTAACGTCACATGTATCTTATCCAGGTATCTTCGCATCCGTTCCTTTTTTACTTCGAACATCCCACCGACTTGGTTCACTACGAAAAGGGAATCACACTTAGCTTCGATCACCTCGGCCCCTATGCTTTTAGCCAGTTCAATACCTGCAATCATGGCCTCATACTCGGCATCGTTGTTAGTTAATTTTACAATTCTAATAGATTTCCTAACTGCATTACCTGTTGGTGGCTTCAACATGATGCCAAGCCCGGACCCCTTTGCGTTCAAGGCGTTGTCCGTAAAGAGGGTCCAGATTCCGTAAGAGGTCCCCGAGTTCAACAACAACTCCTTCTCGACCTCAGGAATTAGGACCGACGTGAAGTCAGTCACGAAGTCCGCCAAAATTTGAGATTTAATAGCGGTTCGGGGTCGATATTCGATATCATACCCGCTAATATCCATGACCCATTTGGCCAATCGTCCCGGGATCTCGGGTTTATGCATTATGTTTCTCAATGGATAAGTAGTCACAACACATATGGGATGGCAATGAAAATACGATTTTAGCTTCCTAGAGGCGTTTAGCAATGCGAGCGCCAATTTTTCTAGGTAAGGATACCTAGTTTCAGCCTCGCCTAGAGTTCTGCTAACATAATAGATAGGAAATTGCGTACCTTACTCTTCCCGGACCAGGACTCCACTTACCGCTACTTCAGATACCGCTATGTACAGGTACAACTGTTCGTCTGTCTTCGGAGTATGAAGCAAAGATGGGCTCGAGAGGTACCGCTTAAGTCCCTCCAAGGCTTGTTGGCACTGCGGAGTCCATGAGAACTTATTCTTCTTCTTCAACAGTGAGAAAAACCAGTGGCTCTTGTCGGAGGACCTCGAGATGAATTGACCCAAAGTGGCTATGCGCCCGGTTAACCTTTGAATGGCCTTGACATTATCCACAACGGTGATGTCCTCGATGGCCTTAATTTTATTGGGATTAATCTCGATTCCCCGGTTGGACACCATGAATCCGAGGAATTTCCCGGACCTAACTCCGAATGCACATTTCTCCGGGTTCAGCTTGATATTGTATTTCTTCAATATATTTAAGGTTTCCTGCAAATGTTTCAAATGGTCCTTTGCTCGCAGGGACTTAACCAACATATCGTCAATGTAAACCTCCATTGATTTTCCTATTTGCTCTTCGAACATCCGATTTACTAGGCGTTGGTAAGTGGCACCAGCGTTGTTTTAGTCCGAACGACATTACGTTATAGCAGTAGTACCGTATTTAGTGATGAAGGACATTTTTTCCTGGTCGTTCGGGTCTATACGAATTTGGTTGTACCCGTAATAGACGTCGAGAAAACTGAGGATCTCGTGAGCAGTCGTTGCATAGATCATGCGATCGATGTTTGGCAGAGGGAAAGAGTCCTTGGGGCATTCCTTGTTTAAGTCTTTATAGTCTACACACATTCTTAATTTATTCCCCTTTTTAGGGACTACTACTACTACGTTTGCTAACCAATCCGGGTACTTAACCTCCCGGATGGACCCTATTTTAAGTAGTTTAGATACCTCGTCCTTGATGAATGCATGCTTGACTTCGGACTGAGGCCTCCTTTTCTGCTTGACCGGATGGAATTTCGGATCTAGGCTCATCTTGTAAGTAGTTATCTCCGGCGGAATCCCTATCATATCGAGGTGGGACCAAGCGAAATAATCTATGTTAGCTAAAAGGAATTGAATGAGTTTTTCCCTGAGCTCGGGAATTAACCCCGTGCCGGCTATACCTTACGATCGGGCAGGTGCTCGATCAATATGACTTGTTCCAGTTCTTTGACTGTTGATTTGGTGGCGTCAGAATCTTCGGGGACTATGAAAGACCTGGGAACTCCGTAGTCATTGTCCTTACTCGTCCCCTGCTTCTCCGGTTTGATCGAGGCTGGTGTCGGTAATTGCTATTTGGTTTCCTCTTTGGCCACCAGACTTAGACCCTTCGATGTCAAAAGTGCGGATACCGGGATCACCTCTTCGGCCGCGAACATCTCCTTTGCGCCCGGTTGTTCTCCATAAACTGTTTTAATCACTCATGGCGTCCGGAATTTCAGCACCTGGTGTAGCGTCGAGGGTACTGCCCTCATGTTGTGAATCCATGGTCTCCCGAGCAAAGCATTGTACCTAATGTCTCCTTCGATCATGTAGAACTTTGTTTCCTGGATGGTTCCGGCGGTGATTCCGGTAATGTTATTTCCCCTTTAGTGGTCTAACATGCCATGTTGAATCCATTCAGAACTCTTACTGTATGCACGATTTGGTTTTGTAGACCTAGTTGTTCCACGAACCCTCGATCTAATGATATTGGCCGAGATACCTGGATCAATTAACACACGCTTAGATTGAGATTTATTTATGAGTACAGATATTACCAGTGCATCGTTGTGGAGCTGCACGATGCCTTCAGCGTCCTCCTCGTTGGAAGACAAGGTTCCTTCTGGTACGTAATCTCGAGTCCATTTTCCCCCCTGTGATGGATACTTTGGTGTGCTTTAACATCAGTCCCTGGGAACGTCGACCCCATAGATGATCATGTTAATGACATGCTGAGGCTCCTCCTGCTCGATCTGCTTATTAGAATCTCTATTCCTGAGATAGTTTTTGGCTCGATCGCTCAGGAACTCCCAGAGATGTCAGTTGTTGAATAACTGGGCTACTTCTTCTCTCAATTGTCGGCAGTCCTCTATTCTGTGGCCGTGAGTGCCATGATATTTACATATTAAGTTGGGATCCCTTTGGGCTGGATCAGACTGTATAGGTCGAGGCCACTTGGTGTCTTTGATGCGTCCGATGGCATATACGATAGCAGCAACATCGATATTGAAGTTGTACTCCAATAACCTCGGCGCTTCCTTAGGCCTGATGGGCCTATCGAAACCATTTTTGCTCATGCGTTCCCGGTTATTTTGACCTCGGTCACTTCTCCTTTCACTTCTCACAAGGTTCGGTCTAGACCCGTTACCCCTACTATCACCGTTGTATGGTTGATACCGATATCTACTTGACCTTGGTTTATGATCAATGTCTCTTTTGGATATGTCACTAGCTCGGATGGGATAAACAAACCCGGAAGGGGCCCCAAGATGATTGACTTCGACCTTAATATTTGATTGGTACCGGTTGTGCACATCGTCCCAAGTTACAACAAGATATTCTACCAGATTTTGCTTCAACTGCTGCGAAGCCAATGAGCTTCGAGTATTGAGTCCTTGGGTGAAGGCCTGAACGGCCCAATCGTCTGTCACAGACAGCAGTTCCATTTGAAACCTTGACACGAACTCCCTGAGCATCTCATTATCTCTTTGCTTTACCTTGAAAAGGTCCGACCTCCTGGTCTCGACCTTGATGGCTCGAGCGTGCGCTTTTACAAAAGCATTTGCAAGCATAACAAATGAGTCAATAGAATTGGGGGGCAAGTTGTGATACCATATCATAACTCCTTTTGACAAGGTCTCTCCGAACTTTTTCAGCAGGACAGATTCGATCTCATCATCTTCCAAGTCGTTCCCCTTGATGGCGCACGTGTACGAGGTCACATGTTCATTTGGATCAGTTGTTCCATTGTACTTAGGAATTTCAGGCATGCGGAACTTCTTCGGGATCGGCTTCGGAGCTGCTCTCGGAGATAAAAGTTTTTGAAAAAACATTTTTGGAGTCTAGGTCTTTCAATATCGGTGGTGCTCCGGGGATTTGGTCGACCTTGGAGTTGTAGGTATCCACCTTCTTGTCGTTGGCTTTGATCTTCTTTTCTCTCATTTCTACCCATTTTGTCAATTCCTCGAGCATCTTTATTATCTCAGGGTTGGTCCCGGGCTCAGCTTCATTTGTCCTATCTGTGGCTGGTTCATTTTTATGAGTGTTTTCCCGGTATGGTTCGGGCTCAACTCTACTGGGAGTGTGACTTTGGTTGTGCAGTTGGGCTATCGCTGCCTGTTGAGCCTCAAACATTTATACAATAACTCGTAAATTGATCCCATCCCCTTCACCGTCACGTGTATTTTGGGCTACCGATCGGACTCCCCCTCGGACGCTATTCTCAGGATCGGTAGGCAAATTCGTGTTAATGGCCACATGTGAGTTGGAGTCGATAGTGACCAGACTCAGCATCTGTGTTTAGAGGTGCAGATTGGGAGTTCGACATTTTAAACTTAGACTTGAAATCAAAGACACTTCAAAGAACAAGGGTGAAATAGGACGTGTTATGGAAATTTGTATCAAATTGCCACTATTATCCTTAGCCCCACGGTGAGCGCCAAACTATTTACCCTCAAAATCGGATAATAATTAAATTTATAAGTGGTTTTAAGGATATGTAGATTAATTTGATACAAATTGATAAACTGAGTTAGAATGGACAAGTAAAGATACAGTAAATTCAAACCACGCGAGGAGGATGATTCCAGCCTCAGTGAAGCACCCTCGATCCGGGCTCACATTGGACAACTTTGATGAACGATAGAAAAAGATTATAATAACAGTGAAAATAGTAGTATATTACTTTGGAATGCATGTTACAATGTGTCTAATAAATTATCAGACCCCCTTTATATAGTAGGGGAATCCTACTCTAAGTACAACTCTATAAAAGGTAAAAAAAAACTTATGTTTAACTGATTGCTGGTTCTTCATCGATACGTGCCGAGATCCACGCCGTGATATTCGGCCGGTCACAGTTATTATGGCCTTCTATTGGTCGTGTTCGATTACCCGAAGTCTTCCAGGATTTGGATCGATCTCGACTCATGCCCCCGATATTTTCGAAGGCATACAACGTGCCCTTGGATTCTGACTCGATTGGACCTTTACTTCAATCCCGATCCTTCGCAATCATCTTTGATCCCGTTTTACCCTAATAGAGGCTGGAATGTATCATGAGCCGATTTTACCCGTATACAATATGGCACCATACACTTCATATATTTTTGTAATAAAAGTGTGTGAGGGGTCATAAAAATTGTAACTTTTGACAGTCTCTGTATTTTATCCACAAACCTAATGTAAAATACTCTAGACATAGTAATCCTTTTCCACAAAGTCCAAAAAGAGAAAAGTAATTGTTCCATAGTTTTTGGGCGGGCTCGGTTAGATAGTAATGATAGCATGCAATAACTGTTCTAAAATGCATGAGCAATAATGTAGCATTCAATAGCAATGAAAATCAATAAATGACATTTAAGTAAATAGGAGGGATGATTCACCCAATAAAGGATGAAATAGATGTATGTTTCTCCTGACAATGATGAATGACAGACAAATTCTTGAATATTCGAGTTATTCTCGGATCTGATGGAAAAGTATGGAATAGTATAAACAAGAATCTTAGTAAAAAGGTGGTATTTATATCTTAGCAGGAGAGAGAGAATCTTTTTATCAAAGTGAGTTCTTACAAGTGAATATCACTTGCCCCTCTCATTATCTCTTTTTTATATATAGATGGGACATGTTCCTAAGAAACCCTAATAGTACAAGTATCGAGAATATCTACTAGAATATTCTCTTTTAATACCCTATCCTAACAAACTAGCCGTTACAACTCTCATCAATGATATTCAACCTCGACCTCGACCCTTGTTATCAGCTCAACTATGACTCTCGTTGATATCTCAACTACGGCTCATGTTGCCACTTTAGCCAAGGACTTTGTTGCTTCTTGGCCCATCTCGACCAACGACAACTCGAGAATTCTTTTTTTAGTATTATCTTGTCTCAAATATTATGAGGGCGGATTTTGACCCATACAGTTAGTCCCTCCGCTTATTGAAGTCGTGTCCCCATACGAGGTTGATGAGCGAACAATGTCATGCATAGTTGGCGGGGGTCGTGGTCGTGGAGATGGGACTATGTTGCTTTTTGTGGTCCACATATTTTGAATTTATCAAATTGCCCGGAAAATTATTTGGAGTTATCTAGGCCACGAATAGAAGTGACGTCATGGCCTCGTGCGTCATAATGATGCTGTTTCCCAATGCATTACATCGATTCGGGTGGAGCTCTTTATTGGCTCTGTCGGTTCGAGTTTCGTGCTAATTATGTTTCAAACGGTTTCGATTCGGGTGCTTTCCAAACTTATAAATAGGGGAAGCTTTTCCGATTTTTGGAACTTTTAAAATTCCTTCTTCTCTGCTATCACCAGCTTGCCTGATTCACTTTTGCAAATCACTCCTTTTCTTCTCTTTCTAAGACTTATCCTGTCCTTCGCTCTTCTTCTTCTTCTTTCGAAACCCCATTCTCTTATCGAATACAATGTCTAACATACCTTCTGAGTCCGGTGAGGGAAATTATGTGCCCCCTTGGCAGTGGTGTATCCTCCTCATGAGGAGGGTGTTCCTACCACCACTGACGACGGACCTTCCCGTTGGTGGAAAAAGATAATTCCAAGCAACCCAGATTCCCAGTTTGATTTTACTAAGTCCCCTAACACCGATTCTGGGGCTTTCCGGTCAATGATGACGGTGAAAGAATTGGAAGAGCTCAGGGCTAAATTCAATATTCCCAGTCATTTCGAGTTGATTCCGGTCGGGTAGGACGTTGTGACGACTCATCATCTTGGGTACTGCGCCTTCTACGCCTACCCATTCCAAGTTGGCTACATTCTCCATATTCTTTCTTTGGCGGAGGAGTTCTGCTGTTAATACGGCGTTTGCCCGGTTCAGCTCGCGTCGTATGTTTACAAACTTATCTAGATGCTCACCAAATTTGCCGAGCTGGACGGGGTCGAACTGACGCTTTGCCATTTGATACATCTCTTCGCCCCTAGTTTTTATAAGGGTTGAAGGTAAATCATCGCCATCGAGGGGGTAAATGTTTGGTGGTAAAGATGGACGACAAGGCCAACCGCCAATTTTGGTTCAATTTCTTCTTCGTCAAGACCGAAAATGTGGTGGCCAATATCGAAGGTTTCCCCGAGACTTGTAACTATACTCGTAAGTATTCAATCTCCATATAGATACTTGATTTTCTTTGTGCCCTACCGGTGGTTTTGACTTTACGTTCCTTACTTGTGCAGCCAAGATTATGCCTCATCCTTCGGTCGCCGATATTTTCGATTGGGTTGGCCGGCTTCTCGCTCATACTGCAGGGATTCACGAGTGGTTGAGTTTTTTGAAGAGATTTGGACATGCTCCCCTCTAGACTGGTAAGTTCCTCTTGTTATTGACATCTTGGGTTTCTTTTTCATTTGTTCATTTTTGCTGACTTTCCTATCTCCTCGTATTCTTCTCAGCTTCGACTATGGGATTTTCAAAGAGGTCTAGAGCTCCCGCATTTGCGTTCCGTAAGAGTAAAGCTACTGCATCTTCAGCTCCCGACCCTTCTAAGACCACAACTGATTCTGCTCACTTCTCGGTCCCTCTCGTTGTTGCTCCGGTATTTGTTCCTCCTTTAGCTGCGGAGACTTCGGCCGCAGAGCCTTCGGCTTCTCCTTTATACCATCTCATAGATGAAGAAGAGAATTCGTTGCCAAGTGATGGGGACTTGATGCCTCGTTAGAGGAGATCTGTAGATGTCGGCGAGTGGGTCGCCCGGGACATTGACTCAGTGGCGGGTGATTTTATGCTGCGCGAGACTGCGACCACTGTAATTAAAGATGATGTCGGGCCGGTGTCTGAGATTTCGAGGTTGGCGGAGGCCGACGTGGGTATGTCTCTCCCTTATGTGATTACGGAGGACGAAGGGCCGACCACTAGAGCTTTTGACACTTCGCGACAAGAGGAGCTGTCGATTTCACGGCCAGTTGATGATACTTCTTTGCATATGTAAATTAATAGGAGTAATGTTTGATTGAATGGTTATAATGCCTTTCCATTTATACATATGAGACGTAGCTAAGTATACGTGTGGTTATGTCATCTTATGCATTATCAATAATTGAAAAGGTTTTATCCATATTTTACTTAATTTATGAGTTAGGCATCTCAACTTGACAAATGCTAACCATTATGTTTGGGAGTTTGGATTCAGTCTAGTGTTTTTTTTTTTCATTTTGTTCCCATTAGTTGCTTTATTGTACAAAAACGTTATAGGAGTAATGTTTGATTGAAAGGTAAAGATGCCGTTTGATTTTACATATGGGACCTAGCTAGGTATACGTGCATTTATGCCATATTAATATATTAATTTATAATTATCTGAGTCTGACAATTGAAAAGGTTTTATCCATATTTTCTTAATTTATGAGAGTGCTAAAACTTGTATCCTTATTCTAATCATGCCTTAGTAATCACATTAGGCATCCGAGCTTGACAAAACTAATTGTTCTGATAAATGATATCTCGATCGCATCTTACTCTACATATGATGTATTTCTAATAAATTACTTTATCTACGTGATCGATTACATAAAACAATCATATTTTATTCCTATTTAGTGAGACAAAGAATATACACAAAGTCTTATTAAAAGTAAGTTTCTTATCTTATATATGTGTAAGGCGGGTACTAAGATTTTGCTTATTATATTGACTAATTATATGAATATTGAGTAAAATTAACTTATATAACTTATAAGCTTACTCATAAATACTCTTATTCATTTTTACTTAATTTATTGGGTCTGTATCATAATTGATTGGATTAAACGCAATGATATAGTACTAAATTTATGCTAAAGAAATTAGTAATAGACGACAAATATAAGAAAACAATTCAAGTACATGACTAAAATGAAAATAAATAAGTCATAAAATGTAGACTAATGCATTAATGAATTGTCTTGACACAACAAAATAATATTCTTGGAACCTACAAAAATGTAGAAAAAAACTACGACAGAAATTTAAAATAAGAAAGTCACATAACCACACACTAAAACGAACGACAATTAAATTGGGAAATCAAATTATTTGGTTCAGTCGATTTGGTAAAATCTTATTTGAATTTGAAATTCCAAATTTTAGAACTTTTTATATAGTTCAAACAAGGAAACACTTAATAATTAAAATTTTAATGTATTTCAAAATCCTAAAAATTAGGAAAAATAATTAAATGAAAATTTTATCCAATGTAAAACCTGGTTTTAGAGGGTAAAAAAAGCGAACGACATTTCGTTAAGGGGTTTCGTGCTTTTAATATAGTATATATAGATAGATATACTATAATAGAAATTTATTTATTCATTTTTCTAGGTTTTGTAATTTTCAAAAAGTATTTTGGTTATTTTACAAATTATATATATTTCTCTTTAAAAGGCTCTCACCCCATTATTAATGCCTTCAATTAAGGGATTCAATTATATCTTTTTCCTTTTTCTCTTCTCTCCTCTCTTCCTCTTCTTCCATGCAGATCTGGAAGTAAATTCTTCTTCAAATATTATTTCACCAAATTCTTCTTGCAATTTCTCGAAAACTCAATACAAGATTTTTGCTACTGGTAGAAGAAGCCACAAGAAAAATACAAATAGACAAACACAATCTAGAAGCAAAAGTGAAGTCTTACTCGCCATTGAAATGGAACCAAAGAAAATCACACCAAGGAAATGCTTATTTTTTGTACGGTTTTTCTTAAAAGGGGATCGTATAAATTCATATATGATTATTACACAATTATTATATATTTATTATACAATTTGGAAATAATTCTGATACAATTGTGATATAATTTTGAACTTCTTCCTCTTCAAGTTTTAATATGAAATAGCAAACTCCATAAAAATACCACAAAATCACCAATAATCATAGCTTTTATTTTCGATTCGGGAAGAACACATCACATGTGTATCAATATTGTATCAGGTATTATTTCATGTATTGATGCATCAGATACAATTCAGATACAATTATAATATAATTCTGATATAGTCCTGAAAGAATTCTAATACAATTGTTATACAATAATCATACAATTCTGAAACTTCTTCTTTTTCTTCTTCGAGTTTCAATATGAAATCTACCTAAAACCAAGGGTAAACTTAACCAATTTCCCTCAAAATTGAAATGTAAACTTCAAAGTATATTCTCAATCGTTTGGAAGAACATCCTATCCAAATAAATCAGAAATTCATAAATTTCGAATATTGATACAATTAGCATACAATCGTGATACGATTCTGAAACTTTTTCATCTTCGAGTTCTAATATGAAATTTTACCTAAAATCAACTTTAAACTTCTTAATCAATCTCCCTTAAAATTGAGATATAAACTCTAAGGTATATTCTCAATCATTTACAAGAACACCCAATCCAAACAAATCACAAATTCGTAAAACCTAAATATTGAATTCAAAGCTTCAAAACTTTTGAATGGCTATCAATGCAGGATCCTTTGTTGCTGCAATTTTAGAGATAATGTCGATGGATTATGTGAGGAAGGAGAGATATGGATTGATTTTTATGAATGAGAAAGAAATATTTTGAAATCTTTTTCAAAATGAGATGAATATGTAATTTTAAGGGCTTTGTATAAATGATAAACATGAAAGTGGGAATGAGAGGGGGAAGGGGGCGACGTGGGAGGGGAAGAGGGAGGTTATATCAGTTACATCCTAAATTTAAGACGGCTCTCTTTATTAAGGTTTTGTATATAAGTAATAAATATAGATAGAGAATATAATTTTTAAGGAACATACAGAAAAGTGGTAAATAAATTTTTATTATAATATAGCTAGGTAAATATTTCAAATATAATATCAGTAGACCAATAAGTGTTTTGTATTAAGTTTTTAAGTAATAAAAACGCTTTATAAACTTTTATCCAAAACATAATTTTCAAAACAAAAAATCTAGTGAAAAGAAATTCTATTTTACACTTGATTAACTCCACTTTAGGGGAATCTCCAAGTTTTTTAGTGGGGAAGGGGAATATTTTTTTCATTTTCAGCTTTGAAGTTTTGCCTTTCTCGCTTTTCTTTTTACTTTTGTGCAATTTCCTAGCAACGGCCAATTGAAAGGACAATATGCTTGTGTGTTCATCATTCTTCCGTTGAAAATATTTAACTAACATAATTATTATGAGTAGGGCAAAATAATTAGTGGACTTTGTCTTTACTTTCTCAACTATTTAGTACTATTATCCTTCTTTGCGTGGCGTATAAACTTTGTGAGGGCATTGTTCTTTTTTTAATGTAAGCAAAAGGGGATTTTTATCATGATAAGAAGATATTTTAGTTTTCAAAAACCTTTTTGACTGATCAAAACTCAAAAGAAAGACAATATATCGAACTTGTCGGTGAACTTCGAAGATATTTCCATCTTTCACAATAACTATTTGTTAGATTTTTTTTTGTTGCAACAGGCTAGCAATTATTCTTCTTATATTGAATATTGAAATTAAATTACATTAAAGGCGGCGAAAGATCTTTTCATTTCCTTTACAAGATTTTTCCAAGCCTCAGAAGACACTTGGAGAAAGAAGAGAGGTCAGTTTATATGAATATTTCTTTCTGCTACAAGAAAATAGCAAATCAGATTTATTATGTGTCAACTCTCAGGATATACTGGTTCTGCTATTTCCACCCCCCCCACCAAAAAAAAAATGAATTGGGATTTTTTTCGTGCTAAGCAAGGAACTTCAAATGTTAGAGAGGTTAAAAGGCGATCTTTTTTAATTAAAAAAATTGGGCTGAGCTGGCGGAAGTTTAGAGACAGATTTAAAATTTTAAATCATTGCATATACCGTTCTTTTGTCATAATAAGGGATAACTTAAATATTATACTCCAAAAAATTTCAACTATATAAATACAGTTAAGGCAGCATTGAAATTACGTGCGTATGTTTGTGCAATTCAGATTGAATATGAGAATTTCGGTTTGAATTTTCGGTTTTCGAATTGAAGAAATGACAATCCAAATCCAATCCAAATAAGCTCGGATTGGATTGGATTTTTTAAGTTTGATTTCGTATTAATCAGTTTGGATATTATGGATTTTCGGTTTTGAGCGTATAAGTTGAAATGCTTCTACTTTTTACAAAAATAAATATCCAAATGAAGTACTCATATTAAATTGTGTGAAAAGTTCCGCATTCTTGCTGCAATCATCCAAATAAAGTATTCAAGTAATGAAATTATTATAAAAAAATATATAACAGAGACATTAATACGGCCAATACGAAGTAGCAATAGTAAAATTATGTCCAAATAGAAAGTTTTCTGACAGTAACTTAGTAATTAATATTAAATATATGAGATAATATCTAATGAGTAGGGTATTGAACTTATTACTATTGGCATATGGATAATGAACTAAATACAAAATATAAAAAAATTGAATTTTAGGATATCCAAAAATCCGAAGTACAAAACCCAATATCGAATCTGAAATCCTTTAAAAATTAAATCCAAAATCCAATCCGTAATCCAAAAATCCAAACTAAAAGTCCAAAAAAATCGGGTTCGGTTTGGGTTTCGAATTTGCCCAAACCATGGCAGCCCCTAGTTGAAACTAGGAGTGTCAATGGATATTTAAAAACCGACTAAACTGATCGAATTGAACCATACCGAGTCCATTATTAAATTTCTTTTAATAAAATCATAGGTTTTTCTATAAAACTATAACTGTACCGAAAATTATGGTAGGTTTTTAATTTAACAAAAATAAACTTGAAAAAATACCGAACCATTCCGAATAAGAAAAATATATTTAACAAAACATTCATTGGGCATTGTGATTATGGAACATTTACAAGCCACTAAGTAATTAAAGTCCAAAGTCTCAACTCTCAAACCTATTATGGCTGCTCCTATAGAAACTAATCTAGTTTTAGCTATCATCTTCGGTAGTAAGCTACAGGTATTCGAGTGATCTTGAATAGTAAACCATAAGGTATTGAATATCTTTGCTCTCATATGATTTAGAGTTTTCTTATTGTATACTTAATCTTCTAATAGACTTTATTCGTGAGTCCAATCTTGAGTAATATATTTGAACTCGTTTGATCTGTATTTCTTTCGTCTTTGCTCAATTTCTCTTACGTTGTCATAGAATAGTGGGATAAATCTCTATTTTGACTATCTTTTATATTCCTTTGATTCATCATCTTTTAAACTGTAAAAATTTCTAGAGAAGTTTGGTCGAAGTCCTAAGTAAGTACGTATTTTATCGTGACTATTAGCGACTCATGACATTTTAAGAAAAATACCGAAAACTAACTGAACTGTACTGCTACCAAAGAGAAACCGAGATGATTGAAACGATTTCGAAAAGTATAATTTTGGTTATATAAAATAGAATAACCAAAATATTAGTGTGACGCATATTTTATAAAATAACCGGCCCAATCAAACCAATGGCAATCGACATCCCACCCCGGTGACAAAGCAATACGTAACAATAAGGCATAACAAAAGGGTTAATTAAGACAACGTTCAAGTGTTAATAAAAGCACATCACATTGTGTAGATTTGTTAAAGTCTCGATGAAACGACGATAAATCATTGTTGTTACTCTCTACAGTTATAAACAACATTATTAAGATATTAATTGCACATTTAGACAATTAAATTGCTTCTAGAGAGGTTCCATTACTTCACTTCGCGCTAGACCAGACATTACCAAACAAGATAGTAATCAAGTACTAAATCTTGAGACGCTATCAGTCATTTCCAAAACCAAGAGATTAGATACAAACACAACCAATTACAATGTAAGAGCCCGTTTGGACATTTGAAAATTTTTCTTTTTTCCAATTTTTTTTTTTTGAAAACAGTGTTTGGTTATCAAAATCTTACAAGTTTTTCCAATTTCACTTGAAAATGCATTTTCAAATTTGAAAAACTGGTGAGAACCAGTTTTTCAATTGAAAATGTATTTTTTCTAGTTTTTAATTTTACAAATTTACCCTATATTTTTAAAATTTATAAAATGACCCCATCAGTTATTAACCAACAACTACCCACATAAACACAAAGCAGGCACGTCTTCTTCTCGCCAAAGTGTGCGACTGCCTTTTCCATCCCAATATGATAACAGTTAAACAATAACATGTTTGATTATTTATTTCAAGTAGGGTAATCAAATTGGGGTGATTTTGATATTTTTTACAAGTTGTGGGGTATAAAATATATTTCATGGTTTTAAAAAAAAGACATTCAAATATGTTGCAAAAATTATAACCAAACACAACTTTATCTTCAATTCAAATTTTAGTGAAATACCAAATTTAAATTTTTTTTTTGGAATTCATGTCCAAACGCCTACTAAGAGCGGAAGGTGTGAATGCCTTTTTCTTTTTTATTAGGCTGTCTAGATAAGCTTAACAAATTCATCAGCCAATTGCAAAAACTAGAATCTTGGCCTTTTGTTCCATAATTTTCATAAATAATGCATTTTTCAACATGTAACAATCATCAACATTCCAACGTCTGAAAGTCATTAGTTACTGAAATCCGAGGGTCATTCATTAATAATTCAAATCAACTTTCTCCTCCCCCACCCCCCAAAAACTATAATAATAAAAAGAAATTGTGCGGCTGCTCTTCTTTCAACACTCACATTGCACAAGAGTATTAGGCACTAAAAAACAACAATGATTGTCACTTGGAATCTGAAATGAAGCTCAATATACAAATACTTTGGGACAAGGATTGGCCATTGAAAGTTGACAGAAAAGATTGGAGGTAGTCTGATCTGCTGAGAAAATATTCTTTAGCCAAGTTGGATACCTCCAAATGTCAAGAAAAGAAAGAGTGCTCATTTTTTTTTATGAAGATAAGGACTCTACCTATCTACTACGTGCTAGCTTCTTCATTTATTTCAACTTTCTATACATTCTAATGCCACCATTGGTTTCATCAGTGGTCCATTGAGACCTTTTTCCTGTTAAATATCAATTAAAATAGGATGGCGTCAGAACCTTAGAAAACACTGTCAAGGTCATTTATCAATTTCTTTCTAACTAGTTCTTGTTCTTAGGTTAACTACAGATTCATCAGCAAGATCCAGAACATCAATACATAGCAAAGAGAGGTTTTCTGATACTACTATATTGGATCCTACTTATGGAAGTAGTATAATTCAGGATATTAAACTCCTCTTCATATAGTATGTGAATCAACACCTTAATAAACAATTGAGAACTGACGATACAAAAAATTAATCTAGATATAAAACTGCTATGATATCAAACTATTTGCTGAAATACTATGGAAAAAAGAAGGAACTTGCTGAACTAAGGTGGCCTTCTTTTAGTAAATCTAAGTGATGCTTCTGTTCAAGTGAAGATGTGAAGTTCAACTGTCCTTCAATGCGAATCAGAACATTCTTCCAGAGTTAAACATTTCACTTCGATCAACTATTGAAACAGCAGTAAACCTGCATTGCGAATGTTCACCACGTAATTCTGACCAATAAAGGATAGCAATGATCCATCTCATAGTTAGGCCAGGAATCATCACCATTAACGAATCCCTGATTACATTTCCAAACTTCTGTATGATAGATCTCATCTACGCTGAAACGCAAGCCACTATCTTTCACTTTTAGTAGAAACTTGTCCAATGAATCACCTCTGTTGGGACTGAAAAGTATGGCTTCAGAGGAGACCTCCCTTTTCAGCAACAATTTGATGGTTTGGACAAGTTCTGGATGGAATTCCTTAAAAAAAGTGCTGCAAAATTATAAATGAAGTCAACATATAGCAGAAACTCCTCAACATAATGAAACGTAAAGCTTTGGATGATTTTTTTATTTCTTATTCTTTAATTTCTATTATTATTATTATTATTTTGACAATAGTTGTGTTTGAGCTAGCTCTGATTTAGTTCTTGTAATAAATTAAAGGGT
This sequence comes from Nicotiana tabacum, assembly GCF_000715075.1. Classification (NCBI taxonomy): domain Eukaryota; kingdom Viridiplantae; phylum Streptophyta; class Magnoliopsida; order Solanales; family Solanaceae; genus Nicotiana; species Nicotiana tabacum. The sequence continues at coordinate 141,175,513 of NC_134096.1, read as the reverse complement.
CCAGTTTAATGAATAACGAAAGATTTCGCAAAGAGTTCTAGCTCATTATAGATGGATGCAAATAACGAAATCTCTTTGACCAATTACATTATCTGTCAACAAAGATGCAATAAGGTTGTCTACACGATTAAATAAAAGTATACAGTATCATGGAAATTGTTAGACATGTAAGCCAGCATGGGCACTGTCTGTACTAATATGTGCAACTATTGTGTGTCACAAAAAGGAATTTCAGCATCTGGCATATTATTTCGTTATGCTGTGGTGGACATTGGTTAGTATTGACGTGAAGATAGTGAAACAGAGAAATAAAACACTTTTTTCAGACCTTCATCACTTCATGCAGAATGGTCAATGAGGAAAAAATATATATGTACTTTAGCAAGAAAAATAAAGAAGAGAACTACCAGTCACTTGCGATGATAATATCAAATTTGTTGGAGAAATTTGAGTCTTTATCCAGACCCCAATGTAGCATCAATGGCTTCACTTCTGTACTACCAAATCCACCAAAGTTGGCATTTATATTATGCTGTATATCTGAACATTAAGAAAATGCCAACTAAAGATAATACATGGTAGGAACTAAAGATGACAATTATTAAATTTCTGTAAAATAAATGGTAGGAATTTCGTTGTTAGCTCTAAATCTAACGCAGGAACTTTAAAGAAAATGAAAAAGAAAAGCATCACCTCTGTCAACGTTTACAAACCCGTAATATGGTTTCGGTTATATTGGAGCCAACAAGTAAAGAACAGTTCGAAATATCAGTAAAAAGAAAAAGCTAAACATAAAAGGGCGTGATAGTCCATTCAGCTACCTCTAATAACAGATAATGTTTCTAGTCGAGACGTATACTAGGTCAACCAAACTGTATGTCTTCAGATATTGAGAGAATAGTTAGCAATCACCAGTCTTTGTGCTTGTTCCTCCTTACTCATATAAGGATGGTCCCCCGGGAATATAAGAGGAACCACCCCAATGTAGGTCGATACTGATGAATCTAAAAAGTTGAAGAGAGAAAAAGAAGCTTAAAAGCATAACAACATCTTATCATCACGTATTTGTGTCAAAAAGTGGTCGGTGGCCAGTGGACAAACTAAGTGTTATTATTATGCTCATCTAGCCATTGGAGAAAAAGGATACAACCAACGACTTGAGGATTTCCATCTGATATGATAACTTCTAATGCTTCTGTTGTCATTGCAACAGCTAATCCAGCTAAGCCATATCCAGATCCAAGTTCAATGACACTTTTCTGCCTTAAAAAGTCCAACAAATGTGTAACTCAGATCACTTTCAGGTGGAAAAATAAAATTCACATTCAATTTGACTTAGAACACATATGAAACCTGAACGTGTCTGGATGTGCCAAACAGTAGTAAGCAAGGACTTCCTCAGACGGCCATTGACCTACTCAAGAAGAAAGTCTATAAATTAGGACAGATTAGCAGCAATACAACAACAGCAACTACGCCTAATACAGAGCTAGTTGAGGTCGGCTAAATGAATCATGTCTATCCATTAGCAGCAGTCAAAGGATAAAATTAGATGGACCTTTTAGGTTGATTGAAACTGAATGCACAATCTCCTATACAAATAGCAAAACACACTTTAATTTGATAGCAGAGGTACTAGAGGAAACCTGTCCATTCAATAAGTAGCAAAAACATTACAGCCTGAATTTTAGGCCCAAAAGCAGATTATAAACTCCACAGTTGAGCTTTTACCAACATATTTTATGCTGAAACTTAATAAAGTGAAAATTCATATACACGTTTAAGAAACACTTAAAAAAAACTTTTTCATACTATAAGTATCTTTTCTTTCCTCAAATACTTTGCAAAATCTCAGAGAACCATCACATGCTCTCTCCTCATTTGTCATCAAATCACAGGGACCTCAAAGTTCAACATATGTCGTCTTCTCTATCATTCCTTTTTCAACATCTTGTTTTGTCTCCTTTTTCAACATATTCTCTTATTCTTGAAATTTTGACTACAAAGTTCAAAAGGTGTATGTCAAAACTCATGCCTTTAAGTCTTTAACAAAATGTCCTCTTTAAACTTGTTCAACATATTCTCTTATTCTTTGAAATTTGTGACTACAAAGTTCAGAAGGTGTATATCTGCTTAAAACATTTGCCTTTAACAAAAATGTCCACTTTTATAAGAATAGACAAGTTTCTCATACACTGTTCTATTTGAAAGAATAAAAGATCGTTTCAAAAAACTTTAAAGCTAAAGAAAACTATTTTACATAGAAAAAACCAGGGTAATAAAACAAGGATAAGCTACTTCATTCAAGTCTGGAAGCATTTGGCTTTCCTTATGGCATATGAAAAGGGATATTGCTGAAGCAAGTAGTCGGTCCTTCACTTCATCTGACAATAGTACGGAGTCATAGATAGTACTCTTTCTAAGCAATGAATCACTTTCGCAATATTAATAAATTATCCAAGTGTTTGGGTGATATTAGATTAATCAGCTCTACTCCTAGCAAACTCAAAGAACAAATGACAACAAGGGCGCCTCAGTTTTACTTCACAAGGTTTCCTCCTAGCATTCGGTCAGACTTCATATAAGGGAGAAAAATGGTTTCTCCATGCAGAGGCGGATCCAGTGTGAGAGTTACGGGTTCAATTGAACCCATAACTTTTGACGCGGAGTAGAAATTTATGTGTAAAAATTCATTAAAATTGCAAAAATAATAGATTTGAACCCATAGCTTTAAATATATAATGGGTTCAATGTTAAAAATCATAAAATTGAACCCATAGAATTTAAATCCTGAATCCGCCTCTGTCTCCATGAACAAATTCTATTATACTACGCAAAGGTAAAAACTTGGTGATGTCCTTTCTTATGGTGTTACTCCTCTAGATGCCTCTTCGAGCCCAGAGTATAACATAGTAATGATGCATATTGCATAATGATCTTTTTCATAACCTGGAGATGTAGATCCTTGAATAACTAATTCTACTCACTGAGGATCATGAGTTCTAGTGTTAATTAAAGATTTCTCATTTTACTAGAAACATCATGATTCAAATTGGAAAAGAACAAGTCAGCTGTTCCCGGAGTTTGTACATTAGGATTCTGAGTTCACAAAATAACCAAAAATAGAAAATGTAGTTATATTTGATAGATACTTACAGACAAGCCCAGTGTTGTCAATATCATATTTGTTACAGACCTCAAAGTCACTAAGATTCGCAATATCATCCACTCTCTGACTGCATCAAGTTCTAAGCATTAGAAACCATCAGAGCAGATCCACAATCAACCAGGTTGTTATAAATTGTAACCATTAACGAAATAATTACTATTGTTTAATTTTGGTTGCTTCTTTTTTGCAAGGCAGAAAAACCACAACACTTGCACCAGAAAATGAAATGGGACTTTTCAGTTATAACACATAGCATTTGGCTTCCATTAGAATGAAAAAAACCCAGAAAGTCTCAAACTTTTAAACTGAAACTCACTGGAGAAGAAGTTGAGGAGCATTGGCAACAGGCAATGTGTAGCAGAAAACAGCATCTCGCGAGCTGTGCAACTGCTTCTTCTCTGATAACGAAGAATCCAAGATTTCTTCAGGGGAATCTTTCTTCACACGGCATGGTATCAAATTGAAGCTGTGGGTTGCCTTTCTTGATATTCGCTGAATACCCACTTCAGATTGATTATCTAAAATACACCCAATTCCAGTTCAGATGATAAAAGATTAAAACTTTGACAAAAATGGGCTCTACACATATATGTTTTGATAGACCTGAATTGGATGAAGGACCACCAAGAATAGCACGTTTAAGAATCTTCCATCGAAGAGATGATGCATTTCTTGTTGAATTCGAGCTACTGTTTGCTTCCATCTTCCCAATCCTTGACCTGCTATTGCCACGTTTTACAGTTACTCCGTATTTCACTTCACAGTATAATTCGGGTATTCGATGAAACTACGACATCGTATAGCACGTATCCCACCAGACCCATATTTGAAATTTCACCAAATTCTTCAGAAATTTGAAAAGAAATATTTTATATTGAGTTTTCTTTTAGTAAAATGTTACTATCGACTCATACCATTACACTGATTTATTATTTTTCTTGTTACTGTCAAATGCGACTAATAATTTTGTTAAACAAATTAAGAACGTTACTGGTTAAATTTCAAAGTTTTACCTTCAGTGTAATTAAATTCGCCGTTATAGGCATTTGTCACTGTCCTTCTTTCTCTAATCTACATTCTGTCAGGGATAAGTTTGTCACCGCCTGTAAGAGTTACTCTTCTTCAGTTGTTCAGCGTTGCTTCGCTTTTTGACCTGGCGATTCTCAGGTTCTAACTCACTTTGTCATTGATTTTGTAGCAATTATTTGTTACTGATTTGATTAGTTGATAACACACTAGGATCTAGCATATAATTCCACCGGTGTTATTTACTCATTTCCTTACTCAAATTGCAGAAGGAACAAAACAAATTAAAACATTGAGGAAAAGTTTATGTAGTAGTTTCTTTTTTTCCAGGCTTTGAAGAGAAGTTCATTCAACAATTAAAATACTATAATAGGAAGAAATTTACAAGATTGATCACAAACAAATGTATGTAACAATATTGCCCTACGCAAATGCAAAAGAAATTTTTACACTATCAATGCAATTTAACCTCCTATCCTCAATAGTCAATACGGAACACTATATAAAATATATGCTTTTGAAAATGACCAAACAAAGTAAATGAGACTGCTAAAGTAGCATCTTTATGCACCAGTTAAAAAATTGGGCATCCATCAACCATAATACCTTCAGCAGTTGGACAAGAAGCCAAAGGGCATATGTCTGTATGACTTCCCCACCACTGAAGTCTAATATTCTCTTGTCCTAAGCAAAAGTACAACAATACACCCATGAATGCTAATCCTGCATCTAACGCTCCAGACTAAACATAATTGTGACGACTCCACAAATTCTTGTAGTATCTATATACAACAAATCCTGAAATAAAAGCAATAATGATCCAACTGTTGTAGTTGACAGCAGTAGCAGGTGGCATTTTGATTATTCCAGCTAATAACACAGGCACCGAGATCATTCTAATCCACTGGTGGTTAGGGAAAGCTTTCTGTAATAACCAAACAAATGCAGGAGCTACAGCTCCAAGTAGAAAAAACCAATTTGTAGCAGAGTAATAGCCAAGATTCCCATAAATCCTCTGCGACCCAATCAAACCCCAGATAACTGAGGCATCATAGAAAACATGATCAGTTGGACATGTCCATGGACTGTCTTGAGGAAGCAGAGCTCTATCACAAATATTTGGGACATTGTCCAGTAGCCACCATGCCGTTCCCAGATGTGCAAATGCTGATATTAAGGTTCCAATTACCTGAATAAATTGTTTACAGCAGAGAAAACTGTTTTGTGACAGGTCTTTATAAACCTAGGAACTAAGATAAGCTTTTTGAATTATGTTACTTCTCTTTTGCCAAAAAGATATAGTAAAAAGTTAACCTGAGCCATGAACATTGCCCGAGGGGGGATCCTTTATAATGTCCAAGTTTTAAGTCTTGTAGAAAGGTTAAACCTTGCTTCATACTGATATAGCCATACACCTTGAAGCACATATTAGCAGCTGGATATCCTGGATACAAGTATCCCATTATGTACTCCGTGATAATATTTAAACCAGGTGTCTGAGCGACAAAAATATTGGAACATCAGATTTGCCAAAGGAAGAAAACAATAAATTCACAACACTGACACCAAGCTATTATTGCAACTAATTTTACCTAATTGAGCAGTAACTATGTTACTGATGGACAAAATCACAGACTATCTCAAGCTGCTATTATACGGAACGGTAACCATGGGCTTACTTGGTTCGTGGTAGCAGTTATGACTCCAATTGGGAGGGTGAAAAAGAGGGCAAGACCACACGCTAGCAAGACACCCCACCATGGTAATTGGAGCTGGTTTTTGTAATATTCACATACAAATACAGTTGCTGCAATATTTATTACTAGAATAATTTGGAACCACCATTCAGGAACTTGCTTGTATTTCCTCATCAGCTTTGTGTGCACGTCCATTTTCTTCTCCTGTAAAGCAGACTTGCTGAGCTGCCATAGATCCCTGCACCTCTATTACTAGTCAACTGGTGTATCCACTCTCTACATCAGTGCAACAGTTAATTTCACGTATAGTTACTAAACTTTACACAGTATAACAATAAAGTAACAAAACAATTTTGTCACATTAAAGTAACTGAACTTTACCATTGCTACTATAACATCAAAGTATGCAGCTTACCGTCCATGAAAGAGGAAAACATGAACAACTGTGGCAGTGAGGCAAGCAAAGCTGAATGCATAGGTCAATGAAAGGAAAATGCTGAGATAAAGGCGACCCTCATGCTCATATTTCTCTAAATCAATGTGAAAGTTTTGGTCTATGATGCTTGAAATGTTGTAGTCTTGACCATTTTCTTTAAACAAGCCATCCGAGAATATTGGAAAGTTCTTGGCCTTGTAAACATTGAACCAGTACATCAGAGGTGTAACAACATACACGAGGAGAAAATAACCAACAGCTATATTTGCAGTAGCAAACCATGGGCTAGCTAGTGGGCTTCCAAGATAGGAGGATATACTAGACCAATCAAGCCCAATTGCACCTATCCCAAGACCATGCATCCCTGAACCCAACTGTTGGCCCAGGACAGAGGAAGGGTACAACCAACACAGCCAAGATATGGAACTTAGCATTGGGAAAAGGTAACCTGGAAAGACATAGTAAGCAAAGCTGCACACGAAAGCAATGAGGAAGAATTGGTTTCTTGTCAATCCATTCTTGCTTCTCTCTTCTTTATCGTGAAGGGCCCTGCCATTGGAAGGGAAAATCTAAAGGAGACGGACTTCAATATTTTTGACATATATATGTGTGTATGTGTAAAAGTATTACAAGTTCAACAAATATTAACTTTTTATATTATAATTTCAAAAAATTGATAGGTTCAATGGTGAAATTTAAAGGCCGAATTTATTAAGTTTAAATGCTGAATCGTCTTTGTATCAAATCAAAAATCAAATGAAGTCAGTGTCTAAAACTGACTTGTACCATGGTTTGAGTTAATTTGGTGTTAAATGTTTTTCCTTTAATCATCCTCCTTTTGTAATGGTGTCTCACATTCATGATAATTGCATAGAATGTCATGTTTATCGGACTATTCTGGAACATCTTTTTATTTTATTTTATTTTATTTTAATATTTTTTGTATTTTGGCTCGTGGTTGGAACTTTAGCCTGCTAGACATGATCTAGTACATTTTGCACTTATCTACCAAAATATGTAAATACCTTCTCAATTTTGTCGTCAAATTATTATAGGAAATGTTGGCAAACCAACTCAAAAGGTCGATGCATCAAATTCTACTTCTCTTGGGATTCCCTTTTTCTATTATCATAAATTCATAATGATAAATTTTCTTTTATTAGATATCCCAAATGAGGGACGATTCATTGTTTTGTATCAACATGCATGTATATTTATTACTTAACTCCGCAGCCTTTTAAAATACTCTCATTTCATAGTCCTTGCTTAATTATGCATTATGCACAAAATATAGTATTGTCAGAAGTTTCTACGGAATTACTTCAGAAAGAATACTGATGACGTCGTCATTTTGTCTGTTATCTTTAATTAACTGGTTGAACAGAATTTCCATATCCACCGTTAAACCGAAAAAAAGAGAGCTAAAAAAACAAAACAAAACAATCCAACTTTACATGGATTCAATTAAGTGAGTCTATACATATTTATAAACCAACATATGTAGTGAATTATTTTTGGATAAAACGTTGACCCAAATAGACCACTTATCATTTAGATTTTAGAATTCTTATGGAAAAGGCATTTTTTCTTTTTCTTTCCTTTTTATGTTAAATACTCTGATGGGCGTGTATCAGTATGTCACGTATTTCTCTTTAACTCCATCGTGGAAATGTTTATGCTCACCGGATATCTTGCTATAGTATATATTACATTAGTATTATTTTTAAATAATGGAATGTCCTTTGCAAAATGCTATTCATTCCAGATCACCGAACAAGACAGACAAAAGATGTCGGCCATTAGTAATCTACTACCCCCTCTATCCCAAAAGAAATGTTGCGCTGAAAAAGAAATGTTGCAGCTGAAAGAGTAAGCTGTTGAGACTTGAGCATATAAATCTTTTTTTTATTTTTGTATAAATTAAAACTGATTTCTGAAAACTTTAAGATAAGATCTAGAGATTCAAAATATCGTAAGAAGAATCATACATCACAACATTTCATACTTACGATAATTTTGCTGTAGTAGCCATACCTGAATAGGGACACCTGGACAAGATTTTGGGGCCACCACATGGCCGCGGGCTCAACCAAATACCGGCGAAAAATACCAGCCCAACCAAACCCCAAAACTTGCGTCGTAATAACGACGATCAACGCCACCCAAAAACTCAACTTCTGCTTGTAGAACAACTTCACGGCACTCACCACGTGAATCGCATAAGGATTCCCGGCGCCTGAGTTAGCAAAGATCGTGATAAGCACGTGTTCTTTCACGTTGAATGGGCCGGGATTCAGTGTGAACTCCCACTTGCTTCCTTTGAAAAAACTTCGGTCCGTAATGGCCTTGGATGAGGTGACCTAATGGGACCACCGCAATTTGGGCGGAGATGGAGGTGATGGTGAGCGGCTCACGGCGGTACCAGAAGAACTGGTTGAGGAAAGAGAGGAGGAAACAAGTAATAGTGCCGGGAACCCACATGCGGAAAGTGACGACCGGAAAAGTGGGGTCGTCGGTGATGGGAACAGTGAGTGCCACCTGTTCAACCGGAGAGTTATCGTCATCTTCGCTTTGAACTGCAAATGTGTGATGTTTTTTTAAAGAGAAATGAAAGAATTAATAGGAGTAATTGGAAGATCAAATGGAGGGAGGATCAGTGAATGCTTACGAAGTGGAGCTGAGATTTCTGAGTGTTGCTCCGCAACATTCATTATTTCTTTTCGGTCTTCAAGTTTTTGCTAAGGTGGAATGATGAGTAAAGGGACGATGAAACTTAGCAGGCCTTTTGACATAAAAATTGTACTTTTCTTTAAAAAGAAATAGTATTTAAATTTAAGTTAAAAAATATTATTTAAAATTTGAAATTATGTTACACATGTATTTTACTTTAAAAAAAAAATTATAATTTTGTGAATACAAAAAAAAAAAACTTTGCAAGATTTCACAGATAAAAAATCGCAAAAAAAAAAAAAAAAAAAATTTTATGGACGAACTGGTCCTTACTTTCAGTCTATCACTTCACGTAATAGTCTCTCTCGGCTGAAGACAAATATAGCAAAAAATCAATGACCTGGAACGCACAAATTGGAATATTACCTGCTACTGTTAATTTTCTTTTCTTGTTGGTTTTTAAGGAAAAACAAATAGAGGCTTTAATGGTATATTCACTATTTTTTAAGTAATTATGCTCACTTTATTACATTAGATGGATGGTAGAAACTTTTTTATGATTTGTACGAAATGAAGAACGGATTGTAAAATTTTCTGAGTGTATTTCATCTCTGTCACTTACATGTATATATACACTTACATCGGAAGAATAAAGAATGGCAGAAAAGAGAAACTTTGTATAGGTAACGACTTGACCGGTCGTTTCGAGAGTTATAGCCCCGTTTTTCCTATTTCTACTTCTTTTGTGTTCTTCAGTTATATTATGATATGTCGGGTTAGTTGGTTCGGGTCCGGAGTGGTTTTGGAGTGAAATGAGACACTTAGTCTCTTTATAAAAAGCTTAAGTTGGAAAACTCAACCGGATATTGATTTATGTGTAAACGATCTCAAATTTAATTTTTGATGGTTCCGTTAGCTCCGTTAGGTGATTTTAGACTTAGGAGCATGTTCGGAATGTGATTTGGAGGTCCGTAGTGGAACTAAGCTTGAATTGGCGAAAGTTTGAAATTTGGCGATTTTGGTCAGCAGTGAAAAATTTGATATCGGGGTCGAAATGAATTTTCGGAAATTGAAATAGGTTCGTAGTGTCATTTGTGACGTGTGTGTAAAATTGAGGTCATTCGGACGTGGTTTGATAGGTTTCGGCGTCGTTTGCGGAACTTAGAAGTTTGGAAGTTCTTAGGCTTGAATCCGAGGGTAATTTGGTGTTTTGATATTGTTTTGAGTGATTCGAAGGTTCGACTAAGTTCGTATAAGGTTATATGACTTGTTGGCATGTGTTGATTGAGGTCCCGAGGGCCTCGGGTGTGTTTCGGGTGGTTAACGGATCAAGTTTGAAGTTTGGAGAATTGCTGAAGTTGGCATGTTGCTGGTGTAATCACACCTACGAGGGTATCGCCGCAGGTGCGGTGGGATTGACGCAGGTGCGGAAGTGTGTTGGATTGGGGAAAACTGCAGGTGCGAGTGGATGTACGCATCTACGAGCCCGCAAGAGCGGGTAGTTGCCCGTAGAAGCGGAAGAGAGGAGGTCTGGCAATGGCCGCATGTGCGAGGTCTTTTCCGCACCTGCGAGGTCGCAGAAGCGAATAGGGAGCGTAGGTGCGGATATGGGGATTTAAGTGAATTTCCGCATATGCGGAGATTTTTGCGCAAAAGCGGTACCGTAGGGTGCGCATTTTGAGTTGCAGGTGCGAAAAGCCTGGGCAGAACCTATAAATAGAATACTTCGCGAATTTTTGCTCATTTCCACCATTTTCAAGTCGGACCTTGGAGCTTTTGGAGTGGTTTTTGAAGGGGATTCAAGGGCTTTCACATAGGTAAGTTGCTTGAGCTCTAATACTCCTAGCTATGGTATTTTTTCATTGTTTTCTCATCTAATTAGTGGGGTTTTGAAGTGAAAATTGGGGGTTAGGGCTTGAGAATTGGAGAGTGACCTTTGGGGTTTTAGAGGGGCAAATGAGGTCGGATTTGGATAAATTTGGTATGGTTAGACTCGTGAGTGAATGGGCTTTCAGATTTTGTGACTTTTGTTAGATTTCGGGACGTGATCCCGGGGGCCCGGATTTGAGTCGATTTCGGGTTTTGGCTCTAATTTAGTAGTTTTCTTGTGGAATTGATCCCTTTATCCTTTATTGATTGTGTTGTATTACTTGTGGCTAGATTCGAGACGTTTAGAGGCCGATTTGAGAGGCAAAGGCATCGCGGAGTAGGATTTTGCTCGGATTGAGGTAAGTAACAGTCTTAAATTTAATTTTAAGGGTATGAAACCCTGAGAATTGGTATAATGTGATATTTGGAGGTGACGCACATTCTAGGTGACGGGCGTGCGAGCATGCACCGTGAGGGATTGTGACTTGGTCCGTCCCGTGAGACCGTAAAGTCGAATAGCCATTGTTATTACTTGTTTTTCCTTGTCTTTGAACAATTGACTGCCTTTCATGTTAGAAACCATGCTTAGGCCATATGATATCACTATTGGGACATGCAACGGTCGTATAGTTGTTGAATTGACCGCTAATTGCTGTCTTGTACTCAGTCACAGTCTTATTGTGTGTTATATCTATGTTTTCTCTCATTTCTTGTTGATACTTGTTGTATTCCCTATTTGGGCTGGTTATTATGATATTCTATGAGCCCGAGGGGCTGGAGAGATTAGTGACTGAGATAAGGCCTGAGTGTCGGGTTGAGAGCTGTGTGAGATATATTAGATTGGGCTGCACGCCGCAGCAATATTGGATCGGGTTGCATGCCGCAACAGTATTGGGTCGGGCTGCACGCCACAACAATATATAGCGCTTGGGTTGTAGGAGCCCCTCCAGAGTCTGTACACCCCAAGTGAGTGCATGTACCTTTGATTGTGAGTATTGAGGCTGAGAGCCGAGTGATTGAGCTATTGAGATAAATGAGTGATAGTAGCCTTGTGAGGCTGTACTTGTTCTTATTTTGATGTTGCACTTCGTTGCTAATTGTTGTTGTTGTGAAATTTTCTGGAGGGTTTATATTGTTGTACTTGAGCTCAAAATGTTTTAATTTAAAACACCGAATTAAAAGCATGCCTACTTTTCTTGCTGAAATTACTGAAATGAACTGCATATGTGTAGCTCGTCACTGCTTCTCAGTTCCTTATTTAATTTTGTTACTTACTGAGTTAAAAGTACTCACGTTACTCCTTGCACCTTGTGTGCAGATTCAGGTGTGACTGGACGTGGAGGTCATTGAGTTCGTGCGCAGTTGATCTTCCGGAGATTTATGAGGTAGCTGTTGGCGTTCACAGACCTTGTGCTCCCTCCTTATTATCTTTCTTCCTCTGTATTGATATCTAGACGCAGACTATTGTAGACACTGTCTTTCAGATTGAGAGTCTATTTGCTCATGACTTAGTGACACCCCGATGTCGGGCTAATTTTTCGCACTTATGTTTTATTTGGGTTTTATCCCGTATTTATGAGAAATTTCGGTTATTTTAAATGTCTTAATTAATTTATATTAAATTTTGAAAGTGTTTTGGAAAGGTCGGCTTGCCTAGTACCACGATAGGCGCCATCACAACGGGTTAGGTTTTGGGGTCGTGACAAGTTGGTATCAGAGCCTAGGTTACATAGGTCTCACGAGTCATGAGCGGGTTTAGTAGAGTCTTGCGGATCGGTACGGAGATGTTTGTACTTATCTTCGAGAGGCTGCAGAACCTATAGGAAAATTCCACATTCTTGAATTCTTATCGTGCGAATCTGTTGATTCTAGTAACTGAACATGTGTTGTTTCGTTCTCTCACATATGGTGAGGACTCGTACTACCGTTCAGGAGGGCCAGCCACCAGTACCACCAGCCAGGGCCACGATAGAGGCCGTGGTAGGGGCAGAGGTGCAGCCCGCACAGCAGTTAGGGCAGTACTTGCAGATCCACCAGTTTCCCCAGATCAAGACCAGATTTCAGTTGTTGATGCACCAGCTCAGGCACCACCTGTGCCTAGGCCTTAGCTCAGATTCTGACTGCATGTACCAGTCTTGCTCAGGCGGTCTCTGTTCCGGCCGCAGCAGCCACTTCTCAGGCCGGGAGGGTTCTCAGACTCCTATTGCTCGCACACCAGAGTAGGTGGTACAGGGATTCCAGACACCGGGGGCACTACCAGCTCAGCAGGTTACAACTGCTCAGGACTATATTGTTCCTGCTATGCCTGAGGATGAGCAACATAGATTGGAGAGGTTTGGGAGACTCCAGCCTCCATCTTTCAATGGTGCAGAGAGAGAGGATGCACATGGTTTCTTGGACAGGTGTTAGAGGATACTCCGTACAACATGTATTCTGGAGACTAGTGGGGTCTCGTTCACTACCTTTCAGTTATCTGGGGCTGCATTCAGTTGGTGGGAGGCTTACGAGAGGCGTAGGCCAATCGGCGCAGCACCCCTTACTTGGCAGCAGTTCTCCGTTATCTTTCTGGGGAAGTTCGTGCCTCAGTCCCGCAGAGAGGAGCTGCGTAGACAGTTTGACCAGCTTCGTCAGGGTGATATGTCTGTGATGCAGTATGAGATGCGATTCTCGGAGTTGGCTTGTCATGCTATCTGGTTGGTTCCCACAGATAGGGAGAGGACCAAGAGGTTTATAGATGGCCTCACTTATCAGTTGTGATTGCTTATGACCAGAGAGAGAGTGTCTGGTGCTACTTTTGATGAGGTTGTCAACATTGCTCGTCAGATTGAGATGGTTCATAGTCAGGAGAGGGTTGAGAGGGAGACCAAGAGGCCTCGTGGACAGGGAGGATTTAGCGGTACTCCTTCTGGGGGTCAGTTCCAGCACGGTAGATGTCGTCCATTCATACATGCTCAGGCGGCTCGCCTAGTTCATTGTGGTGCATCATCTGGCCATGGTTCTCACAGTTATCAGCAGGGTCATTCATATCTTGGTGCCCTTCCAGCGCAGATTTCTTCTCATGCTCCATCGGGTCAGGGTTTGTCTATGTCAGGTCTTTCTGCTAGTTATCCCGGTGCTCGGGGCTCCCTTCAGTCCCCAGCACCAGCACCGGGGTGTTGCTATGAGTGTGGGGAGTTTGGTCATATGAGGAGAGAGTGTCCCCGTCTAGTGGGAGGTCTCGCTCCGTAGAGGAGTCAGTCTATGTCATCAGCATCAGTTCCTTCACCACCCGCCCAGTCAACTAGGGGTCGCCCGAGAGGGGGAGGCAAATCAGGGGTTGGCCAGACCCGTTTCTATGCTCTTCCTGCCAGACCAGATGCTATTGATTCGGATGTTGGGATTATATGTATTGTCTCAGTTTGCCACAGAGGTGCCTTTGTATTATTTGACTCTGGTTCCACTTATTCATATATTTCCTCGTATTTCGCTCATTTTTTGGATATACCCCATGAGTCTTTAGTTTCATATGTTCATGTATCTACTCTTGTAGGTAATATTATTATTGTGGACCGCGTATATCGGTCATGTGTGGTGACTATTGGGGGTTTGGAGGCCCGAGTAGATCTCTTGTTGCTTAGTATGGTCGATTTTGATGTGATATTGGGTATGGATTAGTTGTCTCCATGTCATGCCGTTATAGATTATCACGCTAAGACAGTGACGTTGGTGATGCCGGATTTGCCGAGGGTTGAGTGGAGCGATTCTATAGACTATGTACCTAGTAGGGTGATCTCATATTTGAAGGCTCAGTGGATGGTTGAGAAGGGTTGTCTATCCTATTTGGCTTTTGTGAGGGATGTTAGTGCAGAGATTCCTGCCATTGATTCTGTTCCGGTGGTACGTGACTTTCCAGATATGTTTCCTGCAGACTTGTCGGGCATGACACCTGACATGGATATTGACTTTGGTATTGATTTGGTGCCGGACACTCAGCCCATTTCTATCCCACCGTATCGTATGACACCGACGAAGTTGAAGGAGTTGAAAGAACAGCTTCAGGAACTCCTTGGTAAGGGGTTTATTCGGTCTAGTGTGTCACCTTGGGGTGCGCCGGTACTATTTGTAAAGAAGAAAGATGGTTCTATGAGGATGTGCATTGACTACAGGCAGTTGAACAAGGTCACAGTCATGAACAAGTATCCTTTGCCACGTATTGATGACCTATATGACCAGCTTCAGGGGGCGAGGGTGTTCTCCAAGATTGATTTGAGGTCAGGGTATCACCAGCTGAAGATTCGAGATTCGGATATTCTTAAGACAGCTTTCAGGACCCAATATGGCCATTATGATTTCTTAGTGATGTCTTTTGGGCTGACCAATGCCCCACCAGCGTTCATGCATTTGATGAACAGTGTATTCCAGCCTTATTTGGACTCATTCGTTATTGTATTCATTGATGACATCCTGGTGTACTCTCGTATCCAGGAGGAGCATGCTCAATATCTGAGGATTTTATTATAGAGCTTGAGGGAGAAGAAGCTTTATGCAAAGTTCTCCAAGTGTGAGTTTTGGCTCGGTTCAGTAGCATTCTTGGGGCACGTGGTGTCTAGTGAGGGTATTCAGGTGGATCCATAGAAGATAGAGGCGGTGCAGAGTTGTCCTAGACCGTCCTCAGCCACGGAGATTAAGAGCTTTCTTGGTTTGGCGGGCTATTACCGTCGCTTTGATGAAGGATTTTCATCTATTGCATCGCCCTTGACCAAATTGACCCAAAAGGATGCTCCATTCAGGTGGTCGGATGAGTGTGAGGAGAGCTTTCAGAAGCTCAAGACTGCCTTGACCAAAAACTAAAGTGTTAGTTCTGCCATCAACTTGAGGTTCTTACATTATGTATTATGATGCCTCGAGAATAGGTATTGGATGTGTGCTGATGCAGGAGGGTAGGGTGATTGCTTATGCTTCGTGCCAGTTGAAGACCCATGAGAAGAACTATCCTGTCCATGATCTTGAGTTAGTAGCTATTGTTCACGCCCTGAAGATTTGGCGGCATTATCTGTACGGGGTTCATTATGAGATCTATACTGATCACCGGAGTTTGTAGCATCTGTTAAAGCAGAAGAATCTTAATTTGTGCCCGCGGAGATGGTTGGAGCTTCTCAAGGACTATGATATCACTATTTTGTACCATCCGGGGAAGGTCAATGTGGTGGCTAATGCTTTAAGTCGTCGGGCAGAGAGTTTGGGGAGTTTAGCATATCTTCTAGCAGCAGAGAGACCTTTGGCATTGGATGGCCAGCTCGCTGGCCAGCTTGTCATATTGGATATTTCGGAGTTAAGTCAGGTATTGGCTTGTATGGTCTCCAAGTCTTCTCTTTATGATCGTATCAGGGAACGTCAGTATGATGATCCCCACTTGCTCGTTCTTCAGGACAGGGTTCAGTGAGGTGATGCTAGGGATGTGACTATTGGTGATAACAGCGTGTTGAGGATGCAGGGCCGGATATGTGTGCCTAATGTAGATGCGCTCCGAGAGTTGATTCTTGAGGAGTCCCACAACTCGTGGTATTCCATCCATCCGGGTGCTGCGAAGATGTACCAAGATTTGAGACAACACTATTGGTAGAGGCAGATGAAGAAGGATATAGTTAGGTTTGTGGCTCGGTGTCTCAACTGTCAGTAGGTTAAGTATGAACATCAGAGAGCGGGTGGCTTACTTCAGAGGTTAGAGATCCCAGAGTGGAAGTGGGAGCGGATCACCATGGACTTCGTAGTTGGGCTCCCACGGACTTCGTGGAAGTTCAATGCTATTTGGGTTATTGTGGATTGGCTGACAAGTCCACGCACTTCATTCCAGTTGGTACTACTTACTCTTCAGAGCGGTTGGCTGAGATTTACATCTGAGAGATTGTTCGCCTGTATGGTGTCCCAGTTTCTATCATTTCAAATAGGAGTACTCAGTTTACATCGCAGTTTTGGAGGGCCATGCAGCGAGAGTTGGGTACTCAGGTTGAGTTGGGCACGGCCTTTCACCCTCAGACGGACGGACAGTCCGAGCGCACTATCCAGATATTGGAGGACATGTTACATGATTATGTCATTGACTTTGGGGGTTCATGGGACTAGTTTCTGCCGCTTGCGGAGTTTGCATATAACAACAGTTATCAGTCGAGAATTCAGATGGATCCGTACGAGGCTTTATATGGAAAGAGGTGTAGATCTCCAGTAGGATGGTTTGAGTCAGGTGAGGCTAGGCTCTTGGGTACAGACTTGGTCCAGGATGTATTAGACAAGGTGAAATTAATTCAGGAGCGGCTTCGCACGGCGCAGTCTAGGCAGAAGAGCTATGCGGACAGGAAGGTCCGTGATGTGTCTTTTATGGTTGGAGAGAAGGTTTTGCTAAAGGTATCACCCATAAAGGGTGTTATGAGGTTTGGGAAGAGGGGCAAGTTAAGCCCCCGGTTCATTGGGCCTTTTGAGGTGCTTCGGAGGATAGGGGAGGTGGCTTATATGCTTGCCATGCCACCCAGCTTGTCGAGTGTGCACTCAGTGTTTCATGTTTCCATGCTCCGGAAGTATATTGGAGATCCGTACCATATTTTGGACTTCAGCACAGTTCAGTTGGAGGGTGATATGGCTTATGATGTGGAGCCGGTGGCCATTTTGGATCGGCAGGTTCGAAAGTTGAGGTCAAAGGACATAACTTCAGTGAAGGTGCAGTGGAAAGGCCAGCCAGCCGAAGAGGCTATATGGGAGATTGAGCGGGAGATATGGAGCAGATATCCACACCTATTTGAGACTCTAGGTATGTTTCTAGACCCGTTCGAGGATGTAAAGATCCGACCGGTCATTTCGAGAGTTATAGCCTCGTTTCCCCCATTTCTACTTCATTTGTGTTCTTCAGTTATATTATGATATGTCGGGGTTAGTTGGTTCGGGTCCGGAGTGATTTTAGAGTGAAATGAGACACTTAGTCTCTTTATTAGAAGCTTAAATTGGAAAAGTCAATCGGCTATTTGCTTATGTTTAAATGATTTCAGATTTGAATTTTTATAGTTCCGTTAGCTCCGTTAGGTGATTTTGGACTTAGGAGTGTATTCGAAATGTGATTTGGAGTTCCGTAGTGGAATTAAGCTTGAATTGGCGAAAGTTAGAAATTTGGCAATTTTGGTCGGCAGTGGAAAATTTGATATCGGGGTTGAAATGGATTTCCAGAAGTTGGAGTAGGTTCGTAGTATCATTTGTGACGTGTGTGTAAAATTTGAGGTCATTCGGAGGGTAATTTGGTATTTTGATGTTATTTTGAGTGATTTGAAGGTTCAACTAAGTTCGTATGAGGTTATACGACTTTTTGGCATGTTTGATTGAGGTCTCGAGGGCCTTGAATGTCTTTCGGGTGGTTAACGGATCATGTTTGAAGTTTGGAGAATTGCTGAAGTTGACATGTTGCTGGTGTAATCGGACCTGCGGGGGTATCGCCGCAGGTGCGACGCCGCAGGTGCGGTGGGATTAACGTAGGTACGGAAGTGTGTTGGATTGGGGAAAACCGTAGGTGCGAGTAGGTGTGCGCATCTGCAAGCCCGTAGAAGCGGAAGTGAGGAGGTCTAGCAGTGGCCGCAGGTGCGAGGTCTTTTCCGCACGTGCGAGGTCGGAGAAGTGAATAAGGAGCGCAGGTGAAGAGATGGGGATTTAAGTGAATTTCCACAGATGCGGAGATTTTTGTGCAAAAGCGGTGCGTATTTTGAGCCGCAGGTGCGAAAAGCCTGGGCAGAACCTATAAATAGAAGACTTCGTGAATTTTTGCTCATTTCCACCATTTTCAAGTCGAACCTTGGAGCTTTTGGAGTGATTTTTGAAGGGGATTCAAGGGTTTTCACATAGGTAAGTTGCTTGAGCTCTAATACTCCTAGCTATGGTGTTTTCCCGTTGTTTTCTCATCTAATTAGTGGGGTTTCGAAGTGAAAATTTGGGGTTAGGGCTTGAGAATTGGAGAGTGAACTTTGGGGTTTTGGAGGGGCAAATGAGGTCGGATTTGGATAAATTTGGTATGGTTAGACTCGTGAGTGAATGGGCTTTAGGATTTTGTGACTTTTTTCAGATTTCGGGACGTGGGCCCGAGGGGCCGGGTTTGAGTCGATTTCGAGTTTTGGCTCTAATTTAGTAGTTTTCTTGTGGAATTGATCCCTTTATCCTTTATTGATTGTGTTGTATTATTTGTGGCTAGATTCGGGACGTTTGGAGGCCGATTTGAGAGGCAAAGGCATCGCAGAGTAGGATTTTGCTCGGATTGAGGTAAGTAACATTCTTAAATCTGGTTTTGAGGGTATGAAACCTCGAGAATTGGTTTAATGTGATATTTGGAGGTGACGCACATGCTAAGTGATGGGCGTGCGAGCATGCACCGTGAGAGATTGTGGCTTGGTCCGTCCCGTGAGACTGTAAAGTTGAATAGCCATTGTTATTACTTGTTTTTCCTTGTCTTTGAACAATTGACCGCCTTTCATGTTAGAAACCATGCTTAGGCCATATGATATCACTATTGGGACCCACAACGGTCGTATACTTGTTGAATTGACTGCTAATTGTTGTCTTGTACGCAGTCACAGTCTTATTGTGTGTTATATCTCCGTTTCCTCTCATTTCTTGTTGATACTTGTTGTATTCCTTATCTGGGCTGGTTATTATGATATTCTGTGAGCCCGAGGGGCTGGAGAGGTTAGTGACTGAGATAGGGCCTGAGTGCCGGGTTGAGATCTATGTGAGATATATTGGATCGGGCTGCACGTTGCAACAATATTGAATCAGGTTGCACGCCGCAATAAGCCTTCGGGCCATATATCGGATCGGGCTGCACGTCGCAGCAGTACTTGGATTGGGCTGTACGCCGCAATAATATATGGATCGGGTGGCACGCCGCAACAGTATTGGGTCGGGCTGCACGCCACAACAATATATAACGCTTGGACTGTAAGAGCCCCTTCAGAGTCTGTACACCCCCAGTGAGCGTAGATAAATTTGATTGTGAGTATTGAGGCTGAGAGCTTAGTGATTGAGTTGTTGAGATAGATGAGTGACAGTCGCCCTGTGAGGTTGTACTTGTTCTTATTTTGCTGTTGCACTTCATTGCTAATTATTGTTGTTGTGAAATTTTCTGGAGGGCTTATATTGTTGTACTTGAGCTCGAAATATTTTTATTTAAAACACCGAATTGAAAGCATGCCTACTTTTCTTGCTGAAATTACTGAAGTGAACTGCATATGTGTAGCTCGTCACTGCTTCTCAGCTCCTTATTTAATTTTGTTACTTATTAAGTTCGAAGTACTCACGTTACTCCCTGCACCTTGTGTGCAGATTCAGGTGTGACTGGACGTGGAGGTCATTGAGTTCGTGCGCAGTTGATCTTTCGGAGATTTACGAGGTAGCTGCCGGCGTTCGCAGACCTTGTACTCCCTCCTTATTATCTTTCTTCCTCTATATTGATATCTAGACGCAAACTATTGTAGACACTGTCTTTTAGATTGAGAGTCTAGTTGCTCATGACTTAGTGACACCCCGATGTCGGGCTAACTTTCTGCACTTATGTTTTATTTGGGTTTTACCCCGTATTTATGAGAAATTTCAGTTATTTTAAATGTCTTAATTCATTTCTGTTAAATTTTGAAAGTGTTTTGAGGAAAGGTCGGCTTGCCTAGTACCACGATAGATGCCATCACGACGGGTTAGGTTTTGGGGTCGTGATAGTATACTTGTCCTATTCTAATTTGCCTACTAATAACAAATATATTCTTTCTACTCAACTAATTATATTCCCTCGCATGTTAGTCACGTGAGGGAAGCTTCTAATATTAACATTATCAAATGGTCTATAATTAATATATCATGAGTTAATTTGCTTGATCCAAAGGTTCTGGATCCTCCACGTGTTCCAAACAATCCACTGAATATAACCTATGTAACATAGGTTATATCGAAGATAGCCACTTTGGTCTGAGAACAGAACATATGAGATTTTTTCTTCTAGGTCTTCTTCTTATTCTTCTTCATTTCCTCTTCTCTATCTGTAGGCAAAGCTCCATGAAAATCATAATTAAGATGGGGTTTCTTCTTCCCAACACCACCCCTCAAGTTGGAGGGGAACCTTGTGACCCCTAACTTGCCCAAACTCTATCGATGAGAAACCCTATAAAGAGGCTTTGTGAAGAGGTCTGCGAGCTGAGCTTTATAAGGGACAAAATAAAGAGTGATTAACCCCGAAAGAAACTGTTGGCGCACAAAATGACAGTCAATTTTGACATGTTTTGTGCGTTAATGAAAAACGAGGTTACAGGCGATATGGTTGCTGCTTTGCTATCAGAGAGAAGAGGAATTGGTAGATTGACTGGTGCAGAGAGATCCTCAAGTACTCGTACTAACCACGTAAGCTCTGCAGTTACCCTTTTCATAGATCTGTATTTTGCTTCTGCAAAAGATAAAGAAATTGATACATGCTTATTTGATTTCCAAGAAATAGGAGCTCCTACTAGTGTTATGAAGAAACCACTGACGGACCTCCTTGAATCCTTGCAAGAGGCCAATCAGCGTCGTAAAATACTAGCAAGGAAAATGATGGTTCAGCTGAAAGAAGAATACCTTGGCCTGGATCAGAGCAGAGGTATTTGAGTACTCGTAAAGCAGCAGAGATGTGAGAAACACATGGTTTCTGCATGTATTGACTGAGGGTGAGTACAACAAAAGAAAGATCTGGTCGAGTATTAGTTTTTCCGACCAAGTGACGAAATATAGTGGGATTTTGCAGAGGTTGGCCATCATCAGCTTGAAGCTCGGAGGAAGAATCCAAAGGAGAGCTGACTCGAGGCAAATGAGACACATCAAACTCCTTCAACATGTCTAAGGTAAATTTCCTTTGACTCGCAATAAATCCTGCCTTTTCTCTCAAAATTTCCATGCCTAGAAAATAATATATATTTCCCAAATTCTTGACTTTGAACTCAGTATTCAGAAAATACTAGATGCTTTGAATTTCGTCTAAGTCATCTCTTGTGAGTAGTACGTCATCAACATAGACAACTAGGATAGAAATAAGACTTCATGTGCGTTTAAAAAATAGAGAGTAGTCATTCAGTGATGAAGAGTATCCCTTAAAACTTAGAGCCCTGCAAGCCTATCATACCATTGCCTAGAAGCTTGTTTTAAACCATATAATGATTTCCTCAAAAAACAGGCATGTTTGGGGCTAGGAAGGTCTAATCCTGCTGGGAACCTCATGTACACCTCTTCTTGTAGATCCCTATGCAAAAATACATTGTTGGCATCTAATTGAGAAACATTCCAGTCTTTCTTGGTTGCAATAGTAAGTAGACACCTTATGGTTGTCATCTTTACCACTGGTGAGAAAGTCTCGCTATAATCTATCCCTTCTTTTTGGATATCCCCCCTGACCACTAACCTTGCCTTCAACCTTTCAATTCTTCCATCTGACAAGTGCTTTACCTTGTACACCCATTTACAAGGCAAAGATCTTTTTCCTTTAGGTAATTCAACTGCATCCCATGTGTGGTTATCCTCTAGAGCTTTAATCTCTGCATTCATATCTTCTACCCACCCTGGATGTTGACAAGCCTGGCTAAAGGTATAAGGTTCTGTTAGGGTAGAAAGGGATTGCATTACATGTTGATTATTAGGTGAGAGAGATGAAAAACAATATTCCCTAGGCTTGCAAGGTTGAGCAAAACAAGTTGTGGCTACATCTGTGAACATGATACTACAACACACATAGTCTTTCAAGTAGATTGGTTTATTAGAAACCCTGCCTGACCTTCTGTCACGACCCCAAATTCCCTCTGTAGGATGTCGTGATGGCACCTAGTCTCTAAGACAAGGTAAGCCTATCAATGCTGAATAACATAATAGAAAATTGAAATAAAAGAAACATCAATTCAAATAATTACAACTCCCAAAACCCGGTAGAAATAAGTCACAAGCTTCTAAGAATTTATTCTAGATGTCTCTATACATCAAAGTCTAAAGAAAATAAGGAAAAATAATATAATAAAGATAGAAGGGGACTCTGAGGTCTGCTGACGCTGGCAGATATGCCTTGAAGTCTCCGCGTACGGTTATTTCACTAATGCCCGATCTGATAGGAAGTACCTGAATCTGGACAAAATAATGTGCATAAGTGTAATATAAGTACACCACAGCGGTACCCAATAAGTGCCAAGCCTAACCTCGGTAGAGTAGTGACGAGGTCAGGTCAGGCCCTACTGGAATAATAAAAGATAAGGGAGAAAAGTTTAACAATATAATAATAATAATAATAATAATAATAATAATAATAATAATAATAATAATAATAATAATAATAATAATAATAATAATAATAATAATAATAATAATAATAATAATAATAATAATAATAATAATAATAATAATAATAATAATAATAATAATAATAATAATAATAATAATAATAATAATAATAATAATAATAATATGTCACAATTTAACTACACAGAATAAGGGCAAATAATACCTCGCGGAAGGAAAACAGAAATTTACAACTTTAAGGAACACAACAAAATAACCAAAGGCAATATAGCTGAAGACAATAAATTTGTGTCAGGAAAATAATCGAGATTGAAAAATATTGCAACAATCGTAGTATTTGATTTCAAATATTTGAATGTACAATCTCTATGAATCCTCTGATTCTTCTTTCCAATAATAAATAAATTCAAGGGCCTTTGAGCTTGATCTTGAATCTATATGTATTTCCACGAACGATGATCTTGAATTCAACTGGCACGAACTTTGATTCGAACTCGTACTCCTTGAATCTTGACTTGTTCTTCGTTCTTGAGCTTGAACTTGATTTCTTGAGCTTGAAGTTCTTCGTTCTTGAGATTGAACTTGATTTCTTGAACTTAAACTTGATTGCTTGAAGCTTGAAACTTGTAGAGAAATTTGTGGCGTTTGATCCACGAGCTTTTTCTTGCTTCTTGTTATAACTTCTGGTCTCTTTTCTCGGTTATGAAAACCCCTATTTATAGTTGTGGGGGAGGGGGAGGGAGGGAGAGTTATGATAAGAACAAACTCTTTCCGACCAATCAGACTGAAGTGTGACAAGGCCGCATTTGATTGGCCAGAATATGACACTTGCACATGTGGAGCGTTTTCATTAGCCTTTTAATTTGGCTTGGCATGCCTTATCATTTTGACACATGGCACGATCCTATTGGCTCTTCCGTTTGACTTAGCGTGCCACGTCATTTCACGTGTGGCACCAAACTGGGCCTCTAGGAAGATGATATCTTGGGCCTAATAAAATGTGCTCATCACTTTAGTCCAATTAAATGGTCTAGCCCAACGGATTAAGACTTACTCATTTAGTCCATATGTATTGGACTTATATAATTAATTCAATTATATATTAGCCCATAATATTTATTTGGACCAATATATCTTGAATTTAGAATATAATCCAAATTATTTTATTGAATCTAAATTCAATAAGCTTTGTATGCCTACAAATTCCCCCCACTTCAAAAGTCGTCGCATTTAACAACTAGACTTGAAGTAATATGAAGCAACGTCCTTCCCTCTCTTTCTTTTCACATAAAGCTTAACCCATCCTTCTAAAAAGTAATAATGATAACTACAAAGCTTGAAACACTAAGGTTCCAAATTCAGTCACGATGAACACCGTATTTGTTTGCTAATGTTCCATTTTGACTTTGGCCAAAATGGAGAATCATAATTGTCATAGGTATAGTATACTTGCCATTCAAGATTAATTAAATAATCTCAAATCCAACTCATAGCATTGCATGATATTTTGGCATTTTCCTGCACAAGTGCCAGATGAGTTCTTTATGCAAGTTCCATGTAAAGTGGGCTTTGATTGGTATCAACTATTTAGATCAGAATTTTCAAGGTAAGTCTAAGATCACGTCATGTAAGTCTTGAGTTGCTTCCCAAATAGTTGTGCAATTTAGTGCACGTGGCTCCGTCAGAATCAAGCTTCTTTCCACTACTAAATTAGACTTCTACTTGGATTGTGGAACATAGTATTATTATACGATCAAATTACCGCATCCCAATTCATGTGGGAAACTAATTGTCGGAGCCGCCTAAACATTGATCCCACATCGGCACTTCACGTTTCAGTAGCCCCTTTTAAAATCTATATAAACCCCTGCTCATCTGTTTATTAAGCATCAATTGCAATTTACAAACTTGCTCGAATTCGTATCTGGCAGGTAAAGTATTTTTTTTTTTTTTTTTTTTTTGTCTCTTTTTTTGTAGGTCAAACGAGAAGGATACGTTCTTGTTTAACGAGATAATCCATGAATGAAGAAGATAATCTTAGAGTGTGAAGGGATGGGTACTCATCCCCGCCCGAATATCGGAGAGATTACTCTCATCGCCCAATTATCGGAGAGATTGCTCTCAATGTGGCTCGACTATCGGAGAGATTACTCTCAATGTGGCTCGATTATCGGAGAGATTACTCTCAAAATGACCCGACTATTAGAGAGATTACTCTCAATGTGCCCCGACTATCGGAGAGATTACACTCAATGTGGCTCGACTATCGAAGATATTACTCTCAATGTGGCTCGATTATCGGAGAGATTACTCTCAAAATGACCCGACTATTAGAGAGATTACTCTCAATGTGCCCCGACTATCAGAGAGATTACACTCAATGTGGCTCGACTATCGAAGATATTACTCTCAATGTGGCTCGACTATAAAAGAGATTACTCTCAATGTGGCTCGACTATCGGAGAGATTACTCTCAAAATGACCCGACTATAGGAGAGATTACTCTCGATGTGCCCCGACTATCGGAGAGATTACTCTCAATGTGCCCCGACTATCAGAGAGATTACTCTCAGTGTGGCTCGATTATCGGAGAGATTACTCTCAAAATAACCAGACTATCGGAGAGATTACTCTCAATGTGCCCCAACTATCGGAGAGATTACTCTCAATGTGGCTCGACTATCAAAGAGATTACTATCAATGTGGCTCGACTATCGGAGAGATTAATCTCAAAATGACCCGACTATAGGAGAGATTACTCTCGATGTGCCCCGACTATCGGAGAAATTACTCTCAATGTGCCCCGACTATCGGAGAGATTACTCTCAATGTGGCTCGACTATCAGAGAGATTACTCTCAATATGGCTCTACTATCGGAGAGATTACTCTCAAAATGACCAGACTATTGGAGAGATTACTCTCAATGTGCCCCGACTATCGGAGAGATTACTCTCAATGTGGCTCGACCATCGAAGAGATTACTCTCAATGTGGCTCGACTATCAGATAGATTACTCTCAATGTGGCTCGACTATCGGAGAGATTACTCTCAAAATGACCCAACTATCGGAGAGATTTCTCTCAATGTGCCCCGACTATCGGAGAGATTACTCTCAATGTGCCCCGACTATCGGAGAGATTACTCTCAATCTGGCTCGACTATCGGAGAGATTACTCTCAATGTGGCTCGACTATCAGAGAGATTACTGTCAAAATGACCAGACAATCAGAGAGATTACTCTCAATGTGCCCCAACTATCGGAGATATTACTCTCAATATGGCTCGACTATCGGAGAGATTACTCTGAAAATGACCAGACTATCGAATAGATTACACTCAATGTGCCCCGACTATCGGAGAGATTACTCTCAATGTGCCCCGACTATCAGAGAGATTACTCTCAAGAGACTTACATGTCCACCTTAAGATTGGAAAATATAGTTTCCTTTTAAGGACAAACCCACAAAGAGGCCAACTTAAGGTGCAAAGGGACTTATATGTCCACTTTAAGATTGGAAAGTTATAGTTTCCTTTTAATGACAAACCCACGAAAAGGCCAACTTAAGGTGCAAAGAGACTCATATGTCCACCTTAAGATTGGAAAATTATGAAGTTTCAACTCGAAGACTTCGTGGAATTGACGACATTGACTTGAATATTTGGAAACTTTGAAGAGTGGCGAACGTGAGGACTTCAACTTGAAGACCGACAGACTTGAAGATTTCAACTTATAGACTTCAACTTGAAGACCGAATGACTTGATGACTTCACCTTGGAGACTTGGAGGGTTTAAACATTTCAACTTGAAGAGCAGCAAATTTGAAGACCAGAGGACTTAAAGATTTGGTGAACATGAAGACATAGATCGCCCTATTGAAGACAATGGTTTATCATGAAGGCTTGCCTCCTCTAAGTCATATGAGATCCAAAGTTCAAAAGAAGAATGAAATTTCAGCCTGATTTTCAAGTATTGTTTGAATGAATTACTTCCATCATATTTCATTTAGACAACGACTAGGGCAATATGTATCTTTTGAACTTATGCGACTGAACTCAGAATGAAACTCTAAGCTGCCTACGTACCTCGGTGAAGAGGATCAAGTCATACCGTAGTTCAGAATATGTGGATATTTTATTTTTATTTTTATTTTTTTTATGTCCTAACTTTTGCTTAGGCTTCCCCTTTCGAGGTTTTCAACCTAGCGGACTTTTTTTTGTTGTCAATTGTAGGCATACAAATTTTATTGAATTTAGATTCAATAAAGTAATTTGGACTATATTTTAAATTCAAGATATATTGGTCCAAATAAATATTATGGGCTAATATATAATTGAATTAATTATATAAGTCCAATACATATGGACTAAATGAGTAAGTCTTAATCCATTGGGCTAGCCCATTTAATTGGGCTAAAGTGATAAGCCAATTTCATTAGGCCCAAGATATCATCTTTCTTGAGGCCCAGTTTGGTGCCACACATGAAATGACGTAGCACGCCAAGTCAAACGGAAGATCCAATAGGATCGTGCCATATGTCAAAATGACAAGGCATGCCAAGCCAAATTAAAAGGCCAATGAAAATGTGCCACATGTGCAAGTGTCATGTTCTGTCCAATCAAATGCGGCATTGTCACACTTCAGTCTGATTGGTCGAAAAGAGTTTATTCTTATCATAACTCCCCCCCCCCCCACAACTATAAATCGGGATTTTCATAACCCAAAAAAGAGACCAGAAGTTATAACAAGAAGCAAGAAAGAGCTCGTGGATCAAACACCACAAATTTCTCTACAAGTTTCAAGCTTCAAGCAATCAAGTTCAAGTTCAAGAAATCAAGTTCAAGCTCAAGAACGAAGATCAAGCCAAGATTCAAGGAGTATGAGTTCAAATCAAAGTTTGTGCTAGTTGAATTCAAGATCATAGTTCGTGGAAACAAATATAGATTCAAGATCAAGCTCAAAGGCCCTTGAATTTATTTACTATTGGAAAGAAGAGTCAGAGGATTCATAGAGATTGTACACTCAAATATTTGAAATAAAATACTACGATTGTTACAATATTTTCGGTCTTGATTTTATTTTCTCGACGCAAATTTACTGTCTACAAATTTTGGCACGCCCAGTGGGACAATCTCTACCTTTTATCTTAACTTTTCAAATAACCAAAGTTAAAGAACATAAAAATGGCTTCAAAGAAAATCAACTCCTGTTCAACTTCCACCAAGGCTGCTAATTCCAGGTTCTATGCTGATGTGGAAAGCATCCTCGATGTTACCTTTGGAAGCTTTGGACCAGTTACGAGGAGCAAAGCAAGCTCGTTAGGACAACAAGCACCCCAAGTGTCATCCGTATCAACCCCTATTTTCGGACCTTCATCCTCAAAAGGAGCAAGATCTTCCACAAACGTACCCGAAGGAGGAAGCGATGTTGCTGAAAAGATCAAGAAAACTCTTGCTCTGCTTGACCTCTCCAGATCCAAGAACTCAGCTGTGAAGGAAGATGATGATGCTTCAAGTGATGGATCCTCCCCACTTACACCACGTAGCGTGAGCCATTCGAGAATCAATCTATGTGACAATCCATGCTACTCCCTATCATCTACAACAATCATGCAAGTTATGGTGACAAACACTTCATCGGTGGAAGAGCAGTTGGCGAACTTGACGGAAGCAATCGCTGGCTTGACCAAGTGCGTGCAAAATTAAGATGCTAGAATTGACAAGCTAACAAATAGGGTGGGAATCTTGATAGAAGAAGAATCCACCCATGCACCTGGAAAGCTCCCAGAAGTTTCAGAGATTGATTCTCCCCCGATACGAGTAGCATTCGCTAAGGCTATCCCTGTCTCATCTGAAGGGATGATTCCCATCGATCAACTGAAGGAGTTCATTGAAGCAACTATTAAGAATAAATATAAAGTTGCTGCCAAGTTCTCCCTTACATGCGCAAAGCTGTACACTGCAAGGATCGATATGTTGAAGATGCATGTTGGCTATCAACCTCCAAAGTTTCAACAGTTTGATGGTAAAGACAATCCAAAGCAACATGTGGCGCACTTCGTTGAGACATGCAACAACACTAGGACTTGTGGAGATTACCTTATTAAACAGTTTGTCCACTCGCTAAAAGAAAATGCTTTTGAATCGTATACAGACCTCGAGACGGGATCTATTGATAGCTGGGATCAACTAGAGCAAGAGTTCCTCAATCGCTTTTATAGCACAAGGCGAATTGTGAGCATGGTGGAACTCACAAATACTCGTCAATAGAAGGGTGAACCAGTTATCGACTTTATCAATTGTTGGAAGAACACAAGCCTCAACTGTAAAGACAGGCTTAGTGAAGCTTCTAGTATAGAGATGTGCATCCAAGGCATGCATTGGGGATTGCGCTACATTTTGCAAGGTATCAAGCCTAGCACATTTTAAGAACTTGCAACTCGTGCCCATGACATAGAATTGAGCATGGCCTCCACTGGAAATGAAAGGCTGCCTATCTATAAACCTCGCAAAGGGAACGATAAGAAAGAAGTAAGAAAATGGAGCAAGTTTGTACCAAGATCTGAAAATAAATAAGCTATGAATGTCAACATATCATCTGTGAAGTTCACGACGAAGGTGAGCAAGAAGTAGAGTATGAAATCCACTTCGTTTTAAGATAAGCCAAGTGGAAAGTTGACTCTAAAAGAAATGCAAGAGAAAGAGTACCCATTTCTGGATTCTGATGTGCCAGCCATTTTCGAAGAACTCCTCGAGTTAAATCTTATTGAGCTTCCGGAGATGAAGCGGCCAAATGAAGCTGGGAAAACTAATGACCAAAATTACTCCATATATCATCGACTTGTGAGCCACCCTCTGGAGAAGTGCTTTGTCTTCAAGGACCAAGTTATGGACTTGGCTCGTGAAAAGAATATCGTGCTTGAAGATGAGAAAACAAGCACAAACCAAGTCTATATCATATTTGGCTCATTCAGTCCAGACGAATTATGTAGTTTTAAAGAAAGTAAAGATGAAGAATTACTGGATAACAACAAAGTTGAAGATGATCAACCTGAGGATGATGAAGGTTGGACGTTGGTGACTCGTCGTAGGCACCACAGAAGGAGCCCACGAAAAGAATCAGTAGAACAACCAACAAGGAAAGTGATGGTAAAAATACCAAAGAGATGGAATCGAGTTAAGCACTTAAAGAAAGCAAAAGTGGAGGTGCACCACGCAAAAGTGGAGGTGCACCACCCTCAAAAGCCACGACATCCAGTGACCTTGGAGGAGTTTTTACCAAGTTGGTTCCGCACGAAGATTTACCGTGGGGGTATTGATGCCTCATGTTGCCTTGCTGACGAAGGGGAAGAAAAGAGTGATGACCTGCCATTGGCACCATCTCCAGAAAAGCTCATTGAGTCTATCCCTCAAGAAGTTAACGCGTGCGAGGAAAAAGTTACGTTCACAAATGACGACCTTCTACTAGGTGATACTCTTCATAACCGCCCATTGTACCTGGTTGGCTATATGCGTGATGAAAAGGTAAATCAAATTTTAGTTGATGGAGGATCCTCAGTGAACATCTTGCCAATTCGCACTGTGAAAGAACTTGGTATTCCCACGAACGAACTCTCAGAAAGTCGTGTGATGATCCAAGGATTCAACCAGAGGGGCAAAGAGCCATAGGTGCGATCAGGCTGGGAATCACCATTGAAGATATGCAATCAAGCGCATGGCTTCATTTGATCGATGCAAAGACTTTATACAACGTCTTGCTTGGAAGACCTTGGATACATGAGAATAAAGTAGTTCCGTCTACCTACCATCAATGTTTAAAATACTACGAGGGTGAAGTCGAGAAGAAGATAGTTGTTGATGATGAGCCATTCACCGAGGCTAAGTCACACTTTGCCGATGCAAAGAAGAACTACATTGTGAAGGAGCTAAAAGCTGATGATGGCATGAAAAGCAAGAATAACGAGCCCACAACTAAAAGAGCTGAGGTGACTACTAGTAAAGCCAAAGTTGTTACCGAGGAGGTACAACCCAACGCGAATAAATCTTATAGAGGGGATATTGCGTCTTATGGCAAGAAAGTAAGTCATGTGCTCCAATATGTCCCTAAAAGGAAGAAATATGAAGGCGGATCATCTAATCTCCAAACTAACATGCTAAAGGAGTTAACTCTTCCGGTAAAACTAATTGAGGCAGTAAAGTTGTCCTCAAAGACATTTGCAGGGTTGTGGCCCAAAATCGTTTGCAGAATGTGGCACTCCCTAACAAGAGAACAGGTAAATGTTTTGATCCTAATGCTTACAAGCTACTTGCAAAAGCTGGATATAATCCCGATGAGCAGTCAAAGTTAGGGAAGCTCCTATCAGAAGTTGCGACGAGGCAACCACGTGAAGGTTTGAGATACAAGCAACCTTCACTATGCGCATCTCCATAAGGAGGGCGAGCTGCAATTATATCACTGTAGAAGACGAATCTACCGCCTCTAACATGCCTTCTGTATTTGATCGACTTGGAAAATCAACTGTGAGAACTTCCGTATTTGAGAGATTGGGTCCATTAAAGAAGGGGAATAAGTTCCAGAGAAATTATCGAAATACAAGAACACCCGCTTCACCCAAAATTCAGAAAATCTTAAGGATTTCCAAAGTCTTGTTCCTTCTAGAATGAAGCGACAAACAAAAGTCATGATTTCGTATGATGAGATACTGAAGGTAAAGCCATATACTATGGTCTACACCAAGGAACATGATGAAGATGAAGAAAGTGTAGGTTCTTCGTATCACGTTAGTACACTAGGCGAGAATGGTGTTTCATCTCTAATGGAGGATGATGAGAAATTGGAGGATGTTTCACCATGTTACCACATATCCTTCAACGATGGGGACCCTCAAGAAGATGAAGATGCAAAGGATGCTCTGCCTGGACTTGAAGAAGGGGTAAAAACAACAATGGATGCTTTGAAAGAAGTAAATCTTGGCACTGATGAAGAACCGAGACCCACTTATCTAAGTGCTTTACTAGCAGCCGATGAAGAAAGCACTTATATGGAGTTACTCAAGGAGTTTAAAGATGTATTTGATTGGAGTTACAAAGAGATGCCTGGCTTGGACCCTAAAGTAGCAGTCCATCACCTTGCCGTCAAGAATGGTGTTCGCCCTGTTAAACAAGCCCAAAGGCACTTTAGGCCGGACTTGGTTCCCTTGATTGAAACCGAAGTTAACAAACTCATCGAAGCTGGCTTTATTCGTGAAATTAAATACCCAACATGGGTTTCAAGTATTGTCCCTGTAAGGAAGAAAAATGGACAGATTCGAGTGTGTGTTGACTTCAGGGATCTCAACAATGCGTGCCCGAAAGATGAATTCCCGCTTCCTATTCCAGAGCTGATGATCGATGCTACTACTGGTTATGGGGCAATGTCTTTCATGGACGGTTCGTCGGGCTATAACCATATTTTCATGGCACTAAAAGATGAAGAGCTTACTGCATTCCGTACCCCAAAGGGTATTTATTGCTACAAGGTAATGCCTTTTGGCTTGAAGAACGCTGGTGCTACTTACCAAAGAGCTATGCAGAATATCTTTGATGACCGTCGACTTGGTGGTAAAATCAAGAAAGAAGAGCGACCACTTGAAAGACTTGAGAATGGTGTTTGAGTTGCTCCGGAGGTACCAACTTAGGATGAATCCATTGAAATGCGCCTTTGGAGTTACTTCCGGAAAGTTCCTTGGTTTCATTGTCCGACATCGAGGGATTGATATTGATCAAGCCAAAGTAGATGCAATCTTGACAATGCCTGAGCCTCGGGATATTCACAAATTGAAAAGTCTGCAAGGAAAGTTAGTGTACCTTAGTAGATTCATCTCAAACCTAGCTGGGAGGTGCCAACCATTCAGTCCACTAATGAATAAAGGTGTCCCTTTCAAATGGGACCAAACGTGTAGCAATGCCTTTGAGAGAATTAAATCCTACTTGATGAAGCCTCCGTTTTAGCAGCCCCTATACTTGGAAAGCTGCTGATACTATATATTTCAGCACACGAAAGGTCTGTTGGAGCGCTGTTGGCCCAAGAAAATAGTGAGGGGAAAGAAAACTCTCTTTTCTACTTGAGCAGGATGATGACACCAAACGAGCGAAATTATTTGTCAATTGAAAAATTGTGTTTGGCTCTAGTCTTCTCAATTCAAAAGTTGAAGCACTACTTTCAAGCTCATGTTGTTCGTCTTGTTTCTAAAGCAATTCCCATCAAGTTCGTGATGTCAAAACCTGTTCTTAATGATCGACTAGAGAGATGGTATCTCCAATTTCAACAATTCGAGATTTTGTACATCCCTCAAAAGGCTGTAAAAGGACAAGCATTGGAAGACTTCTTAGCAGATCTCCCTATACCTGATGATTGGGAGCTAACTGACAAACTACCTAATGAGGACGCAATGGTCATTGAAGTTCAACCTCTATGGAAGATGTACTTTGATGGTGTTGCACATCACGGAGGAGCCGATGCTGGTGTAGTATTTGTCACTTCTCAAGGTGAAGTTCTGCCCTACGCTTTTACGTTGACGCAACTCTGCTCTAACAACGTTGCTGAGTATCAAACACTAATATTTGGGCTTGAAATGGTTGTCGAAATGAAGCGATTGCAATTGCAAATTTTTGGTGACTCTCAGTTGGTGATCAACCATCTTTTAGGTAGTCACGAGGTCAAGAAACTTGAACTATGCGCACATCATGATTATGCTAAAAAATTAATGGGATGGGTCGGTGACGTGACTATTCAACATATTCCAAGGAAAGAAAACAAGAAGGCTAATGCTTTAGCTGCCCTAGCTTCATCGTTAACCCTGCATGATCAAGCGCAAGTTAGTGTCTGCCAAAAATGGGTAGTACCGCCGCCAAATGAGGTTAAAGGTGAAGGAAATTAACTCAAGCATCTTGTCGTTGTTTCTGAAGCTGAGAAAGAAGAATGGCGACAACCCATTATCGACTACTTAAGCTATGGGATACTTCTAGAAAATCCGAGGAGAATGACTGAAATCCGTCGTTGTGCACCTCGCTTCCTATACTACAAAGATACTCTATATAGAAGGTCATTCGAGGGAGTACTCTTGCGATGCTTAGGAGAAGAAGAAGCACTCCAAGCTTTGTAAGAGGCACATTCTGGGTATGTGGGTCACACCAGTCTGGACTTAAACTCCACTTTCATATAAAAAGGATGGGATATTATTGGCCAACGATGGTAAAAGATTGCTTGGACTACGCTCGAAGATGCAAGGCTTGTCAATTCCATGCGAATTTTATTCATCAACCTCCTAAAGTGTTGCACCCGACTATTGCATCCTGTCTATTTGACGCTTGGGGATTGGATGTTGTTGGACCATTACCAAAGTCCTCTGATGGGCACCTATACATCTTGGCTGCAACTGACTACTTCTCAAAATGGGCTAAAGTTGTTGCTCTTAAGGAGGTAAAGAAGGAAAATGTTGCAAGTTTCATCTGAGTAATCATAATCTATCGCTTTGGCATTCCTCATTATATATTAACGGATAATGGAAAGCCATTCCATAATAGGTTGATGAACAAGATTTGTGATCTCTTTGGCTTCAAGCAACGAAACTCTTTGGTGTACAATGTTGTCGCCAATGGTCTAACTGAGGCATTCAACAAAACTCTATGCAACTTGTTAAAGAAAGTCGTCTCTAAATCCAAACGAGATTGGAATGACCGTATGGAAGAAGCTCTATGGGCATATAGGATGACTCACTGCACGCCAACACAAGCGGCTCCTTATTCACTCGTTTATGGAGTCGAAGTCATCTTACCACTCGAGCATCAAATACCTTCATTACGACTGGCTATTCAAGAAGGGATCACTGATGAAGAAAATGTTCGACTTCAATTAGAAGACTTGGAAGCTCTTGATGAGAAGAGGTTGGAAGCTCAACAGAGTCTTGAATGTTATCAAGCTCGATTGTCTCGCGCCTTCAATAAAAGAGTTCGCTCGAGATCCTTTCAAGTAGGAGATCAAGTCCTTACCATAAGAAGACCCATTATTACTTCTCATAAACCTATAGGGAAGTTCACTTCAAAATGGGATGGGCCATATGTCGTACAAGAAGCTTACTCAAGTGGGGCTTACAAGCTGATTGATGCAGATGGCATGAGAATCGGCCCTATCAATGGCAAGTTTTTGAAGAAGTATTATCCTTGAAGTTGCAACGCTCCTTGATGTATGAGCTTAAAGTGCATGTTCCTACACTCCTGGCATGCATGAGTCTAAACTGTGTACGGCCTACCACCAAAACAAAAAGGGTCCGTTAGGTTGAAAATCTCGCAAAGAGCCAGCCTAGGCAAAAGATAGGACATAAAAAAAAGAGTTCTCTAGGCTGAAAACCTCGAAAGAGGCGGCCTAGGCAAAAGTTAGGACATAAAAAAAAGTCCGCTAGATTGAAAACCTCGAAAGGGGAAGCCTTGGCAAAAGTTAGGACATAAAAAAATAAAAACAAAAAATAAGAAAATTTTTTTACCCATTCTGAACTACGGTATGACTTGATCCTCTTCACCGAGGTACATAGGCAGCTTAGAGTTTCATTCTGAGTTCAGTCGTATAAGTTCAAAAGATACATATTTCCCTAGTCGTTTTCCAAATAAAGTATGATGGAAATAATTCATTTAAACAACACTTGAAAATCAGGCTGAAATTTCATTCTTCTTTTGAACTTTGGATCTCATATGACTTAGAGGTGGGCAAGACTTCATGATAAACCAGTGTCTTCAATAGGGCGATTATAGTCTTTTAGGAGGCTACCAAGTATTTGCACTGAAGTTCAGGGATTTACTATGTCTTCATGTTCACCAAATCTTTAAGTTCTCCGGTCTTCAAGTTTGCTGCTCTTTAATTTGAAATGTTTAAACCCTCCAAGTCTCCAAGTTGAAGTCTTCAAGTCCGCCAGTCTTCAAGTTGAAGTCTCCTAGTTGAAATCTTCAAGTCCGTCGGTCTTCAAGTTGAAGTCTTCATGTTCGCCACTCTTCAAGTTGAAGTTTGCAAAGTCCGCCAAATCTTCAAAGTTTCCAAATATTCAAGTCAATATCGTCAAGTCCACGAAGTCTTCGGGTTGAAGCTTTATAATTTTTCAATCTTAAGGTGGACATATGAGTCCCTTTGCACCTTAAGTTGGCCTCTTCGTTAATTTGTCTTTAAAAAGAAGCTATAACTTTCCAATCTTAAGGTGGACATATAAGTCCCTTTGCACCTTAAGTTGGCCTCTTCGTGGGTTTGTCCTTAAAAGAAAACTATAACTTTCCAATTGTAAGGTGGACATATAAGTCCCTTTGCACCTTAAGTTGGCCTCTTCGTGGGTTTATCCTTAAAAGGAAACTATAACTTTCCAATCTTAAGGTGGACATATAAGTCCCTTTGCATCTTAAGTTGGCCTCTTCATGGGTGTGTCTAGGAAACTATATTTTCCAATCTTAAGGTAGACATGTAAGTCTCTTGAGAGTAATCTCTCCGATAGTCAGGGCACATTGAGAGTAATCTCTCTGATACTCAAGGCACATTGAGAGTAACCTCTTCAATAGTCGGGGCACATTGAGAGTAATCTCTTCGATAGTCGGGTTATTTTGAGAGTAATCCCTCCGATAGTCAAGCCACAGTGAGAGTAATCTCTCCGATAGTCGAGGCACGTTGAGAGTAATCTCTCCGATAGTCGAGGCACATTGAGAGTAATCTCCCCGATAGTTGGGTTACATTGAGAGTAATATCTCCGATAGTCAGATCATTTTCATGCAAGAGCTTGTCCTACTATTCTTGACCTACAAAAAAAAAAGACCAAAAAAAAATACGATGAAAAAAATGTTCTTACCTCACGGGTGCTGGCAAGTTGAACCCAAAAGTTCATGCAAAGACCGCTTCTTAATATTGAAACTAAAGAGCATGGTGCTATATATAACAGTGAATGATGGCTGTCCATAATAGTTTATCATGATATGGGATGCGATTACTACTCCTAATGGAAATAGATTATTATTATTCGGCGAGAAATTAGCTAAACCTACTTGGAGATGTGACGTAGACATGGCAAACTTCAAATTAGGGTCGATGGTTGATTCTAATATAAACTCCAAAAGAAGCAGGAAAGCAAATTCCACGGAAGTGCAACCAGTTTGACGCGTACTTATCCTTTTAGAGTTATTGGTCATTGAAGAATCAGAAGTAATTGAGATGATACCAAATAAGTGGTAGAAAATGTATTTGGACCAAGAAATGCATGTGATGCTACGTGTTTATCCCCATGAAGATGCTTAGTATAAAATTTTCCAACTCCTAAAACTGTGTAGCGTCATAAATGTTGTTTTAAACATTTCAAGTGAATAACCAAATGATTAAAGGGATCTGCTATTCCGCAAGTATTTGGAATATAAAGGCTACAGTACGAAGGAAAATAAATAATGTCGTACCAATACTTCAAAACTTGTGGTGTGGATAACTTTGTTAGAATCTAGACAAGGATTGAAGTATTGGTACGACATCATTTATTTTCCATCATACTGTAGCCTTTATATTCCAAGTACTTGTGGAATAGCAGATCTCTTTAATCATTTGGTTGTTCACTTGAAATGTTTAAAACAACATTTATGACGCTACACAGTTTTAGGAGTTGGCAAATTTCATACTAAGCATCTTCATGGGGATAAACACGTAGTATCACATATATTTCTTGGTCCAAATACACCAGAAGTTATAACAAGAAGCAAGAAAGAGCTCGTGGATCAAACGCCGCAAATTTCTCTACAAGTTTCAAGTTTCAAGCAATCAAGTTCAAGTTCAAGAAATCAAGTTCAAGCTCAAGAACGAAGAACTTCAAGCTCAAGAACGAAGAACAAGTTAAGATTCAAGGAGTACGAGTTCAAATCAAAGTTCGTGCTAGTTGAATTTAAGATAATCGTTCATGGAAAAAAATATAAATTCAAGATCAAGCTCAAAGGCCCTTAAATTTATTTACTATTGGAAAGAAGAATCAGAGGATTCATAGAGATTGTACACTCAAATATTTGAAATAAAATGCTACAATTGTTGCAATATTTTCGGTCTTGATTTTATTTTCTCGATGCAAATTTATTGTCTACATGCATTTCTTGGGACCAGTTCTGCCCTTCATCTCTTCCTCCAGCAAATCGAAAACTACAAGTTTCAAAATTATCTGTTGCGATGGTCGGGTACTTCAACTCTCATCTTCAAGTTTCGGAAAACATACACCCCCGACAAACCCTGAATTAGGGTGCATTTGTAGACATCAAAATTTTAACGGATCAAGCTAAATCATAAATTCAAGATACTACAAGACTCTTGAAATCCTAGGAGTCTATCAAGGTTTCTTGGAGGTTACTCTACCCTAAACCCTAACGCACACCTATATAAAGGGATACATATTCCATTGAAGAGGCATCTCAAAAATCCCATAAACTCTTGGAATATTCACAAAGAGATCAAAATATAACCTGATACTTCTTGACAATCAAATAGTTCAAGAAGCTGGAGATCAAAGACATCCCCAGGAGGTCTGCACCATCCTACATTCGAGAAATACGTTGCTTCAACCCTCGAATCACGGAGATAATCAAGAGAGAAGAATCAAGGGAGAAACATAATTGTACTCACAATTGAGTAAAAATATTTTTCTCTTATTTTGTGATTGCGGTTTATTTTTATATCTTGAAAATTTATTGCAAATAAAAAAAAGTTAAAAAAATTAAAAAAATAATTAAATACCCATTCTGAACTACGGTATGACTTGATCCTCTTTACCGAGGTACGTAGGCAGCTTAGAGTTTCATTCCGAGTTCAGTCGCATAAGTTCAAAAGATACATAACACCCCAATCATTGTCCGAATAAAGTACGATGGAATGTAATTCATTCAATCAACATTTGAAAATCGAGCTGAGATACCATTCCTCTGTTAAACTTTGGATCCCATTTGATTTAAAGAGGGCAAGCCACTATAGTAAATTTCTCTCTATAATGAAATGATTAATATCTTTTAGGGGGCTATCAAGCATTTGCATTGATGTCCGGGGATCTGTTATGACTTCACGTTCGCCAAACCTTCAAAAAGAATTTTGGTCTGCCTTCACGACGTTTCAAATTCAGTGAGACTTGGACACACGATATTTGGTGAGAATGAAGCTATTGAATTTTAATTTTTGAAAATTAAAAAGGTCTTACAATCTTAAGGCTTCCACACCAAGATACAAATATTTTGGTGAAGTCGCGCTAATTTGGAACTGTCGGCATATCCGGAACCAAAGTTGACTTCAAAATATTATCTGAAACTATCCTTAAGGCATTAAATTTTGCATTTTGTATATTTTATATATTAGGAAGTTAAGTTTCCAATGGATCAAACGGTTCATAATTTCGACATTCCTACTTCAAGATACCAAAGTTTTGGCGAAGTCGCGCAAATCTAAAATCGTCAGTGTGTCAGAATTTAGTATTGACTTCAAAATATTATCTGAAACTATCCTTAAGGTATTAAATTTTGAATTTTTGATATATTATATTTAGAAGTTAAGTTTCCAATGGATCAAACAGTTCATAATTTTGATATTCCTACTTCAAGATACAAATATTTTGGTGAAGTTGTGCAAATCTGAAATCGTCGTCGTGTCAGAATTTAGTATTGACTTCAAAATATTATTTGAAACTACCCTTTGGGCATTAAATTTTACATTTTGTATATGTTATATATTTAAAAGTTACGTTTCCAATAGATTAAGTGATTCATGATTTTGACATTCCTACATCAAGATACAAAAGTTGTGGTGAAGTTGTGCAAATCCGAAATCGTCGCCGCGTCAAACTTTAATATTGATTTCGAACTATTATCTGAAACTATCATTAAGGCATTAAATCTTGCATTTTGAATATGTTATGTATTTTCAAGTTAAGTTTTCAGAAAATCAAACGGTTCATGATTTTGACTTTTCTACACCAAGATATGATTTATTTTGGTGAGACTGCGCAGATCTAAAATTTTTAACGTGGTGGAATATAAAGTTGGTTTCAAAAATATTATCTGGGGCAATTCTGAAGGTGTTTGATACTAAGTTTTGGATATGTTTTAGATATTGAAGTCTAATTTTTTAGAAATTAAACGATTCGTTATTTGGACTCTCCCACGACAAGATATGAATCTTCCGTTACAAGCGCGGAAAGCTGAAAATTATGCGACCAAGATAAATGTCGGGCAATGTAAAGCAAAAGAGAAGCAATCTTATTTAAGATGAAACAAATATTCACTAGGTCAATTTAACATAAAGATAAAAGGGGAGATAATGCTAATAGCCTAATCTAAACAAAACTTGTAGTTGATCAATTCTTGACAACTAGTCTCCAGGTTCTTCTTCTTCTCCTCCAAATTGGCCGAATCCTCAACAGTCAGCAAATTTACGTTGTCATATGAAGAGACCTCAGTCTCGGCAGCTGAAATTTTTGCCTGAATCCCTTCAACCTCCTTTTGAGTCGCTTCTATAACACCTTCAAGGTTCTCCCTCTCTTGTTGCAATGTCTGCAACTTCCTCACAACTCTCTTCAATTTCTTTTTACTAGAGGAAACTTTCTTGACTTTCTCACTTGCTTCAAGTTTGAACGATTCGATACGCTCTTTAGCTTAGAAAATCGGCTCTATCTTCTCATCTTCACTCGTCTTATCAGCCATATTGGATCGCTCTTGGTCATATAACGCGGCAAGCTCAAAAAGAGAATCCAGTAAATCCTCTAATGGAGAAAGATCCAAAATATTCGTCTTCTTCATATCCTCGAAAATCTCAATGATATGCTCCCTATAAGATGAGAGCAATTCTGCACGAGTTTTGGAGAGTCTACCTCAAATATCCTCCCAAAGTCCCAAGATGAATTCCTTTTTGCGATTAAAGACAATGCTCTTTCCTTCAAAAATATATACCACTGTATTTGTCATTGGTGGAACGCGAGTTATCTCATTTGGAGTTTGTTTTTTAGGGCTTCATCATGAGGAAGAGATGATGCCTTTGAAGACGACTTCACTTTAGATGTAGGCCCTCCAATAGATTCATTGCTCACTTTGTGGCTTATCATATAGAAATACCACTGGATGCCCCATGGCATTTAACTGCATAAGGAAAAGGCAAAGAAAGTTAAAATTTTTATAGCGAAGCTATTCGTTCGATTAAAAATAAAAAGAAAGGGCAAGGTGATTGTATTTTTACCTCCTTGTTATAAATCGTATGCGTTCTTGAGGGACTATCGACACTTGGAACCTCTATGATCTCTACTAGGATAAGCCGTTTCCTTTTCCAATTTTGATCTTCATTAGTACTCTAGCTTGAATCTTGAGGAACTTGCTTGCTAAATGAAAGAACTGGAGGGTGTTTCTCTATGTCTGTTGAAGTGCACACCACCTCTTTCAAAGCTGCCTTTGAGGATTTAAGCTTCCTTTTCTTATGTTGTGTAACTATTTTTGGGATTGGAGTAGGTGGTTCTTTGACTTTTGAGAGCATCTTTCCAACACCTTGATCTTCACCTCCTAAAGGAGTAGTAGATTTTAGCCCAACATTGTCTACCAAAGCTTGTAAATTATTCTCGAGAAACTTCCCATGCGCTTTCTCTCACCAAGACAAATAATTGGTGGAGAAAGGCTTCTCCATAGGATCTCCCGTTGGGGGGAAAGCCGCACGTGACATAGACTGATGAAGTGTGCAAATTCTCCAAAATCTGAGTCCTTCATCTAGAGAGGCGCTATGGATATCATTCTCCAAAAAATCGGGGACGTTCTGGTAAAACCTAAATTGATGACCAAACCGATGTGGGCTATATGGCTCGATGATGAATGAGTTACCATACCTCAAAGGGAGGTAATTAAAACGTAAGCTCATGAAGTAATTTAACTCCAACTCTTGAGGGGCATCGTTATCCACATAATAATAAGAACAAGAATTGGTTAACGTTGTTGGTGTCCAAACTATATCCCCCCCCCCCATTGTGGATGTGTTTTCTTGCATCCTTCTTGTCAAAGTATCTCGCAGCTCTCTCTCATGAGTATGCCACCATTTAAGGGGAGGACAGACGCTTAGCAAGTGGATAATGGGTTTTGAAGTAATGTGCAAGCCATCCATAAACATAATGGATGGGAAAACAAACTTTGACCTAATCAAGTTGGGAAGAACACAAAATCTTATTCAAACCATGATAAATACTCGCCAAAACTGGGACCGCAAGGCTAATCTTTCGCCCGCTTGCCATCATGCTTGCCATCTTAAAAATCTTGGGACGAATTAAGTTTTCTGCCTTGGGAAACATAAAGGCACATAGCCAAATCAATAATAATGTTGCTATATATGTTTCATCTTTCATGTCAGACCTCACCCTAAGCTTGG
Source organism: Nicotiana tabacum (assembly GCF_000715075.1). NCBI lineage: Eukaryota > Viridiplantae > Streptophyta > Magnoliopsida > Solanales > Solanaceae > Nicotiana > Nicotiana tabacum. Next base: position 141,132,934 of record NC_134096.1, on the reverse strand, counting down.
AGAATATAGCTTCTTGATCACTCGACCACCTAGTTATCTCGGGAATAACTCCGTTAGGATTATGTGTCGACTTTAGGCGCACGGACTTCTTTTCCTTTCGTAGTGAAGCAGGTTATAAATTAAAGTTTTTTTATACCAAAAATTTGTCAACTTGCTCAAGGAGACCTTTTGGTTAACACTCGTACCTTCTTTCAGGTGATGGAAGGCATCAAATAAATACTCGCAAGATCGAGGAATAAATCTAATCTGTTTTTCGGCCAAACCGATGAGTTCTCTTGTCTCAGGTACCACTTCTTCGTACAGATAACCCGCAGCAGACCTCCAAGGATATGTAAGTCCAAAAGAGAGATAGATAGTTCCCCGACTGATGTAAGAAGCGTGTTCGTCTTGGGGCACCAAGCCTCACAAAATGCTTGCAAAAAGTTCAAGTTCCGATCATAAGTAAAAAGTGAGGCATAGACAACATCGTAAATCTTTGTTGTACTCAGGGTTTGTTGGCTTCCACCAAGTACATCTTCAACTCATTCCCAATATCCTGAAATATGACGATACTCGCCCTCGATTGTTGTTGTGTTTCCCCAACTTACTTCACCTTGAATTATGCGACGTCCTAAGTTTGGAAGGGTGCTAGAAATGTTTACGTGGCAATGGATTGGTACTTGGAGAGACCACATCTTGGGCAATGGATTAGAAGTTGATTTGTTCTCTAAGGTCCAGTTTTCTACATGAAGGGAGTTTCTCAAAGAAGGCCATGAGGCTGCATACCGGCCAGCTTATGAGGTGTGAACCAAAAGCTTGGTTTGTTCTATGCCATCTTCAATCTCGATTATGAGATATCTAAGTTTGGAGGAAGGTGAGGTATAGTCTCTGAAATTTGCCATCTCTTCGGGCTGCAAAAAAAAATAAAAAAAAATAAAAAAGGTCATCAAAATTCAAATCAAGAATATTAGAATGGGCACAAAGGTCTAAATGGATGAAATGGCCTCCGATAGTCGGGCCACATCGAGAGTAATATCTCTGATAGTCGGGCCACATTGAGAGTAATCTCTCCGGTAGTCGGGTTATTTTGAGAGTAATCTCTCCGGTAGTCGAGCCACATTGAAAGTAATCTCTCCGATAGTCGAGCCACATTGAGAATAATCTCTCTGATAGTCGAGCCATATGGATAGTAATATCTCCGATAGTCGAGCTACATTGAGAGAAATCTCTCCGATAATTGAGCCATGAGAGTAATCTCTCCGATATTCGGGCAGGGATGAGTACCCATCCCTTTACACTCTAAGTTTATCTTCTTCATGCATGTATTATCTCGTTAAACAAAAAAATATCCTTATCGTTTGACCTACAAAAAAAAGACAAAAAAGCAAAAAAAAAAAAGAAAAAAGAAAAAAGAAAAAAAAAGAATAAAAACTTTACCTGCCAGATACGAATTCGAGCAAGTTTGCAAATTGTGATTGATGCTTAATAAACAGATGAGCAGGGGTTTATATAGAGCTCAAAGGGTGCTACTGAAACATGAAGTGCCGATGTGAGATCAATGTTTAGGCGGCTCCCACAATTAGTTTCCCACATAAATTGGGATGCAGTAATTTGATCGTATAATAATACTATATTCCACAATCCAAGTAGAAGTCTAATTTAGTAGTGGAAAGAAGCTTGATTCTGACGGAGCCACGTGCACTAAATTGCAAAACTATTTGAGAAGCAACTCAAAACTTACATGATGTGATCTTGGACTTACCTTGGAAATTCTGATCTAAATAGTTGATACCAATCAAAGCCCACTTTACATGGAACTTTCATAAAGAACTCATCTGGCACTTGTGCAGGAAAATGCCAAAATATCATGCAATGCTATGAGTTGGATTTGAGATTATTTAATTAATCTTGAATGGCAAGTATACTATACCTACGACAATTATGATTCTCCATTTTGGCCAAAGTCAAAATGGAACATTAGCAAACAAATACGGTGTTCATCGTGACTAAATTTGAAACCTTAGTGTTTCAAGCTTTAGAGTTATCATTATTACTTTTTAGAAGGATGGGTTAAGCTTTATGTGAAAAGAAAGAGAAGGAAGGATGTTGCTTCACATTACTTCAAGCCTAGTTGTTAAATGCGATGAGTTTTGAAGTGGGGGCATTTGTAGGCATACAAATGTTATTGAATTTAGATTCAATAAAATAATTTAGACTATATTTTAAATTCAAGATATATTATTCCAAATAAATATTATGGGCTAATATATAATTGAATTAATTATATAAGTCCAATACATAAGGACTAAATGAGTAAGTCTTAATCCATTGGGCTAGCCCATTTAATTGGGCTAAAGTGATGAGCTCATTTCATTAGGCCCAAGATATCATCTTCCTAGAGGCCCAGTTTGGTGCCACACGTGAAATGACGTGGCACACCAAGTCAAACGGAAGAGCCATGTGTCAAAATGATAAGGCATGCCAAGCCAAATTAAAAAGCCAATAAAAATACGCCACATGTGTAAGTGATATGTTCTGGCTAATCAAATGCGGCCTTGTCACACTCTAGTCTGATTGGTCGGAAAGAGTTTGTTCTTATCATAACTCTTCCCTCCTACAACTATAAATAGGGGTCTTCATAACCCAGAAAAGAGATCAGAAATTATAACAAGAAGTAATAAAGTGCTCATGGATCAAACGCCGCAAATATTTCTACAAGTTTCAAGCTTTAAGAAATCAAGTTCAAGTTCAAGAAATCAAGTTCAAGCTCAAGAATGAAGAACAAGTCAAGATTCAAGGAGTACGAGTTCAAATCAAAGTTCATGCTAGTTGAATTCAAGATCATCATTCGTGTAAACAAATATAGATTCAAGATCAAGCTCAAAGGCCCTTGAATTTATTTACTATTGAAAAGAAGAATCAGAGGATTCATAGAGATTGTACACTCAAATATTTGAAATAAAATACTATGATTGTTGCAATATTTTCGGTCTTGATTTAATTTTCTCGACGCAAATTTATTGTCTACATTTTTTTTTTGGGTGGGACGTACACAGTTTAGACTCATGTGGGCCAGGAGTTTAGGAACATGCAATTTAAGCTCATGCGTCAAGGAGCGTTGCAACTTCAAGGATAATACTTCTTCAAAAACTTGCCATTGATAGGGCCGATTCTCATGCCATCTTCATCAACCAGCTTGTAAGCCCCACTTGAGTAAGCTTCTTGTACGACATATGGCCCATCCCATTTTGAAGTGAACCTCCCTACAAGTTTATGAGAAGTAATAATGGGTCTTCGTATGGCAAGGACTTGATCTCCTACTTGAAAGGATCTTGGGCGAACTCTTTTATTGAAGGCACAAGACAATCGAGCTTGATAACATTCAAGACTCTGTTGAGCTTCCAACATCTTCTCATCAAGAGCTTCCAACTATGCTAATCGAAGTCGAGCATTTTCTTCATCAGTGACCCCTTCTTGATAGCCAGTCGTAATGAAGGTATGTGACGCTCGAGTGGCAAGACAGCTTCGACTCCATAAACGAGTGAATAAGGAGTTGCTTGTGTTGGCGTGCGGTGAGTCATCCTATTTCATACAGTCATTCTAATCTCGTTTGGATTTGGAGACGACTTTCTTTAACAAGTTGCATAGAGTATCTTTGTAGTACAGGAAGCGAGGTGCACGACGACAGATTTCAGTCCTTCTCCTCGGATTTTCTAGAAGTATCCCATAGCTTAAGTAGTCGATAATGGGTTGTCGCCATTCTTCTTTCTCAGCTTCAGAAATAGCGACAAGATGCTTGAGTTCATTTCCTTCACCTTCAACCTCATTTAGCGGCGGTACTACCCATTTTTGGTAGACACTAACTTGCGCTTGATCAGGCAGGGTTAACGATGAAGCTAGGTCAGCTAAAGCATCAGCCTTCTTGTTTTCTTTCCTTGACACATGTTGAATAGTCATGTCACTGACCCATCCCAATAATCTTTTAGCATAATCATGATATAGGCGTAGTTCAAGTTTCTTGACCTCATAACTACCTAAAAAATGGTTGAACACCAACTGAGAGTCACCAAAAACTTGCAATTGCAACCGCTTCATTTCGACAGCCATTTCAAGCCCAAGTATTAGTGCTTGATACTCAGCAACGTTGTTAGAGCAGAGTTGCGTCAACGTAAAAGAGTAGGGCAGAACTTTACCTTGAGAAGTGACAAATACTACACCAGCAACTACTCCTCCGCGATGTGCAGTACCATCAAAGTACATCTTCCATGGAGGTTAAACTTCAATGACCATTGCATCCTTATTAGGTAGTTTGTCAGTTAGCTCCCAATCATCAAGTATAGGGTGATCTTCCAAGAAGTCTGTCAACGCTTGTACTTTTATATCCTTTTGAGGGATGTACAAAATCTCGAATTGTTGAAATTGAAGATACCATCTCGCTAGTCGATCACTAAGAACAGGTTTTGACATCACGAACTTGATGGGATTTGCTTTAGAAACAAGACGAACAACATGAGCTTGAAAGTAGTGCTTCAACTTTTGAATTGAGAAGACTAGCGCCAAACACAACTTTTCAATTGGAGAATAATTCATCTCGTTTGGTGTCATCATCCTGCTCAAGTAGTAAAGAGAGTTATCTTTCCCCTCACTATTTTCTTGGGCCAGCAGTGCTCCAACAGACCTTTCTTGTGCTGAAATATAAAGTATCAGCAGCTTTTCAAGTATAGGGGCTGCTAAAACTGGAGGCTTCATCAAGTAGGATTTAATGCTCCCAAAGGCATAACTACACGCTTGGTCCCATTTGAAAGGGACACCTTTCTTCATAAGTCGACTGAATGGTTGGCACCTCCCAGCTAGGTTTGAGATGAATCTCCTAAGGTACACTAACTTTCCTTGCAGACTTTTTAATTTGTGAATATCCCGAGGCTCAGGCATTGTCAAGATTGCATCTACTTTGGCTTGATCAATATCAATCCCTCAATGTCGGACAATGAAACCAAGGAACTTTCCGGAAGTAACTCCAAATGCGCATTTTAATGGATTCATCCTAAGTTGGTACCTCCGGAGCAACTCAAACACCATTCTCAAGTCTTTCAAGTGGTTGCTCTTCTTTCTTGATTTTACCACCAAGTCGTCAACATAGCATTGGACATTCTTGTGGAGAAGGTCATCAAAGATATTCTGCATAGCTCTTTGGTAAGTAGCACCAGCGTTCTTCAAGCCAAAAGGCATTACCTTGTAGCAATAAATACCCTTACCCTTTGGGGTACAGAATGCAGTAAGCTCTTCATCTTTTGGTGCCATGCGAATTTGGTTATAGCCCGACGAACCGTCCATGAAAGACATTGCCTCATAACCAGTAGTAGCATCGATCATCAGCTCTGGAATAGGAAGCGGGAATTCATCTTTCAGGCACACATTATTGAGATCCTTGAAGTCAACGTACACTCGAATCTATCCATTTTTCTTCCTTACATGGACAATACTTGAAACCCATGTTGGGTATTTAACTTCACGAATAAAGCCAGCTTCGATGAGTTTGTTAACCTCGGTTTCAATCAAGGGAACCAAGTCTGGCCTAAAGGGCCTTTGGGCTTGTTTAACAGGGCGAGCACCATTCTTGACGGCAAGGTGATAGACTGCTACTTTCGGGTCTAAGCCAGGCATCTCTTTGTAGCTCCAAGCAAAGACATCCCTGAACTCCTTGAGTAACTCAATATAAGTGCTTTCTGCATCAACTTCTAGTAAAGCACTTAGGTAGGTGGGTCTTGGTTCTTTATCGGTGCCAAGGTTAACTTCTTTTAAGGCATAAACTGTAGTCTTCACTCCTTCTTCAAGTTCAGGTGGAGCATCTTCCGTATCTTTATCTTCTTGAGAGTCCCCATCATTGAAGGATATGTGATAACACGGTAAAATATCCTCCAATTCTGTATTATCCTCCATTGAAGATGGAACACCATTCTCGCCTTGTACAGTAACATGATACGAAGAACCCATACTTTCTTCATCTTCGTCACGTTCCTTAGTGTAGACCACAGTATATGGCTTTACCTTCAGTACTTCTTTGCATGAAATCACAAGTTTTGTTTGTCGCCTCATTCTAGAAGGAACCAAACTTTGGAAATCCTTAGAGATCTTCTGGATTTTGGGAGAAGTGGGTGTTATTATGCTTTGAAAATTTCTTAGGAAATTGTTCCCCTTCTTTAATGGACCCAATCTCTCAAATACATAAGTTATCACAGTTGATTTTCCAAGTCGATCAAAGACAAAAGGCCTGTTAGAAGCGGCAGATTCGTCTTCTATAGTGATATAATTATTGCTCGCCCTTCTTATGGAGATACGCACTGGTGACGGTTGCTTGTATACCAAACCTTCATGTGGTTGCCTCGTCGCATATTCTGATGGGAGCTTCCCTAACTTTGACGCCTTATTGGGATTGTATCCAGCTTTTGCAAATAGCCTGTAAGCATTAGGATCAAAACCTTCATATGTTCGCTTTGTAGGGAGTGCCACATTTTGCAAACGATTTTGGGCTACAAACCCTGCAAGTGGCTTTGAGGACAACTTTACTGCCTCAATTCATTTTACCGGAAGAGTTAACTCCTTTAGCATGTTAGTTTGGAGATTAGATGATTCACCTTCATCTTTCTTTCTTTTAGGGACATATTAGAGTGCATGACTTACTTTCTTGCCATAAGACGCAATATCCCCTCTATGAGATTTATTCGCGTTGGGTTGTACCTCCTCAATAATAGCTTTGGATTTAATAGTAGTCACCTCAGCTCTTTTAGTTGTGGACTAGTCATTCTTGCTTTTCATGCCATCATCAACTTTTAGCTCCTTCACAATGTGGTTCTTCTTTGCATCGGCGAAGTGTGACTTAGCCGAAGTGAATGGCTCATCATCAGCAATTATCTTCTTCTCGACTTCACCCTTGTAGTATTTTAAACATTGATAGTAGGTAGATGGAACTACTTTATTCTCATATATCCAAGGCCTTCCAAGCAAGACTTTGTATGAAGTCTTTGCATCGATCAAATAAAGCCATGCGTTTGATTACATATATTCAATGGTTGAATCCTTGGATCATCACACGACTTTCTGAGATTTCGTTCATGGGAATACCATGTTCTTTCACAGTTTGAATTGGCAAGATGTTCACTGAGGATCCTCCATCAACCAAAATTCGATTTATCTTTTCATCACGCATATAGCCAACCAGGTACAACGGGCAGTTATGAAGAGTGTCACCTAGTAGAAGGTCGTCATTTGTGAACGTAACTTTTTCCTCGTGCGCGTTAACTTCTTGAGGGATAAACTCGATGAGCTTTTCTGGAGATGTTGCCAATGGTAGGTCATCACTCTTTTCTTCCCCTTTATCAGCATTGCAACAAGAGGCCTCAATACCATCACGGGAAATCTTCATGCGGAACCAACATGGCAAGAAATCCTCCAAGGTCATTGGATGTCATGGCTTTTGATGGTGGTGCACCTCCACTTTTGCTTTCTTCAAAAGCCTAACTGGATTCTGTTTCCTTGGTCTTTTTACCATCATTTTCCTTGTTAGTTATTCTATTGATTCTTTTCGTGGGCTCCTTTTGTGGCACCTACAACGAGTCACCAACGTCCAACCTTCATCATCATCAGGTTGATCGACTTCAACTTCATTGTTCTCTAGTAATTCTCCATCTTTACTTTCTTTAAAACCACATAATTCATCCGGACTGAATGATCCAAAGGTGATAGAGACTTGGTTTGAACTTGCTTTCTTATCTTCAAGCACGATCTTCTTTTCACGAGCCAAGTCTATAACTTTATCCTTGAAGACAAATCACTTCTCTAGAGGGTGGCTCACAAGTCGATGGTATTTACAGTAATTTGGGTCGTTCATTTTACCAGCTTCATTTGGCCGCTTCATCTCTGGAAGCTCAATGAGATTTAACTCGAGGAGTTCTTCAAAAATTGCTGGCATATCAGAATCCAGAAATAGATACTACTTCTCATGGATTTCTTTTAGAGTCAACTTCCCACTTGGTTTATCTTTAAAAGAAGTGGATTTCGTACTCTGATTCTTGCTCACCTTTATTGTGAATGTTACAGGTGATGTGTTGGCATTCATAGATTCTTTGTTTTCAGACCTGGGTACAAACTTGCTCCATTTCCTGACTTCTTGCTTGTCGTTCCCTTTGCGAGGCTCATAGATAGGCAGTCTTTCGTTTCCAGCAGAGGCCATGCTTAACTCCATGTCGTGGGCACGAGTCGTGATTTCTTCAAATATGCTAGGCTTGATCCCTTGCAAGATGTATCGGAGTCCCCAATGCATGCCTTGGATGCACATCTCTATGCCATAAGCTTCACTAAGCCTCTCTTTGCAGTTGAGGCTTGTATTCCTCCAACAATTGATAAAGTCGATAACTGGTTCACCTTTTCGTTGACGAGTATTTGTAAGTTCTATCATACTTACAGTACGTCTCGTGCTATAAAAGCGATTTAGGAACTCTTTCTCTAGTTGATCCCAGCTATTGATAGATCCAGCCTCGAGGTCTGTGTACCAGTCAAAAGCATTTCCTTTTAGAGAGCGGACAAACTGCTTGACGAGGTAATCTCCATAAGTCCCAGCATTGTTGCACGTCTCAACGAAGTGTGCCACATATTGCTTTGGATTACCTTTACCATCAAACTATTGAAACTTTGGAGGTTGATAGCCAGCAGGCATCTTCAACATATCGACCCTTGCAGTGTATGACTTTGCATATGTAAGGGAGGACTTGGAAGCAACTTTATACTTGTTCTTAATGGTTACTTCAATGAACTCCTTCAGTTGATCGATTAGAATCATCCCTTCAGATGAGACAGGGATAGCCTTAGCGGATGCTATTTGTCTTGGGGGAGAATCAATCTCTGGAACTTCTGGGAGCTTACCAGGTGCATGGGTAGATTCTTCTTCCATCAAAATTCCCACCATGTCTATTAGCTTGTCAATTCTAGCATCTTGATTTTTCATGCACTTGGTCAAGCCAGTGATTGCTTCCGTCAAGTTTGCCAACTGCTCTTCCACAGATGAAGTGTTTGTCAGCATGGCTTGCATAATTATTGTAGATGATGGGGAGTAGCATGGATTGTCACACGGATTGATTCTCGAATGGCTCACGCTATGCGGTGTAAGTGGGAAGGATCCATCACTTAAAGCATCATCATCTTCCTTCACAGCAGAGTACTTAGATCCGGAGAGGTCAAGCAAAGAGGTTAAGCAGAGCAAGAGTTTTCTTGATCTTTTCAGCAACATCGCTTCCTCCTTCGGGTGCGTTTGTGGAAAATCTTGCTCCTTTTGAGGATGAAGATCCGAAAATGGGGGTTGATGCGGACGACACTTGGTATGCTTGTTGTCCTAACGAGCTTGCTTTGCTCCTCGTAACTGGTCTAAAGCTTCTAAAAGCAACATCGAGGATGCTTTCCACATCAGCATAGAACCTAGAATTAACAGCCTTGGTGGAAGTTGAACTGGAGTTGATTTTCTTTGAAGCCATTTTAATGTTTTTGAACTTTGGTGATTGAAACGTTGAGATGAGAGGTAGAGATTGTCCTACTGGGTGTGCCATAATTTGTAGCCAATAAATTTGCGTCAGAAAAATAATCGAAACTGAAAAATATTGCAACAATCGTAGTATTTGATTTCAAATATTTGAGTGTACAATCTCTATGAATCCTCTGATTCTTTTTTCCAATAGTAAATAAATTCAAGGGCCTTTGAGCTTGATCTTGAATCTATATTTGTTTTCACGAACGATGATCTTAAATTCAACTAGCACGAGCTTTGATTTGAACTCGTACTCCTTGAATCTTGACTTATTCTTCGTTCTTGAGCTTGAACTTGATTTCTTGAACTTGAACTTGATTGCTTGAAGCTTGAAACTTGTAGAGAAATTTGTGGCGTTTGATCCACGAGCTCTTTCTTGCTTCTTGTTATAACTTCTGGTGTCTTTTCTGGGTTATGAAGACCCCTATTTATAGTTGTGGGAGGGAAGAGTTATGATAAGAACAAACTATTTCCGACCAATCAAATTGAAGTGTGACAAGACCGCATTTGATTGGCCAGAACATGTCACTTGCACATGTGGTGCGATTTCATTGGCCTTTTAATGTGACTTGGCATGCCTTGTCATTTTGACACATGGCATGATCCCATTGGTTCTTTTGTTTGACTTGGCGTGCCACGTCATTTGACACGTGGCACCAAATTGGGCCTCTAGGAAGATGATATCTTGGGCTTAATGAAGTGTGCTCATCACTTTAGCCCAATTAAATAGGCTAGCCCAGTAGATTTGGACCTATTTATTTAACCCATATGTATTGGACTTATATAATTAATTCAATTATATTAGCCCATAATATTTATTTGGACTAAATATATTCAATCTGAGATTAAATCCAAATTTTTTTATGAATTTAAATTCAATAAAAATTTAATTGCCTACGACAACCATAAAGAAATATCAACAAGGGCACTCCCGAAGTATCGCCTTGTAGTCCCAAATCATAAATAAATTCACAATATCTTATTTCATTATATCATCGCGGGAGCCTTCAAATTTAATTTTAAAGAAAATATTTTTTCGAAATAGCATCCCGTGTTTTAGCCACCCATATTACATAATATGACTTCTAGTAGTTCCCCTACTAGCCACGAGTATCAAGCCACCCTTATCTCACCGCATGTGTTTCAACACCCAGACCTTATACCATCGCATGCGTATCAATATCACCATATATCACAATTTGCATCTCAAGTGCTCAAATATTTCAACTTGCCAAAATAAATCAACAACAATAATATTTTCCACAATAAGGAGCTCACGGCTCAATCACAATGAGTATAAAAATCTCACAAAATATTTGGGAATGAATAACTCAGCAAAAGTAATATTTCAAAATTCTTAGAACGTTGTCTCAACACCAAGTTTAAAAATGTTAAATTCTTCATATTAATAATAATTCAATTAAAAAAATTCAACCTTCAAATATTGAGCACAGAATAAAAGAAACAAAGTTTCAACTAAACAGGTAAAATAATTAGCAGGAAAAATGTCATGCAAATTTAAAATATAAAAATAGATCAATAATGATGAATATAACCGGATAAAATAATTTAATTAATGTTTAACAGAGATCTACATAATGTAAAACCAGAGTTTTTTCACATTTAGCCCGTGTACAAACTCGTCACCTCGCGTATATGAGTTTCTACACATCACAATTTTCCATATCAATACCAATCCTAAGGGGAATTTCTCCCACACAAGGTTAGACAAGTCACTTACCTTGAACCGTAAAATTCATTACTCTTCTATGCCTTTGCCTCGTGAATTTGCCTCCGAAAGCCTCGTATCTAGTCATAATAATTTTGATTCAGTCAATACAAATTATTGGAAATTAATTCCATATGAAAATACTAATTTTCCAACAAAATTCGAAATTTAACTCAAAAATCGCATGTGGGACCCACTTCTCGGAACCCGACAAAAGTTATAAAATATGAACGCACATTCAACCACAAGTTCAACCATACAAAAATCACTAAATTCCGACATCAATTTGACCCTCAAATCTTCAATCTAAACGTAGGGATTTTCATAATTTTTCCAACTTAATCCACAAATTAAATGTTAAAAATAACCATAGATTCGGGTACTTTAACCAAAATTGAGTTAAGAACACTTATCTCAAATTTTTCCTTGAAAATCTCCCGAAAATCACCTATTCCCAAGCTCCAATTTGTCAAAAATGGAAAATGGGACGAAGTCCCATTTTCAGAACTTAAAGTTTCTACCCAGGGATTTCTTCTTCCCGAACGCGACCCTTGCCTCGCGTTCGCGAAGCATAAAATGTGCTGCCCAAAATTTCCTCTTTGCGAAAGCGAGGGTCCTATCTCGAACACGATGACCGGGGGTCACGTGCCTTCGTGAACGCGACGCCTCACTCGCGAACGCGTAGGCTAACGCGTGAAGTCCACCACAGCCCTCACTCTTCTTCGCGAACGTGTGGCCTCTCTCGCATTCGCGATGCACACTGACCCTCATCCTTCTCAAATGTATCCCTTGCTTCGTGAATGCGAAGAACAAACTCTCGCCTGCCCAAGTTCCCCTTCGTGAACGCGAGACCTCTCTCGCAAATGCGAAGAAGGAAACCAAAGCTGGACACCAGAAATTCCTTAGTTGTTCTCCAAGTCCAAAATCGATCTGTTAACCTTTCGAAACCTCAAATCACATCAAATAACCTCAAATCACATCAAATAACCTTAAAATATCATACGAACTTAGTCGAAACCTCAAATCACATCAAATAATGCTAAAACCACGAATCATACCCCAATTCAAGCTTAACGAAACTAACGAATTCCAACTTCTACACTCGATGCCAAAACCTATCAATTCAATTCTGATTGACCTCAAATTTTGCACACAAGTCATAAATGACATAACGGAGCTATAAAAATTTTCAGAATCAGATTCCGACTCTGATATCAAAAAGTCAACTCCCCGGTCAAACTTCCAAACTTAAATTTCTATTTTAGCCATTTCAAGTCTAATTTAGTTACGGACTTCTAAATAATTTTTCGTACATGTTTCTAAGTCCAAAATCACTATACGGAGCTATTGTAATTATTAAAACTCTATCCCGGAGTCGTTTACATATAAGTCAATATCCGATTAACCTTTTCAACTTAAGTTTTTAACCTTGAGACTAAGTGTCTCAATTTATTCCGAAATTTCTTCGGACTCGAACTAACTACCCTGGTAAGTCACAATACAGCTATAAAGTATAGAATGAGCAGTAAATAGGGGAATGGGGCGACAACTCTTAAAACGATCGGCTGGGTCGTTACACCTTCTCAATGGCATAAGTTCCTGAGGTATAGAAATAGGTGAGCCGGTGTGTGGTGAATCTAGGATAGGAGAAACTGGAATTAAGCTAGGAGAGACTTGATGATGAGGATGAGTATATGAAGGGCTTGATGATGGTGGTGAGAAAACATCTGTTACTGCAGATTTTGAGGAAGTAGGTAGTGATTGATATTTTGATGTGGTTGAATAGGTAGGTTCTGTGGTGAAAGTTGAAGTTGGAAAAATAGGATGGTGTGGTGTGTTGATTTCAGCAAAAGGGAAATGTGCTTCATGAAACTTTACATCCCTAGACACAAAAACGTTCCTTGTGGACAGCTCGAGTAGTTTGTATCCCTTTTGTTGAAGAGGGTAACCAAGTAGAACATATGTTGTTGCCCTCTCATCAAACATTCCTCTTCCTTGTGCTAATGTAGAGGCATAACATAGGCACTCAAAATTCCTCAAATAGTCTATCACGACCCAAAAGTCACACTTGTCGTGATGGCGCCTATCTCAATACTAGGCAAGCCGACAACATCAATAACCCATATTTTTCTTTTAAATACTGAAAACATAATAATTAAGTTTAAGAGAAAATCCCACAAATACTAGATATAAATACACTCCCAAAATCCGGTGTCACTGAGATATGAACATCTAAATGATAACAAAGTCTGACTACTAAAAACAATGTCTAAAAATTTAGAACAGTACAAAAACTGAAAGGGAAGAGAGTCAAGGTTTGCGGACGTTAAGTAGCTACCAAGATAATCTCCAACAGATAAAACTCTGAGAACTAGCAACCGACGTATCCAGCAGTACCTGGGTCTGCACACGAGGTGCTGGGTGTAGTATGAGTACAACCAACTCAGCAAGTAACAATACTAAATAAAGAACCGAAAATAGCGACGAGCTTCTCAGCTAAGTCCAATTACAGTAATTTCCAATAAGAAAGTAAGCATGCTTACAAGTTCAACAATTAAGGCCCAAACAGTAATTTCATATCATGTTTGACTGAAACAGGAGATAATATCTTTCAGAAATTTTCTAGAACAGGGATATATGACAGCTGTAGTACAACAATAATAAAATCAATGCATCCTCTCAAAGCAACAGTCACTCAGTCCTCCCACTCACTCAACACTCAGCACTTGCACTCAGTAGGTACCTGCGCTCACTAGGGGTGTGTACATGCTTCGGAGGGGCTCCTTCAGCCCAAGCGCTATAATCTGCACGGATAACTCACGTGCTGCACGGATAACTCATGTGTTGCACGGACAACTCACGTGCTTGTATAATATCTGGATCCGCACGGACAACTCACGTGCTATAGTATAATATCTGGATCCGCACGGATGACTCACATGTTACATGGACATCTCACGTTCTATAGTATAATATCTCACAACTAGGCCCTCGGCCTCACTCAGTCATAAATCTCTCTAGTCTCTCGAGCTTTCAATAATCATGAAAATCAGCTCAAACAACAATGATATGATGCATCAATAATGAACAATAGAGACTGAGATAAAATAAACAAGTAAACTGTGACTGAGTACAAAACTACAATTTGGCAGAAAATTCAACATGTACACGACCTTTGTGGTTCCCTACAGTGTCAACACATAATCTAAACATGATTTTTGGTTCAATTTCTCTACTACATGGAGAATGTACACATAACAACGGATTATTCAATTACATAGTTCCATGGAATTTGACCAAGTCACAATTCCTACGATGTACGCCCACATGCCTGTCACCTAGCATGTGCGTCACCTCAAAACCCATGAAATAACACATAATCTGGGGTTTCATACCCTCAGGACCAAATTTAGAAATGTTACTTACCTCAAACCATGTAATTTCTTATTCTGCTACCCTTTGCATCACGAATCAGCCTCTGAATGTCTCTAATCTAGTCACAATTAATTTGATTCAATCAATTCAAATTATAGGAATTAATTCCATATGAAAATATAAATTTTTCCAACAAAATCCGAAATTACACTCAAAAATTGCTCGTGGGTCCCACGTCTAGAAACCTAACAAAAGTTACAAAATATGAACGCCCATCCAACCATGAGTCCAACAATATAAATTTCACCAAATTCTGACATCAACTCGACCCATAAATCCTCAATTAAAGTCTTTGAAGATTTCTATTATTTTCAACCCAATCTTTACCCATTTGAACTCAACAATCTTTCCACAAACTTTATTGGTACGTGTATGTATAAATAATACTCTCACACTTAAGAAACATACTCCCAATCACCCATCTTTACCCAAACTAAAAATTGAAGACTAGGGTTAGAACCTTACCTCTTGGGTGAAGATCTTGTGATATTTCTTGTTGGATTTCAAATCTTGAACAAGATCTTGATGAACAAAGCACTTGGGTTTCTTCCTCTCTCTAGAACACTCTCACTTCTCTCTAAAATATCAGAATTTTGCCTTCAAAATGAGCCCCAAAGGCTATTTATCAAAATAGAGTCGGGTTATAAAAATCAGAAAATGAAAATTCGCATAATGCATCTACGGCCCACGAAATGGGCCACGAAATGGACCCTGGGAATTGGGCACATTCTGCCCGAGTATGCGACCATTCTGCGGTCCGCATACTGATTCTGCGGTCGCGGAATGGACCGCAAAACACTTCTGCGGCCGCATAATGGCCCAAAATTCGCTCGAGTTTCTGCTTCGTTCTGCGGTAAATCCCCGGTCCACATAACGTTTCTGCGGTCGCAAAACAGACCGCAAAATATCCTTCTTCTATCAAAACTTTTCCTCAACACTTAAGTGTATTCTTCAACCCAAAAATTCCGAGCCGCGGGAAATTTCTACAACCTTTGTACTAATTAATCTACCTCGGCACCACAAAACATTAATTTCCTTAGCAAAAAATTTCCGGGGTCGTTAAACATAAGTCAACATCCGGTCAACCTTTTTAACTTAAGTTCTAAACCTTGGAACTAAGTATTCCAAATCATTCCAAAACTTCACCGGACCCAAACCAATTATCCCGGCAAGTCAAATAACAACCGTAAAACATAATTTGAGCTGTAAATGGGGAGACAGGGTTGTAATACTCAAAACAACCGGTCGTGTCGTTATATAGTCATACTTGGGTTTGTGATGAAATAGGACCTCATATGGTATCTTTCCTTGAAGAACACTGGAAGGCAACCTATTAAGAATGTGTGTGGCAGTCAGAATAGATTCACCCCAATATGACATAGGCAACCTGGATTGAAACATTAAACCTCTAGCAATCTCTAAGAGATGTCTATGCCCCCTCTCAACAATCCCATTTTGTTGAGGAGTTGCTACACAAGATAGTTGGTGCATAATTCCTTCTGAAGCTAGGAAAGCTGCCTCTTGTGTGCGTTTTCCCAATTCTAGTGCATTGTCAGATCTTATCATTCTCACTTTTACATTGAACTGTCTCTCAACCATGGACAAAAAGTATTTAAGCGTAGGAAAAGCATTGCTCTTAGCACATAATAAGAATGTCCATGTTCCTCTACTATAGTCATCTACTATAGTAAGAAAATATCTGAATTCATTATAGGTATTGGACTTATAAGGTCCCCATGTGTCTACATGTATGAGATCAAAAATATGTTTGGATTTAATGATGCTGAAAGGGAAAGGATTCCTTGTCTGTTTAGCCTTAGGACAAACATCACAAATAAATTCAGAATTTGAGTAACAATGAAGGAAATCTAAATGTTTCATTGCTGAGAATGGGAGATGTCCCAACCTTATATGCCAAAGCTTAACATCTGGAGTAGCATTAGCATGAACAGGACTAGAAAAAGACACAGACTCTGAAATGGAATATCTTCCTTTTTGAATTGAAGATACATTAGTACTGAATAGACCCTTAGACTTAAGACTACTAGATTCCAATATGTAGAGTCCCTCTCTAACTTCACCAAAAGCTTGTGGACTCTTCATTGAAAGGCCTTGCAACACACACCTAATAGATGTGAATAGGACATCATATTTGAATTGAATACAAAACCTATGAACCGATAACAGATTGTATTTGAAATCTGGAACATGTAGCACATTGTTCAAGACATGACCTAGCAGAATAGAAACACTTCCTATATGAGTAACAATTACCTTGAAAGAATTAGGTAAACTGATGTTCAAAGGTACATAAAGTTGAGTTAGAAACAAGAAAGAGTTAGGATCAAAACACATGTGCTCTGAAGCACCTAAATCAATGATCCAGGTGTCTAAATTTAGAGCAGTAAACACTGAACCTGAGTATTTTAGAATAGTACCAGCAACTGCATTAGCATTGATTCCTGAGTTTTCTGCTTGTGCGAACTTTGCCTGCTTATACATGCTCATCATTTCTGCAACTTGTTCCTTGTTGAGTTGCTGCCCAAAGTTGATATTGTTGTTTTCAGTATGCTGTCCTCCTGCATTCTCATGATCTTCATGTGCCAAAACTGTATTTTCCTTGATCTGATTTTGATAACCTTTGTGATTGATAAACTCAAAATCATCTAGAAATCCAATGATTATGTAGCAGTCTTCGTGTGTATGTCCTGTTTTTCCACAATAAGTACAAGATACATTTGGATTGTACTTCTTCTTTCCCTTAAACTTTTGCTGAGGTTTAGTGAACTTCTGTCCTGAATTGTTATATTTAGGTGCCATGATTTCTTCTCTTTGTGCTTGGTTTCTATTTTTCTAAAAATTTATCCCCTATTCTGTGACCATAAAAGCTGCAAAATCAGCTAAAATCTAAGCATTAGGCTGCTTGGCCTCTCCAGCTGCCATGAATGAAAGTGAATCAGAGTTAAAGTGTGCATTTGCATAAAATTCTATTTGATTTTCATCTTGCAAAAGAAGTGAATAGGCAACATCCATGGTAGGCAAAGGGTTCATCATGAGTAAATTTTCTCTTGCTTGTGCATAAATGTCATTCAAGCCCATTAGGAATTGAATCAACCTCTGGTCTTCAAGTGACTTAGTTAACTTTCCTTTTCCTTCACAAACACAAACACATGAACAACATATGATAACATTTAAAGTATCCAATTCATCTCACAGTTGTTTGAGTTTAGTGAAATATCCTGCAATGTCACTATTACCCTGCACTAATCCTGATAGCTCTTTCTGCGGATGATAGAGCTTGGCTCCATTTGATCTTCGAAATCTCTGCTTCAGACTGTCCCAAAGCTCTTTTGCAGTTTTGGAGTATATCACACTGTCTGCAATATCCTTAGAGAGAGCATTCAGAATCCAAGATATCACTATGTCATTGACACAGCTCCATTGTTCATGATCTGGAGACTTGAGATCTGGAGATTGACATGCTTCATTGATGAAACCAAGTTTCTTCTTGGCTGATAAAGACAACAGAATAGATGTCCTCCATCCTGGATATCCTCTTCCATAAAACACAGTGTTGACTAGAGTCATGCTAGGAGAATCAGAATTGTTAAGATGATAAGGATGATTGACATCATAGCTACTGCCTTTGCAACATTGCTGGTATCTCGAGTGATGGTTGTTGCAGGTATCTTAGTTTACTGATTATAAAAAATGAATTTGATGTAAATGAACTGGATGATTGAACTATTGGATCGAGCTTATTGCTCTGATACCGTGTACGAAATGAAGAATGAATTGTAAAATTTTCTCTGTGTATTTCAGCACTGTCACTGTACATGTATATATACACTTACATCTGAAGAATAAAGATTGGCAGGAAAGAGAAACTTTGTATACTTGTCCTATTCTAATTTGCCTACAAATAACAAATTTATTCTTTCTACTCAACTAACTATATTCCCTCACATGTTAGTCACGTGAGGGAAGCTTCTAGTATTAAGATTATCATATGGTCTATAATTAATCTATCATGAGTTGATTTGCTTGATCCAAAGGTCCTGGCTCCTCCGCGTGTTCCAAACAATCCACTGAATATAATCTATGTAACACAAGTTATATCGAAAATAGCCACTTTGGTCTGAGAACAGAACAAATGAAATTCTTTCTTCTAGGTCTTCTTCTTCTTCATTTCCTCTTCTCTATATGTGGGCAAAGCTCCATGAAAATCATAATTAAGATGGGGATTCTTCTTCCCAACATGATTTATAAAGTCAAATAAAATTTAAGTTCAATATATAATAGAATTTTCAAAACAAAATTCAAGTTCAGCAAAAACTTGACTTTTCGCAAGCACGTCTTTTCAGTTTTTAAAATAGAAGAGAATAAGACGACTTAAGTAAATACGGTTATAATCTTTTTTTGGAGCTGTTATAATACGTATTTATAACAATTTTGATACATGTTATGACCATCTGAAGAACACTTGTAATATTCATCAAATTTTATTTAAAATTTAAAATTGTTAAAGAAAATAAAAGATACTTAAGTAAAAATATTTAAAAATTATTGAACAAGCTAACTAATCTTCGAGCTACCTTTTAAGTCCAAGCCCCAACGTGTTCAAGTGTCATTTCCTCCATAATTTTCTACCAAAAAATTATTTTTAGGGTTGTATAAAGTATTTAAAAAACACTTCTCTCCTTTTATATTTTACGTACCAATCAAGAGGAACATGTCTCTTTTCTTCCTAATCACTGCCTAATACTAACATAAATTGTTATACTTTTAGTTAATACGTTAGTTCGTATCATGTTCTTTCAGTTAACCGTTAAATTATTTTTCAGAACTAAAACAGTGGTGAAAATATTGCAAAAACGTGTTTTCGTTCTTCCTTTTTACAAACACTTGTGCCAAGTATGAGTAGTAATATAACTGTCTTGTTGGATTATGAATTTGTGCTAAGATAATAAGTTTATGGCATTCATCGAGATAGGGATGTTTCAAATATCTACTTCAATAATTGACACTTCAGATCCATCGTGCATGCTCGCCGACCACTGGCTATATATTCTCTTTCTGCTTGAAGATGACAACTAATTTGAAATATATTGCTTTATGAGGCTGATATAACATAGAGTATATATTATTTTATTGGTATTATGTAAAATACTTAAAATATTTTTTTAAGTCAAGTTGACTTTGTCTGAGTAACCAATTATACATTCGCATCGCCTTGTCAAGTTAATATTAGGTGGAAAAGTAATGTAATTTGTATGACATTAGATATTTTTGGGATAAAGAAGATGTCTGGCAGACACATAATAGTTCCAATAATAATCAGAATAATTCTGATTAGAGTGTATATACATACCCATCCATCCTACGGTAAAGTGATTTGGGCACAGATATATATTAAGAGAGTTTAATTTTGTGTCAAATTCTTTACTTAACCATGCAAATATACTGTAATTTCACCAATTTTACCTTTTACTTTTTTATATTCTCATCAGGTAGTTGTTGGATTTTGAAAAATCTTCTACAACTCTCCGCTCCTTATCATCTGGTCTATTGTGGCAAAAAAGCATAAGAAATATTGCGAGTCCAAAAGGGAACTAAAACAAGATTGACACGTCATTGATGCTCTTATGACCAAGGTTGTTGGACCGAAGTGGTTTTTTTTACCTCCAAAGACGTAGAGATTACAAACCAAAGTGTAAATGTACGCCATCAAACAAAGATTGCAACACCCTTGACAAAATATTGAGGATTAACAATGTGATCGAGCTCAGATTGAGCTCCAATGGAGGAAAGGGAAAACACCCACTGGAAAGTTTCGAGAAACAGACTGAAGCAGAAATAAAATTTGCTTACTTTCCAAAATATCTATAAAATGTATTTATACACATGCACAGCTGGCACCAGCTCTAACCTCCACTAACTATTAATCTAACTGCCTTATTACATTGATAGCCTAAATGTTTACAGAAATAACCTATGTAAATGTAATGTGGGGACAATATGACTAATTATTAAATAATTTCAACACCCCTCCCCTCCCCCTCAAGTTGGAGGTGCGGAACCCACAGCCAATTTGTCAAGTAAAAGAGTATGTTTGTTGCATGGCAAAGACTTAGTAAAGATATTTGCGAGCTGTTCATGAGTAGGAATGTAATGTAAGGAAATCAGGCCATCTTGAAGCTCTTGTCTCTTACAAAATGACAGTCCACTTCTATGTGTTTGGTCCGCTCATGGAAGACTGGATTCTTTGCAATGTGAAGTGCTGTTTGGCTGTCATAAAAGACAGGTATGGGCAGAGAAAGAGGTACTGTGAGTTCCTCAAGCAGTCATGCAAGCCAGACCAGTTCTCCAACTATTTTTCTCACTGCACAGCTTCTGCTGATGACAAGGAAATGGTAGATTGCTTCTTAGATTTCCAACTGATGCGGCTGTCACCAAGCAATATTATGTAACCACTGACAGACATCCTAGTTTCAGGGCAAGCAGCCCAATCAGAGTCACAAAAGGCTCTTACTCTGTAATCTCTACTGTTGGATAGAAATGTGCCTAGAGATAAATTCCCTTTCAAGTATCCCAACACATGTGCTGCTGCTTTTAGGTGACTATCTCCAGGACTTTGCATGTATTAGCTCAAGTGTTGAACACTATAAGCTATATCAGGCCTAGTTCCTATAAGGAAGTTCAATTTCCCAATTAGTTTCCTATAGTGACTAGGATCTGGAAGTAGTATCCCTTCTCCTGCTTTTAACTTCACTGTTGGATCAAGAGGTGAAGTCACAGTAGAACACCCTATACAGTCAAACTCCTTAAGAAGGTCTTGAGTGAATTTTCTCTGTGGAATCACAACTCCATCCCCTTTATAAAGTATCTCCAACCCTAGGAAGTAATGGAGTCTGGCCAGATCTTTTATTCTGAAAGTTTTATGTAGGGACTTCTTTAAGCTGGTAATTTCCTCCAAGTGAGCTCATGTGATAATAACATCATCTACATACACAGCCATAAAAATTATTGAGTTCTCTTTACCTTTATAGAATAAGGAGTAGTCAAACATAGAATGTGTGTAGCCTCTAGAACAGAGAGCTTTTGTCAATTTGGCATACCATTGTCTACTAGCTTACTTTAATCCATACAAGGATTTGTTCAACTTGCATACTATTCCAGATTGCTCTACAAGTAAGCCTGGTGGTACCTCCATATATACTTCCTCATATAAGTCACCATGGAGGAATGCATTGTTCACATCTAATTGAAACATTTCCCATCCCTTCTTAATTGCTATCCCAATTAGAGTCCTCATTGTTGTCATTTTCACAACAGGTGAAAAAGTCTCAGTGTAATCCACTCCAGCCTGTTGAATGTAACCTTTCACCACCAACCTAGCTTTGAACCTCTCTACACTCTCATTTGCCCTGTGCTTTATCTTATACACCCATTTTCATCCTATGGCCCTTTTTTCCAACTGGAAGTGACACTAAATTCCAGGTGTTATTGGCATACAATGCCTCAAATTCTTGAGTCATCGTTGCTTGCCATGCAGGTATAGCAGCTGCTTCTTCATATGAGACAAGCTCACAGCCTAGTGACATATTCTTTATCAAATGTTTACTATCAGTGGCCAAGGCTCTAAAGTCAATGGGTTGCATATCAGGAATAAAAGTATTAAAAGAAAGAGAAGATGTGCTTTGTTCATCGTGAGGTGAAGTATTGACAGGTTGGTTTGGGAGTGTATACATATAATCCTTCAGGTAAGTAGGAAGTTTATAAACTCTAGGTGGTCTGATATTTTCTGGAGATGGGGCTGGAGTACTTTGGTTAGAATCAGATAAGCTAGTAGTATTATGTGGGCTGTTTTGATTCTGGAGTTGTGGAAGTAGGATACTAGGTTCAATTGTATCCTGATCACTTCCAGTGTCATAATCTCCTGATACAAGTGCTGGTGATACCATATTGTGACTGTGAGGTGATGCAGTGGGAGATGCAATAGAATCATTTGAGCTAGAGTCGGTTGGTACATGATTTTCTACATTCAGATACATTAGAGGTAATGGGAAGGAGGAAACATCAAAGTTAGAAAATAGATCATTAGAATTTCGTTTTAAACTAAATGGAAAAATATTTTCATGAAACAATACATCTTTTGAAATATATATTCTTTTTGTGGCAAGATTTAATACCTTGTAGACTTTTATCCCAAAAGGGCATTCCATAAAAACATGTGGGATTGATCTAGGTTCAAACTTGTCTTTATGTGTTTTGAGAGTGGCTGGGAAGCAAAGACAGCCAAAGCTCCTAAGATGTGAATAAAGTAGTTTTTTCTGGTAGAGTAGTTCATATGGACACATGTTTTTGATAGAGGATGATGGCAGTCTGTTTATTAGGTAAGTTGAGGTGAGGATGCATTCACCCCAATATCGTAAAGGCGGTTTGGATTGATACAGCAATGCTCTAGCTGTTTCAAGGAGGTATTTGTATTTTCTTTCCACTATGCTATTTTGTTGAGGTGTATAAGGGCAAGTCTTTTGGTGTATGATTTCTTTACTTTAATAAACTCCAGACCATTATCTGTTCTAACTGTCTTAATGGTAGTTTGAAATTGATTCTTTACCATGGCAACAAAAGCTTTGATGATATGCAAAGCATTGCTTTTGCAAGTCAGAAGGTGTGTCCATGTAGACCTGCTGTAATCATCTACAAGGGTAATGAAATACTTATAGCCATCATGAGTTGAAATATGATAGGGACACCAGAGGTCTACATGTAATAGCTCAAACATTTTAAGTATATTTGTGGTACTTTGTGGAAAGGGGGATCTGCTTTGCTTGGCCATTGGACAGACAAGGCAGAAAAATGGTTGTTTTTGTGCAAAGGTAGTTGGGATGACTGAGATGCCCCTCATTTTGACAAAAGGCACATAGCCCAATCTATTATGCCACAAAATATCTACATTATATTTCTCAGAAGCAGATGCATTTGGAACAGAACTACAAAGTTTATGGATTTAAGAATAAAGAAAAGAAGAGGCATTTGAAACAGGATATTCATTATTATTGCTTGAAACAGTAGTTCCTATAATGGACTGCACTTTATTTCTATTGTGCGTATAAGTAGTGGTGGATGCACAAGGTGCAGTGTGAGAACTATGTGATGAAACAGTAGTGTCAAGTGTAGAAGGTAAAACTGATTTACTTTTGCATGAATTTGAGTAATGAAAGTAAAGGTTGTCCTTGGCCTCATCAATCTCCGGTGACCTCTTTAGTGAAGGGCCCTATAGAAGAAGACAAGAGAATTTTGTGAATACAACTATGCAGTCTAGTTGCACAGTTAGGGAATGAACAGAATTCAAGTTAAACTTGAAATTGGGCACATAAAGTACTTTTCTTATAATGAACTTTGGACTAAGAATCACATCACCAATAAGTGTCACCTTTACTTTGTACCCATTGGACAGTGAAACTAGGTAAGGGTATACTAAAGTTTTGATATTGCACAGTAATGTCTTATTGTAGGCCATATGGTTTGTGGCCCCGGAATCAAGGATCCACGAGTCAACATCTAATTTAGAACATTCACGCAACTGATTACTATTCTTAATAGAAGAAGAACAAGCAACAGTACCTGCAAAGTTTACAGCTCCTCCAATCAGGTTCATGTCTCCTGGCAGAGGCGGATCCAGGATTTAAATTCTATGGGTTCAATTTTAAGATTTTTAATATTGAACCCATTATATTTTTAAAGTTATGGGTTCATATCTACTATTTTTACAATTTTAATAAATTTTTACATATAAATTTTTACTCCGCCTCGAAAATTATGGGTTCAGTTGAACCCGTAGTCAGTACACTGCATCCACCTCTGTCTCCTGGATCCTCCCCTGTGTTTTCTGTTTGAAGTTTTTCCAAAATGTTGAGAAGCTGTCCATATTGTTCTTGAGTTAGGTGTTGCATAATTCTTCCTTGTTCATGAGGACGCCATTCGATTTCTGAAACATTAGGTCCCTCATTTGGTGTTCTAAATACATTTGATGCAACTCTCTTCCCTTTATCGTTGTTGCCGTAACTAGGATACTTTGAATTCTGAGGGTACCCATGGAGTTTGAAACACTTATCTTTATCGTGTCGTGGCTTCTTACAATATTCACAAAACAAGCGAGGCTTGTTTGATGAATATCCTCCTCTATTTGCATTGTTCCAAACATTGTATCCATTTGTATTATAATTGGTCTTAAAATTATTGTTTCCAGCACTTGCATTAAGAGATGCAGACTCCATCACAAATTAATTGTATGGCTTAACTTTCCTCTGTTTTTCCTCTTGAATGAGTATGGAAAATGCTTGTGCAATGCTAGGTAGTGGGTTCATCATCAAAATACTGCCTCTCACCACAATGTATACCTCATTCAACCCCATTAGGAACTGAATTAATCTTCTATCTTGTTCTGCCTTGTGCATGTTTTCCTTAGTTCCACATGTGCAGGTGCAATTGCATTGAGCGTGTGTATTTAGGGTATTAAGTTCTTCCCAAAGCTTCTTCATTTTGGTGTAGTAGCCAGTGATGTCAAGAGTTCCTTGGCTTAGATCACTGATTTCCTTCTGAAGCTGATACAGCTTAGCACCATTAGTTTGGTCATATCTATCTTCCAATTCCTGCCATAATTCCTTCGCATCCCTAACATATTGCAGACTATCAGCCAAATATTTCGAAAGTGAGTTGAGAATCCACGAAGTGACCATATCATCGCATCGTTCCCATTGATCAAAAGTGGCGTGACCTGCATCTAGCTTCTTAACCTTTCCTGTGATAAATCCGACCTTGTTCTTCACTGATAACGTCCTAAGTACTCCTCTTCTCCAGGATCTATAATCGATGCCGTCGAAAGCCACCGGTACCAGCATCGTCCAGGCGTTCTCTGACGGATGTATGTACAAAGGACTAGACGAATCCAAATTTTCTTTGTCTCCTGCCATGAATTAAAGTGTAGGAATCGAATCGTGATCGAATAGCAATCAAAATCGGTGGAAGTGATTTCCTTCTGCAATTTGTTTTTGCCCTAATTGAGCCGAATCAGTAATTTTAAAAGAACGAATGAAGCACTGAGAGAGAATGAGAAAATTGAGTGACTAAAGAGAGAATCAGAGCCCATGGCTCTGACACCATGACAAAATATTGAGGATTAACAATGTGATCGAGCTCAGATTGAGCTCCAATGGAGGAAAAGGGAAAACACCCACACTAGGAAGTTTCGAGAAACAGACTCAAGCAGAAATGAAACTTGCTTACTTTCCAAAATATCTATACAATGTATTTATACAAGTGCACAGCTGGCACCAACTCTAACCTCCACTAACTACTAATCTAACTGCCTTATTACATTGATAGCCTAAATGTTTACAGAAATAGCCTATACAGAAATAACCTATGTAAATGTAAGGTGAGGACAATATGACTAATTATTAAATAATCTCAACAACCCTTAACCTTAATCAAACGTCTCGAGTTCGAATTTTCAAAATAAAGTCGCCCGTTGCGGGGAGAGTTCTACTCCAAAAGTAGGACAGGTGGTGAGACCAATTCGATCTAAATACTCAACTATGTTAAAGCTTTGGTGAACCGTGTAAGCCCAAGTGCTGAATATAGCGAATTCTTCTTCTTCTGAATATAGCAAATATGAGTACTACTTATTCAAGCTGAAGGACAGCTACAAAGAAAACTGCATAAAATTTCAAAATGCGTCCTGTTCAAATACCATAAGGTAGTTGGTTTATGTGTAGGGTAAACGATTATTTTTGCTGAATAAAAGATAACTTACTGTATTTGTCGACAGTCGATATACAAGCTACAAAACGGGGAAGATTTATAAGGACATAGCTCATTACTAAATGGCCAATTTGTGGCTTCAGCAACAAAGAGCCCAGTAGTACAGCGCATAGAGCCGTTTGCGTTCTGGGCTTTGTCCGATCCCGACATGGGCTATGGACATTTGATTAGTTACATAAGTCCAACGAGAAACCCGGTCCATAATTAAGTTATTCGTATATTTGCACTTATTTTTTGTTTCTAACCAGTGTCCGGCCGCCGCTTTCAGATTCGACTAATTCAAATACATGATGAAAGTCCTACTTTGGAAGATAAAATACTCTCTATCAAATGTGACTTTATTGTCGAGTCTCGAATTCGAAATTTTTGGTTAAGGATGAAGAGATACTTATCGTCTCACGATAACGTTAGTAGTATAGATTTTCACTTTATTTTGTAATCACAACTAAAATTTTTCAAATTATAGTAGAGGTTATAATTTAGCAGAAGCCTTTTTGGTTTGAAGTGCAACATTTAATTTTCTTTCATCACAATCTTCAGTATCAATTAATCTTTAGTCAATTATGGGTCAGGTCCAGGGGCCGATGCAGCGTAGAGTTGCCGGGTTCAACTGAACCTAATATTTTTGATACGGATCATAAATTTATGTGTAAAAATTACTAAAATTATTAATAAATAATAGATATGAACTCATAACTTTAAAAATATAATGGTTTCAACACTAAAAAATTTAAATGTCGAACTCATAGAATTAAAATCTTAAATCCGTCTCCAGTTAGAACTAAATAACAAACTATAAGCGGGGGTTTCAACGTTATATAATTGAGTTAGAACGTAAAGAGCAATCAAAGTTGAAATTACGTTTAGACATGAATTTCATTGGAAAAAATAATAAATTTGTGAATCATTATTTCATTTGAAATACCCTCAAACAAGGTTTTCAATATTTCACCATTATTTTAAATACTGAAATTCAATATGTGCAAATATTTGTAGCCAAACTTCAACTTACAAATAGGGACAAATTTAGTGAAGAAGCTATGAGTTGATGTGAACTCATTAATTTTGACATAAAACATGTATATGTGTTAAAATTTACTAAAGAAGTAAAAAATATAATAATAATTAGACCCAAGAAATTGTGCGAAACGTGATAGAATTCCAAATTCGAACCCTTTAAGTTCAAATCTTATATACTCCTATGCTTGCAAATAATGGCTTCAGTAGTTGCAGGTGAAGTTATGGCCAAATAAAACACCCGTTCATGATTCGTTCTTTGAACATCTATCACGAATGAGTCGTTCGTTGGACTTGGGCTGTACAAAATATTTTCTGAAAGAATAAGTCCTTTTCATGTTAATTTTTTTCTAAATGTATATTTGGTTGGTGAGCAAAGAATTTTCTGTTGAAAAATATTTATTAAATATTGACAATAATGTTAGCAAATTGGATGGCGTTTTTGTCAAACTTTGAGTATTAAAGATTTATACTGTAATATAATTTACAGTGCTGGCATTTTCTGTAATATAATTTAGGAGTTGAGACAGTTATAGATAAAAAAATAAAAATAAAAATTGTTTTTTAAGAATATTTTTTTTAAGATACTATATAATATTTACTTTTCTTCTAAATTAGGATCTATATTAATGTTAAAATATTTTGTTTTCTTTTATTTAGAAATATTCTAGATTGTTTACTTTCTTTCAAGTTTAGTATGTACTTTAATTGTAGATATTTACTTTCGTTAGGATCTAGAAGAAAAATAATATATTTTTCTTATTTGATTCTTCTTAGTTGCCTACAAATAGTGATGTACTCTTCTACTTTAAATCAATGTATTAAATCAAAACAAGAATTGTCATTTATTCTCGTTTTCAGTTTTCTCTCTATTTTTCTCTGATTTTCCATAACACTCCATTCATAATTAACAGAACTTATCTTTCTCTTTAGGTGAAAATTATTTTCTAATAACCAACACTAAAAGATGACTTAACTAAAAGATGACTTATCTAACAAAAATATGTTTTCATCTACCCAATGGTACACAAATTAGGAGAATATCGATTTTGGGTAATTGGTCAAAGTAGACAACACAACGTGGAAGACTTTGAAAATGGCAACCCATTTGCTCATATGCAACAGTAATTCTTTAGCGTAAAGTAGAAATTTAAGTGCTTAAGTAATTGCTTATCTTGCGGCGAAACTCGAAAACAATAGACGGAACAAAGAAAGTGCCAAACCATCTCCCTCACATTAGAATTAGATACATCGCGGTTTTCCCCTTCCTGCCAATTTTTCATTCTCGAAACAATCGAACCGCCAATAGATCTCCTCTGATATCCAGCAGCAATATTTGCAGTCAAAAATTTCACTTTCAAAGAGATACATAAGTACAACTTCCATCCATTGACATGGCCAGTCAACCCTGGTAGATTAAAAATTTTCTTTACACTCACAATATTACTACTTCAATAGGCGGCAAACATACATTTTAGGTTGTTCAATTATGGGTACTGTTTTATGGAATAGTCTTCTTTCTCTTGTTCTTCTTCTTCTAGTTCTGCTTCTGTTTTGTAGCTCAAGAGCAGATGAGGTAGTTACTGTAGATGTTCATGCAGCTCGTCATCTCCTCCGCTCCGGCCACCGCTATCTTGATGTTAGGTAAAAGTTGCCACAAATTGAATTTATTTATTCAATAATGCAATTCGATCAGTCTTCGTACTCAGATTTCTGATCTAGGTTTCATGCAATTTGAACAGGACAGAAGAAGAATTCAAGAAAGGGCATGTAGAGAACTCTTTAAATATTCCCTATATGTTTAATACTCCCCAAGGTCTCTCTTTTCTGATTCTTTCAGTTATTATTTGACATGGGTCTTAGTCTCTTTTAGTCTCTGTCAACTCATTAATGTCCTGTATTGATAATGATGTTTCGACTTTCGATATATATTTGGTAATTTTAGGTAGGGTGAAGAATCAAAAATTTATGGAGCAAGTATCTGCCGCTTGTGGCAAGGAAGAAAAGCTAGTTGTGGTAAATCAAACTGAATTTGTCACCTTTCTTATTGATCAACAACGTGCCCATTTAGACTTTAATTTCTCTCGGAATTTGATAAAAGGTTTTGTTAGTTATTTGAAAGATAGAATATTCTGTTATTTGATGGGGGTAAGCTTTCTGTCGTGTAGGGATGTCAAAGTGGTGTGAGGTCGCTGTACGCAACTACTGATCTTACTGCTGTAAGTTGAATTCTCTCTCTCTCTCTCTGATTATACTGTTCTGTTAGAAAGATGTTACCAGCATATTTACTTTCCGGAAAAGAATCTGGATTTGGTAAATGATCTAACTTATTTACAATGAGATCTATAATTTTAACGGGTTGTAGCAGGTTAATTACACTTTTTTTAGGCTACAATTCTAGGCTTACTAGATTGTTACATGGTTCCTAATACTGATACTATATTCAAATTAACACTAATGATGAACTTGGAAGGAATTCAAGCATGTAAGCAACATGGGAGGGGGATATGAGGCTTGGTTGGAGAGTGGGTTTGCTGTAAACAAACCACAAGATGAGCTTTGAATCAGTCGGACTTCTCTTGTTGCAGCAGTACCAGTACGTGCTAGCTATCAAGAGAAGAAGTGTAAATAATCACTTTCTTAACCACGAAAGAATAAGTATTTCATTGAAATCGCAAGTATATTCTCTCTCTTTGACGCTCAGTGTAAAACAAAAGTATTGCAATAAAGTCTGTGATTTTGACATCTGCATTTTTTTATACTGTACTAAGTATTTTACTCGAGACAGAAATTTTAAATAGATGAGAAACCAATTGAAACAGAAGAAAGAAAGCTTACTGTTTAATGATTTAAAAATAGGAGGTAAGCTGCTGGACGGCTAGGGAGGATGTCGTTGGATGTTTGTTAATGGCAGCTGGCGAAGAGAACTAGTCAAAAATACATTATTCTTTAAAATAAAATAAAATAAAAATAACTTCACCGATGAGAACCAAGGGCGGCTCAATAGATCTCGAGGCCTAAGGCGAAACCATTTTCGGAGGCCCTTAAATTTATTTTATAAAATATTTACACTAACAACAAAATTTGCTTTTTAAATAACAAATAAATCATTTAAGACAAAAAGTGAATTTCAAAAAACAATTTAGGAAAAAGAGCACAAAAAATAAAGCGGTGATCTATCGAATATTGAGGTCCAGAACTCAAAGTGAAAATTTTGATTCGGCTATCATCACAAACAAGAAAAAAATAAAATAAACGTACATAACGTAATAACTTAAGTTTTGAGTATTGACGGTGTAAAAAATATTTGCTCCGTCTTATCAATTTAAATGGTGATTGTAGTTCATTCTATTAAGTAGCACTTATGGGTGAATATCTAAAATAAATTGTAAATAACCTAATATAATATGTCGAATTACACTAAATGAAAATTGGTGGATGAATGTTTTTGTGTTCATGTTGTTTCAGAGAACATTATAAAAGAAATTTATTATGCTGTCAATATATATAACTTAATTCCTATATATAAAAGATAAAATTAAAATTGAAGAGTGAAGCAGCAGCAACAACAACAACAACAACAATAACAATAACAATAACAACACAGTATAATCCCACTAGTTGGAGTAGAGAGATTGTTTCTGATAGACCCTCAGCTCTCTCCCTTCAAAAACTCCTCACCTTGTTCTTGGGGTGACTCGAACTCACAATCTCTTGGTTGGAAGTGAAGGATGCTCACCACTGGATCAACCCACTCTTGTCAAATATACTAATTAATGAGGGAAAAAAATTATCATAATTTATAAATTTATTGTATAAAATAACCTCAATCAAGTAACAAAAAATATACTGTAACACTTTTCTTTATTCTAATTATTTATATAAATTATATAATATATAATAGTAACAATAATAATAAGAATTTAAAATAAATTTGGGACCTTCAAAATTTGGGGGCCTAAGGTAATGGCCTCACTACCCAAACCTTAGAGCCGCCGCTGATCAGAACTCCAACTACTAAGCTGTTCAGCTACCCTTATGATTCACACCTGCCAAATGGGCCATCGCTATGCTCTGAATGGAAGCTTAAAATTCTTTTTCCTATAGTTTAATGTCTTAATTAATCAGCTTGTGCACTTCTATATTTATTGGATGGTTACCTTTCACTGTCACTATTATCAAAACTCAGGTAAATAAAAAGAAATCTAGCTATAGTATTTTTTATTTCCACAACTGGAATAACAAACATTATGCGACAGAACCAGCAAGAAGCCCCAATAAATAGGCCTGAGGAGCATGTGGAAAATTCAGATAGTATTTCACAATAAATGACAGAGGCAAAGATAGACAAATTGAGCGACACACATTTTATTTTTTTTGTAATAACAAGAACAATGTCAGAACATTTTTTTTGTTCAATTACAGATGAAATTGCACCTCTTACAAAAAATTGAGCTCTAAATAAGATACTTGATGCTGCGATTAGCCGTGTATTCTGTTTCAGTACAGATTTCTATATGGTCCTGTTGGGATTTTAAGCTTGTGTAGCTTAAAGAGGGTAAATGAGAAATGGAGGAAAAATGAAATATTTGAGTTTCCCTTGGCAAAAGGACATTGTCCCATATTGGAGGAAGAAAAGACTTTTGATGGGTATATATATAATTGCTCTTCTTCTAGCTCTTAAAGAGTTAAGAAAAAGGCAAGTCTCGCGCCGTCGTCGTCGTCGCTCGCTCGGATTCGGATTTAGTCAAAGATTGATTGATTAATCTTTTTGGACAAAATTCCTTTCAATTATTTAATTAATTAATTAAATAATTAACGAAAAAATCTGGAATAACTCATGACCCGCGACCCGGTTCGGTCAGGCCCATTTTCTTTCCCGAATTATTTTAAATATATTTTTCCAGCAATATTTCAAACAACCCTTTTCCAACAGCCATGACTGTTTCTGAAAGGTTGCAAACCTTTTCAGA
Organism: Nicotiana tabacum; assembly: GCF_000715075.1. NCBI lineage: Eukaryota > Viridiplantae > Streptophyta > Magnoliopsida > Solanales > Solanaceae > Nicotiana > Nicotiana tabacum. The sequence goes on along the minus strand of NC_134096.1, from coordinate 141,100,395 downwards.
AACAATGCCAGCAACTCTATAAATAGAGTTTGAATCCCAGAATCTCTCCTTGCGAAATTTTCTGAGCTTTTTCTTCTTCTTCTTCTGCAACAAAAATTCCAGTGTGTTTTACAGCCTTCGAGTGGCTCGCTGCTCACCGGCGCTTTGATACCAACACTTCGGTGAGTTAAATCGTTTCTATCCTGGGAGTATATATTCCACCACCTCGGGTACTTGAGGGGAATAATTTCCTTAAGGACATACTGTGTATTCAGTGGGCTCGATTTATTCCTATACTATTTTTCCAAAATTTATTTCGTTAAACAAGTATTACTAACTTTCTGTTTTGTTTTTCCAGAGAGTTTAATTGTTTATTACAGCAATACAGAATTATAACATTCTTAAGGAAATTATTTTATTATATTCTGTATTTTGTTTGTGGAGATTAAAACCTGTGTGGTTTTCTACTCCTTCTGAATTTTACTATTCTGATTTGAAGATATAAAAAACTTCATCAGAGTATTAAAATTCATAAAACGATTTGAAGAACATAAAAACTTCATAGTTTTTCTGTGAAACAGTACATAAAAACTTCGGTTTTATTTATTATACATACTGTTTTTGTTAATAACATTATTGTTTACTGTTCTGATTTTGCCATTAATTGAACTCTTCTGTTGTTTACAGTGAGAAATGACAATTGATAACGGAAATTCTTCTGCGACTATTGCGGCAATGACGATAGCCTCGTCAAGCCGGACTGCTATTCCACCGGCAGAGAAACCGGGGAAATTTTCCGGAGCCAACTTCAAAGGATGGCAGCAAAGGGTGTTCTTCTGGCTTACCACACTTGGTATGCAGAAATTCACTAGTGAAGAACCTCCAGTGCCTGCTGCGGACATGCCGGACAACGAGAAATTCATGATTGTTGAGGCGTGAAAGCAGTCAGATTTTCTTTGCAAAGGCTATATCTTAAGCGCTTTAGAGGATGACTTGTACAATGTGTACAGTGCGATGAATACTTCGAAAGAATTATGAGACGCACTTGAGAAGAAGTACAAGACTGAAGATGCATGCTTGAAGAAGTTCGTGGTTGCCAAATTTCTAGAGTATAAAATGATAGACAGTAAAACTGTTGGAACCCAAGTTCAGGAGCTTCAACTTATTTTTCATGACCTTATTGCTGAAGGTATGGTCGTGAATGAAGCATTTCAAGTGGTTGCAATGATTGAAAAATTACCTCATTCGTGGAGAGATTTCAAGAACTATCTTAAGCACAAGCGCAAAGAAATAAAGTTGGAAGATCTTGTGATTCGTCTCAAGATTGAGGAAGACAACAAAACAGTCGAGAAGAAGTCTCGTGGAAATTCAACGATCATGGGAGCTAATATCGTTGAGGAGACTGCTCCAAAAAGTAAGAAGAGAAAGAGGTCTTCTGGACAGACTAAGGAGCAGAACAAAAAGAAATTCAAGGGCAGCTGTTACAATTATGGAAAAACCGGTCACAAAGCCCTTGATTATCGTTTCCCGAAAAAGTATAAGAAGAAGGGACAGGCCAACATAGTGGAGAAGAATGATGACATTGATGATCTGTGTGCAATGCTTTCGGAATGCAACCTAGATGGAAATCCGAATGAGTGGTGGATTGACTCTGGAGCCACTCGACATGTTTGTGCTGTCAAGGAAGCATTTGCAACTTACTCTACTGCTGGTCCCGAAGAATAGCTTTCCATGGGAAATACTGCAACAGCCAAGATTGAAGGTTATGGGAAGATATTCCTGAAGATGACTTCCGGCAAGGTGCTAACGCTCAACAACGTTCTTCATGTTCCTACTATTAGGAAGAATTTAGTTTCTACTTCTTTGCTTGTTAAGAATGGATTCAAATGTGTATTTGTTTCTGATAAAGTTATTGTAAGCAAGAATGAAATGTATGTTGGAAAGGGCTACCTCACATAGGGCCTCTTCAAACTAAATGTAATGGTTGTTGACAGTATGAATAAAATTGCAGCTTCTCTTATTTATTGGAGTCAAATGATTTATGGCATATTCGTTTAGGACATGTCAATTACAAAACTTTGCGGAAGTTAATTAATTTAGAAGTGTTGCCTAAATTCGAGTGTAATAAATCAAAATGTCAAATATGTGTTGAGTCTAAGTTTGTAAAACATCCTTATAAGTCTATTGAAAGGAATTCAAATCCTTTAGACTTAATTCATACTGACATTTGTGATATGAAATCGACACCATCTCGAGGTGGGAAAAAATATTTTATTACTTTTATTGATGACTGTACTCGATATTGTTATGTTTATTTTCTTAATAGTAAGGATGAAGCATCTAAGCAATTAAAGAATGAAGTGGAGAATCAATTGAATAAAAAGATCAAAATGATTAGAAGTGATAGGGGTGGAGAATATGAATTTCCATTTGCAGAAATATGTTCGGAATATGGAATTATCCATCAAACTACTGCACCTTACACACCTCAATCCAATAAAATTGCGGAAAGGAAAAATCGGACATTAAAGGAAATGATGAATTCTTTATTAATAAGTTCCGGATTACCGCAGAGTTTGTGGGGCGAAGCTATCCTTACAGCTAACCGAATACTCAATAGAGTACCCCACAGCAAAACACAATCTATTCCATATGAAAAATGGAAAGGAAGAAAACCCAACTTGAAATATTTCAAAGAGTGTGGGTGTCTAGCAAAGGTACAAGTTCTTTTACCTAAAAGGGTTAAAATCGGACCAAAAACTGTTGATTGCGTTTTCATTGGATATGCTACAAACAGTAAAGCATGTCGATTTTTGGTTCATAAATCTGATAATCCCGAAATTTACGTTAATACGGTAATGGAATCAGATAATGCTGAATTCTTTGAAAACATCTATCCGTATAAAACTGAATGTGAGTCATTAAGTGAAAGACCTAAACAACCTCGGGAAGAACCAAAGGAAAATACTCCAAGTATAGAAGATCCAAGGCGTAGCAAACGTCAAAGAACATCTACTTCCTTTGGACCAGATTTTGTGACATTCTTGCTTGAAAATGAGCCTCAAACTTGTAAAGCAACTATGTCATCTTCTGATTTAGCGTTTTGGAAAGAGGCAGTCAATAGTGAGATTCAATCAATTTTGGATAACCATACATGAAAATTGGTAGATCTTCCTCCGGGAAATAAGCCTTTAGGTTCGAAATGGATCTTTAAACGGAAAGTGAAAGCTGATGGCACTATTGACAAATATAAGGCAAAACTTGTTGTCAAAGGTTATAGACAAAAGGAAGGCCTTGATTACTTTGATACTTACTCGCCAGTAACGAGGATAACATCTATTAGGGTGTTAGTGGCACTAGCGGCCGTGTATGGTGTTGAAATCCATCAAATGGATGTTAAAACAACTTTCTTAAATGGAGAATTAGAGGAAGAGATTTACATGGAACAACCTGAGGGTTTTGTGGTAACTGGTAAAGAAAAGAAAGTGTGCAAACTTGTTAAGTCACTTTATGGACTTAAACAAGCACCCAAATAATGGCATGCCAAATTTGACCAAACAATGTTGGCAAGTGGGTTTAAAATCAACGAGTGCGACAAATGTGTTTACATTAAAAACACTCCAGGTCATGAAGTCATTGTTTGTTTATATGTTGATGACATGTTGATAATGAGCAAAAATATGGCAGATATAAATGCTACTAAGCGCATGTTGGCTAGCAAATTCGATATGAAAGACTTAGGAGTTGCTGATGTGATCTTAGGAATCAGAATTCACAAGACTCCACAAGGTCTAGCATTATCACAGTCTCACTACATTGAAAAGGTACTTGACAAGTTCAGGTATTTGGATTTCAAAATTGCCAAGACTCCAATTGACGTGAGTTATGCACTTCAAAAGAATGATGGTGAAAGTGACTCACAACTGGATTATGCAAGAGTATTGGGAAGTTTGATGTATATCATGAATTATACACGACCAGATATAGCATGTGCTATTAGTAAACTGAGTCGGTTTACAAGTAATCCCAATCACATACATTGGATGGCAATGAAACGAGTTTTGGGGTATCTCAAACATACCCAAAATTACGCTTTGCATTATAACAAATATCCCTCCGTGATCGAGGGATATAGTGATGCAAATTGGATCACTGGATCATCTGAAGTTAAATCCACGAGTGGATATGTTTTCACAATTGGGGGTGGAGCAGTGTCTTGGAAATCATACAAACAAACGTGCATCACCCGTTCTACAATGGAATCTGAATTCATAGCTTTAGATAAGGCCGGTGAAGAAGCTGAATGGCTACGGAATTTCTTGGAAGATATTCCATTTTGGCCCAAACTTTTGGCACCTATTTGTATACATTATGATAGTCAAGCGGCAATAGGCAGGGCAGGGAGCGTTATGTATAACGGAAAATCTCGTCATATACGACGGAGACACAATACCGTTAGACAACTACTCTCTAGTGGTGTTATAACAATCGACTACATAAAGTCAAGAGATAACGTGTCGGATCCACTTACAAAAGGCCTATCTAGAGAGGCAGTTGAAAGATCATCAAAGGGAATGGGGTTAAGGTCTAGGACAAGTCATCATGACGGTAACTCTACCTAGCAGACTGGAGATTCCGCGAGCTAGGTTCAAAGAGATCAAAAAAAGTTATGAATGACGGTTCAACATTGTCAAATAACTCAACCCATTCTCGTGATGAAGACAATGTTCAGAAATCGAGGTAAAGCATTAAGGCTTTTTGATGAGTCAACAAAGCTTAAAGGTTTTTTAATGATTTGCTAAGTCTGGCAGGATATGACCAGATAGTGTGTCTACAGGATTACACGTTTAAAAATCACCTATGTGAGTGTGAAGTGTAAGCCGCTTCAAGGGGAATGAAAGTAAAGGCCCATTCTCTAAGCACTCATGAAACCAGGCGGTGTTCATGGCTGAAACGAACACAACCATGAGAACCATAGATGGTTAAGGATTGATTGTGTGACTTATGTTGTCTAGGTATACAACAAAGCTCGACGGTTCAAAGATATCAAATCTACCGATTGACCGAGTATATCCGATATAAGTTCACTACGGAAAGTTCAAAGGGAAACCTACTTATCCAGATGCAATTAATTCTTGCATGTAAAACACACACGCGTCCGTGCATTCCTTTATTTTATAGCCATTCCCCATTCATGTGGGGGATTGTTGGGATTTTAAGCTTGTGTAGCTTAAAGAGGGTGAATGAGAAATGGAGGGAAAATAAAATATTTGAGTTTCCCTTGGCAAAGGGACATTGTCCCATATCGGAGGAAGAAAAGGCTTTTGATGGGTATATATATAATTGCTCTTCTTCTAGCTCTTAAAGAGTTAAGAAAAAGGCAAGCCTCGCGCCGTCGTCGTCGTCGCTCGCTCGGATTCGGATTCAGTCAAAGATTGATCGATTGATTAATCATTTTGGACAAAATTTCTTTCAATTATTTAATTAATTAATTAAATAATTAACGAAAAAATCCGGAATAACTCATGACCCGCGACCCGGTTCGGTCAGGCCTATTTTCTTTCCCGAATTATTTTAAATACATTTTTTCCGCAATATTTCAAACAACCTTTTCCAACAGCCATGGCTGTTTCTGAAAGGTTGCAAACCTTTTCAGAAACAATGCAGCAACTCTATAAATAGAGTTTGAATCCCAGAATCTCTCCTTACGAAATTTTCTGAGCTTCTTCTTCTTCTGCAACAAAAATTCCAGTGTATTTTACAGCCTTCGAGTGGCTCGCTGTTCACCGGCGCTTTGATACCAACACTCCGGTGAGTTAAATCGTTCTATCCTGGGAGGATATATTCCACCACCTCGGGTACTTGAGGGGAATAATTTCCTTAAGGACACACTGTGTATTCAGTGGGCTCGATTTATTCCTATACTGTTTTTCCAGAATTTATTTCGTTAAACAAGTATTACTAACTTTCTGTTTTATTTTTCCAAAAAGTTTAATTGTTTATTACAGCAATACAGAATTATAACATGTCCTTCACAAATAGGCTGATCTGAGACTTCAATACCACAACTTCAAGGCTTTAGCAACTAAAGCTGTGACATCTTGAAAAGGCTGATAGCAGTTAAAGGTTGATTATTGATATGATGCATTCTGTTACTCCATTTTCGGAAGAACATAGAAACCAACCTCCCCAACAATACGACAACTCTTTAGTCAAGAGAGAGATCATTACGTCCAAAAAAGCACAAATTTTACAGTCTAAATATAAGACTAGGTCAAAGTAACCACAACCCACAAGTGCTTTCAATGGTATGGCTAGCATTAATAAAGTGGATGAAAATCTTTGAATACCAAGGTTTAAATTTCAATAGCTACAAGTCTACAACTTAGATTTTTTTAATCTACCTAACGCTAACTGATATACGACACACCATTATTATTTTTTTTAAAAAAAAGGTAGAAACAGCAACTACGACAGCATAGGTGGGTGAGCATTTAGAGCAGAGCAAGGTTGCGTGAGATTGCCAGTTGGTTGTACAACATACTGACAAAAGATTTGCATCAGGCATTTCCACATGGGACCATTATGCTTTCCTAGTTCGTAACACCCCATGCTCCAAGTTAACGTTCGTGCCTATGAAGTTGTCAACCAAAATCAGCTGACCAAATAATGGCAGTCTTTGCTCATTGCTGAAGCTTCTGCCCTTGAAAAAAGTCCCATCTTTCTGCATTAGATCTTCTTCTGTTTCAAGAAGAAGGTGATGGAACTGTGATAATTCACCCACAGATGTGATTAAGGTCGATGCAGTATTTTATAGTGGATTTTAAGGTTGTTGAATATTAGTCAAGATGGAGAAATTGGAAGAAGCATCGTTTGCTGAAACGCCCACATGGGCCGTGGCGACAGTCGTCACAGTTTTGGTGAGCGTTGGTTTCTTGATCCATGGCAGTTTGAAGAAGTTTGGAAAGGTAAAAGAAAAAACCATTTTTTATTATTCTATTTTGGAGCTCTGCAAAATATTTCTTGGGGGTGGATTACACGTTGAACTCTATGCTTTTGTTTATTTCTTAGTGAATTCTCTAAACTTGTATTTTGTTCCTAAAGTGGTTGCACAGGACGAAGAGGAAACCTCTTTATGCTGCGCTAGAGAAAATCAAAGAAGGTAAGCCACATATTATCTGTATATTGAGCCTTTCATGCTCGCTGGCACTGGCGAATGTAGAAGGTTTGCGGGTTTGGTAGAACCAAATTTTTTTTACTCGGACCTGGTATATATGTGTGAAGAATAAGTAAAAATAGAGTTAAATATATGTTCTAGAACTTACACTTTCAACTCTTAACATTCTTCTAAACACTGCTTACACTTTCAACTCTTAACATTCTTCTAAACACTGCTGGCTTTTCATTAGTAAATAATTAAGGTTGCTTCACGAATTCTTTTGTTTTCATTTTCCTTTTCCTCCTTTTGGCTGCAAGCAGAGCTTATGGTTTTTGGACTGCTATCGCTGCTAATGGGTCATTGGATCATTTATGTTGCAAAGATTTGTGTCAAGTCATCAGCTTTCAGCAGCCACTTTTATCCATGTTCTCCGCCAAGAAACAAGAGGGAGTCAGCAATTACAAAATTTGTTTTATCAGGTTCTTCATACTCGAATTTCTCAACTTCAAGTTCAAGGCTGCTGTTAAGCAGCAGGAATGAAGATTTTTGTCCTGAGGTAGCCAAACAAGAATGTTCTACTCAATTTTGTTTGAACCCCCCCCCCCCCCCAAAAAAAAAAAAACCATTTTCAATTGTGTTAACTTTTACTTCAAAAATTGTTTGATCTGAATTTCTTTGAGTAAATGTTGGTCGATCCTTCACAAGCTATCATCTATAGGGATAGTCTGTAAACAACTTTGGAATCCCTATCCTATTGTTGAAAGCTAACATTTGCCACATTGGATTATTCAATTGGAAAGTAAAAACATTATAGCCAAGAAAATTCCTGAATGTGGCACAATTAAATATTGAAATGTTTTCTTTCATTGAAAAATCCATGATTTTACTATCTCTAGTACTAATAGGTTAGTAGATTGGAGGAGTTAAGAAGCCCAAACTTTTGGATCAAAGTTTAAGGTGTGTCGAAATTGAAAATAGGACTATTTTTTACAAAGATTCCTCAGGGCTCTCTACCTCGGACAACAAGTGAAGCTTATCTTGATGAAGGAATAAGGAAGTTACTCTGACATTTTCCCTGCTTCATTTGATTCTCTTCACAAGTTTCAAATTGTTTTAGTTGTTGACTTTAATTAAGTGGCCAGTGCTCATACTGGCTCCACAACATCTCATGATGGTTTTATCAGGGTCTCCAATCGTTTGCTTCAAAGGAGAGCCTGGAGCAGCTCCATCGTTTTTTGCTTGTCCTCGGTGTTAGTCATGTATCTTATAGCTTTTTCGCCATTGCCCTGGCTATGATCAAGGTTGGCTATCTTCTGCATGATTAATCTCTTATTGCATCTCTGAACTTCCTCCCCACATCCACCAAACACCATGAATTAACCATGCAGATATATAGTTGGAGAACATGGGAAAACTATGCCAAGTCAATGGCTCTTCAAAGACTGGAAGGTGCAAAAATTCCCAGTGGTACTACTATTCCTCATACTTTATTTATCATTTCCAGAATAATTACTTGCAAGTTTAACCTTAGGTTCTGAAGAAGCTGTCCCAAACAACAAGAGAATGGGGCGTATATCAACTTTTACTTTTCACCACACTGCTCACCCATGGAGCCAGCACAGGGCTCTTGTTTGGCTGGTATTTTCACATAAAATCTTGTGTTTCTGGTTGAGTGGATACTTGTTACGTGGTGTTCTTATGCTATCTCAACTGAAGGGGAATAGTATTAGCCCAATGATGTTATAAAGAAGTGGCTCAGTAGTGGTGAATACTAGATGTCCCAAGTCATGTAGATCTTGACGTCAACACAATGCGTCCTGAATTTATTTGAAAGATAGGACATCTATGTACATTGTTCTGGCAATGGAGTGGCATGGAAAAGACTTACATACATACCTTAAGATGATAAAACTTTAAAATCCAATAGAGAATAACAAATTCAAGTGGCTTTTGCAGCTAAAACTATGATCTAGAGTGGTACTGATCTACAATGCCATTTGGTTCAATATTCAAATTGTCATTGTTCACACAGGAGTCATAAATCTTTACGACACTGTAGAACTATAACTTAGCCGCATCGTTTGTTATGAGCTTTAATTCATGTATTCAGATTGAATTATTATAAACAATTGCATCTTGTGATTCTTTTTTCAGATCACATTCCTCTCAAATTTTCCATTTTTCTTAACTTCATGTGGTTCTGATAAATTTTTCACCTTCATACTTTAATCTTCTCTTCCTCTTGGCATGTGCTGTGATGAGTTCAAGCAATTAAAGATATTTTATTCAAAGTTCTCCTTTTAGCTTTGTTTCAGCCGCCAGTTCTGGAGTTCTATAAATGAAGCTGACTACATGGCTTTGCGCCTGGGTTTTATTACTGTAAGTCATGTACTTGTTTTCCTCCACAAATGAAATATCTTCCTCAATGATCATTGAGGTGACTTTGTAAAGCAGACATCATGCTGGTCTATTTAAGTTATTTTCACTTAATTTACACATGCTGATCATATTTGGGTTTTGGTTATTTTATGAAAATTACTTTCTAACTAATAACCACAGAAGACAATATTTACTAACATTAGTGATGTGAATCAGTCCACAATAGAAACCAAGTAGGCCCTATTTTAGGTACTTCTGTGTAGTTCATGGATTAAGGTCTTGTCAATGCCTTGTTAGGGGACAGCTAGATGAGAAGGTCAGATTAACTGATGATAAAAGCATTTATTAATCTGTGAAACAGAGGGTCCACTTTCTAGAACTACATTGTGACTTTTCCAGCAATGGTCTAACCTTCCAAACGAATTTGGTGTGGGCGCTTGGATGGAAACATGAACCACGATAGCACCTCTCTATATTCCTAGAACGGAGCAGCAATTCCATATCTTTATATTGTTTTTGTGTTTTTGCAGACTCATCAGCTGCCATTAACTTATGATTTCCATAAGTATATGCTTCGAAGCATGGAGGAAGAATTTCGTGATATTGTTGGCATTAGGTACAATGGCATATCAGTTTGAAGGTTATTTTTTCCTATTGAGCATAACTTTTGCGTCATAATAAACTATTTGCTACTCCAGCTCCGTCTTCCACATTATGAATTATACTATAAGATGGCAGACCAATAATAACTTCATATGGAATTTCTGCAGTCATAAAGATATATGAAAGTGCTATTACTGAGGTTATGTTTTATTATCGGCATTCCATGTTTCCCCTCAATAGCTTTGGTGATCATGTTTGGACACCAGTAAAGACGTTAAGATTGACTGCTTAATTAGCTTGTCTTAGCTTCTTCAGTTTTATGATCTAGACCTCTCTCGTCTCACTAATAAAGAACACAAGTTTCAGACTGAGTATTACCATGTGTTAGTTCTTTGCCTTGCATCTGACTCACCGGAATCTTGCACCACGTACGGCCTTCTTCTTATCAGAACCTTGCACTACGTACTACTTCTCTTAATAAAAGTCTGGACATATTACTATTAGAACTAGAGAAGTTTCCAAAAGGTGATAGTATTATTGAAAGTATAGCTGTTAGTTCAAAGGACGTTCCATCAATATTAAACTTTCAAAAGTACAGCTCTTGTTTATACTAGCTTGAATTCTTGGAGGACAGGCAAGTTTCTATTTAAGAAAATGGGTCAATTATGTTGTGACTATAGACAAAACCTGACATATATGTCCCTGTCTGAGGACTAAATGCAACATTTCACAAACTGTGAGATATCATGGTTACGGCAAAAATCTAAGATTTTTTCTTTCTTTTATTGCAGTATTCCACTATGGATTTATTCATCTAAAATATTTCCTTTTGATTCTTCTTTGGTTGCAGTGTTCCACTATGGATTTTCGTCATACTTTGTGTATTTTTAAGCTTTCACGGTAATTTTTCCACTAGATATTCTCCGGAATTTCTGCCAAGCACGTATTTTTGATGTAACAGATAATTTAATCAAATTTTCTTTTAGTTATAACTACTGTAAGAGAGAATGGGAGTTGAGCTACAGATTGAGCTCGCTCTACGAGCTACTTTACGACTTCAGACTTGCTTAGATTCAGTTCGTTTTGCTACTTCGGCATCACACCCTAATTGCTTGGCATTTGAAAGTAAAAATCCAGCAACAAAAAGGATATAAAAGTCATGGCAACTAGATTACTATGATTAATAAAAGACAATAAAGAGGATGCTATACTTTTATTGAATTATTTCCTGGTTGTATCCCTTCTTTAGAATAGTAGAAGAGGAACCGGGAAAGATTAATATGCAAATGAACCAAAAGGCCAAAATGTCTAGTAGGCTTATTGTTGACTTGTTTTTGAATCCTTCTCGTTCTATTGTTCATTTAGTTCTTTCAGAAAGATGATGGATAATTTTGATGATCGTTGTCCAGGCACTAATATATACTTCTGGATCTCCTTCTTTCCTGCTATTGTATGTCCTTGTTATTTTCTGTTCTCTTTTTTGCTTCAGAAGCATTACCCATTCTCATTCAATTTCTGACCTTTTCAAAAATTGTATTTGGAAGTTAATCCTTCTGGTTGGTACCAAGCTTCACCATGTGGTGGTTAAGCTGGCAGTTGAAATCATGGATAGTAGTCCAAGGGAAGGATTTCAACAGTTTAACCTCAGAGACGAGCTCTTCTGGTTTGGGAAGCCTAGGCTTCTGCTGCGGATAATACAATTTATATCATTCCAGGTATGCAAAATAACATAAATATTATCCTCAAATTCAAAAGACTTAACAAGAGTAGGCGTTAATTAAATTTAGGTCAATGATATAGCTGCCTCATATATGACTTATTGATTGCTCTTCTGGGTGAATCATATGCAGAACGCATTTGAGATGGCAGCATACATTTGGTCACTGGTAAGAACTTGGGAACTTAGTTTTCTGATTGAGGTTTTGCTTATATTGCTTATAATGAATTAAAACAATTTTGTCTTAATTGTCAATGGGAAGAAGTTGAGTTGCTTATGAGGAAACATTGTTCCTAGTTGGGCTACTGCAGACAGTTATAAGGAATATTTTCCCTTTTGTAGCCAATAGATGCAAGTTCCGTGTACTGATTGTTATTCACAGACCCTCCATTGACTGCATATCATTGTGTGATCAGAGCGATATCTTCTGCCTTGTGTTTTTTTTATTTTACACTCTTGACAGTTTTGCCTTTTGGAAGCCTCTACATAACTTGAGCACATTTTTCAACAGTAAAAACCATATTTTTTGGTAGGAAACAGAACTTCTACAAGTGTAAAGAACATTTATTTACTAACTTTTCAACTCTTAAAGCAAACTACAAAGTTATATTGAGCTATGGCCTAGGGGTCAGACAATATGACAGAGAGCAAATCAGAGAGCTTTCATATGTGGTTTGTGTCTGTTTTATATTTTCACCTAATCCTTAGAAAAGGCAAAAGATGTAATTTTCATATGCAGAGATACAAAATTTTCTTCATAGGTGCTAACCACTGATTTCCTTTTCTGATGCAGTGGGAAATTAAGGGATCATCATGTTTTACAGAAAATCAAACCTTTCTCGTGATTCGCTTGTCATTTGGGTACCTATCTTTGTCTGACTTCCTTGTTAACTTGTTGCTGAATGGACCACCTCATTGTGGCATGACGCATGTTAAATTGTTGCTGCAGGGTTATTTCTCAATTCTGGTGTAGCTTTGTCACATTTCCACTCTATGTTATTGTTGCTCAGGTAATTACTTAAAAGCACTATATGTTATCTCTTTCTTTTGTCCTTGGTTATATATCCTTTTGCACTATTCCATGATCAAGCAGATGGGTTCCAGATACAAGAAGACCATTGTTTCAGAGAATGTTAGGAAGTCGCTACATGGATGGCGACACAAGGTGAAAACCAGACTCGAAGGTTCAGTTGTTAATCCAGAAAGATTATTAGCGACCACATCATTGGACTTCGTGGAGGATGAGACAGATCAAATTCATAGCATTGCTACCAACAGCACAACGAGATGCTCCCCATTATTCGAAAATACCAAGGTCTCAGACCAACAAATCGCTTTTGAGCAAAATTGCATGAATGAAATCTCAAAATGTGATGATGAGTTACATGTTCCATTTTCTCCTCGAAATTGAGGAGAGATTTGGTCAGAAATATGATGATGGATCAAATGATGACAATATAGTTTCGTGCCTTCTACTACTTGAACCACGACCTTAGACTTAGTTATCTTGCTTTCTTCTTCTTTTTCCATGCTATATATATGCATCTAATTTTGTTCCAATTAATGTCTGCCTTACATTTAAGATCTTTCGATAAACAATTTCTTCTAAATCTGATCCGAAGGGACACTATATTTTTTGCACTTGTGTCGACTGAAATCAAATCCATTTGCTTGTACGTGATTACTGAGAATTTCTGCTAGACTTGGCTTAGTAGAACGCAATGAAAATAATGGATCTCTATAGGCTAAACCAAGTGGCCCGGGCTAAATTTTAGTTGTTTTTACACTTAAATTAGTCCTGATAATATAAAGCGTGAGGCAGGAAGAAAAACAAGATTGAACTCTCGGATATGAAGCAAACTAAGGTAAACCACAGGTTATTGAAGAAAGATGAACTTGCAATCAACAAGGAGATGACAAATAGAGCAAATTTGGATGATTCAACTGGTATTTTTTTGGGTGGAGCGATTGATACAGAGTTGGTACCGAGTGGAGTGATGATTACTCCCCCGAATCTGAATTTGACACAGTTAGCTGCATCGAAGAGTGTATTACTAAATGAACAGAGTAATACAGGAGCAAAGAACCAGCAAGCTACGCAAGGAGGATCACAGAGGCAACTGGTTATGGAGAATACAAATACTGAGAGACAGCCTCAGCCAAGTGAAAACCACTGCTGTTACTAATGACACAGCTAAAAATCCAGAGGCCGCAATGGGAGCAAGCTCTAGCAATCAACCAAATGTTGTGGCTGGGATGGATATTGCTAAAACAGTAGGAGTACAGAGGAAGCTCGACCTCAAACCCGCGGAACCTCGAAATATGACTGATAGGGATATATTAGATATGCCCTAGATCCAATATCATATTTGATGATTTGAACATATTTTTGTGAATGTTATTTGATATAAAAATATATGGCATTTGATATTCGTTTATCATAGTTATTATTAATTGCTTGATTAATTTAATAAGGTCCTTGATTAAATTTTGAGACTTGTCATCATGATGGAGATCATGATAATGAGAGTAAAGTCTCTTACAATTTAATCTAAATTTTGTTCTGGATCATAGGATTATTAATTTGGACATTAATAATCCGATTAGATCAATATTTATGTGATCGTCTTTATGGGATAAAGATTAGTTAATTTCATTAACTAAATAACATAAATAGATGATGCATATAGAGATATGATCATTGAACCGATTCATTGGATAATTCCTAATTGTTAGAATTACCATAAACTGTCAATAGGATATTCTCTTGAAGAATGTGATGTAAGAGTTTCTTTTGACCTGATATCATCATAGTAATTGACAAGTTATTTATTGTGCTTTGATACTAAAGCATGTAGACAACTTGAACTAAATTCACATGCTATAAAAGATTTGATCTTTATGTTATTAAAATTTTTTTTAGTAACAATTCTCTCTTACTAAAATTTGAGTTCTTAAATAATAAAATATAAGATATTTTATTGTAAACCTATCCATCAAAATAAATAATTTTATTTATTTCTTGTCTATAAGGAGCGGCCTGACAACCAGGAGACTTATAGTTCGAGAATATATTAAAATTATTTATTGCATTAGATGCATGGATTGGAAGAATTATTTAATTTTACACTAGATTCCTGGACTACCCGGGGAGTATAAAATTTAATAAGTTCTTTGTTATCATGATGGTTGAACTCAACTATGCCAATAGGATCGACCTGACTACCAGGGGACTATTTGACATAGAGCTATTTAAGGATATTGTATGGGGATACAATTGGTAAGAGTACCTAACTTTTAAATATATGTGAAACGACTTGACTTCCAAGGGGCTCATACATATTGTTAAAGGATTCATTTACTCCAGTAAAAGAAATAGAGATTTCTTAAACTATATTGAGGGTAAATAGTTTAAAATAATTAGTGAAAATATCATTTAGATAAAAGTCCATGTCTGTATGATATATATGTAAATATGTTCTTATATTATTGCCTTTTCTTTTCCATATTTTAGATTTCTCAATATGTTTGTTATACCATTGCGTGAAATACTTGAGACCAACAAGTTGGTAGGACCAAACTTTGATGACTGGTATAGAAATTTGAGAATTGCTCTCATGCATGAAAAGCTCATTTATGTGATCGATAATCCTGCAAAGATAATCCCACCATAGAATGATGTTCAAGGCACCAAGGTTTATCAGAAACACTTGGAAGCATGCCTTGCTATTAAACACATCATTCTCGCTTCTATGAGTTCTGAACTCTAGAGGAAACATCAGAATATGGATCCAACTGCAATCATTGAATATGTTAAGAAGATGGTTGATGCACGGTTGGATATTGAAAACACTCTATTTGGACCCCTTGTCAATCATGTGATTGTTCTTACCGAAGAATATGAGAAGTTGGGTGGAAAAGAGATTTCTGAAGATTTGATCTTGCAGTCAGTATATGATGCCGAATGTTTTTATTGTAATAAGAAAGGGCATTGGAAGAGAAACTGCAAGGAGTATCTTGCAACTCTAAAGGACAAGAAACAAGGTGAGATATTAATGAAAAATGTTTTCAAGGTTTCTTTAGCTACTACTAATTCTTCACTGTGGGTATTAGATACTGGCAGTGGTTATAACATCTGCAATATATTTCAAGGGTTCAAGATAAGTAGGAGACTAAAGAAAGGAGAAATTAATCTACAAGTTGGAAATGGTGCAAAAGTTGCGGCTATAGCTGTAGGATCAATTTCTTTAATAATGCCTTCGGGCAAAGTACTTATGTTAGATGATTGTTATTATGTTCCTAAATTTGTTTCGAATATAATTTCAGCTTCTATGTTGGACAAGCATGGGTTTCGCATTAACATAGGCAATGGTATTTGCTCTATTTATTATGGTGATAATTTATATGTGAATGGCTATCTCCAACATGATGTTTATGTCTTACCTAATGTGAACCTCCAGGAATACCACAACACAATTGTGTATCTGAAAGGAAAAATCGAACCTTATTAGATATGGTGAGATCTATGATGGGGTTTACTGATCTTCCAAAATATTTATGGGGGTATACTTTGGAAACAACAACATACTTACTTAATAAAGTTCTTACTAAGTCAGTCTCTACAATACCATATGAGATATGGAAAGGACTTAAGCCTAATCTTAAGCATATTAAAGTTTGGGGTTGTCCAGCTTATGTTAAGAGATTTCAATTTGATAAACTTAACTCAAGATCTAATAAGTGTAGGTTCATTGGGTATCCCAAAGAAACAATGGGATATTATTTTTATCACCCTTATGACTATAAAGTGTTTGTGGCTAGAGGAGCAACCTTTTTGGAAAGGGAATTTATTTTGGAAGAAAATTATAGTGGAGAAATAGAACTTGATGAAGTTCAAGAAACAAATGAATAAACACAAAATCAAGATCATGAGACACAAGTTGAAGAACCTTTATTGGATGTTTTGAAGTTGACAAGGAAGTTGCCATCTTCAACGGTTGAAGTTCAAGAACTAAATGTAGTTCAAGAACAGGTTAATGAACCTGTTCCAAACCAAATTGAACAACAACCAAATCTAGCACAAGGTGAACAAGTTGTACAAGCACCTCTTAGAAGGTCTACACGAGAACGTCATGTACCAACTAGATTAAATCTAATAGTACAAGATGATGTATCAAATAAGGTTGTTCATAATGATGATGACCCTAAGACCTATGAAGAGGCTATACAAAGTCCTGATTATGAGAAATAGCAAAAGGCCATGGAATCCGAAATGGAATCCATGAAGGAAAATAAAGTATGGACTTTAGTTGAACCTTCAAAGGATATAAAACCTATAGGTTGTAAATGGGTATTTAAGAAAAAGATTGGAGCAGACGGAAAGGTGGAGACCTACAAAGCCCGTCTTGTTGCCAAGGGATATCGTCAAAAAGAAGGAGTCGACTATGACGAGACTTTCTCTCCCGTGGAAATGCTCGAATCAATTCGCATTTTGCTTGCTATAGCAGCCTACTATGATTATGAAATATAGCAAATGGATGTGAAAATAACTTTCCTTAATGGTGAGCTAGAAGAGGATGTGTACATGACACAACCTGAAGGTTTCACATCTCCGTCTGAAATAAAATTTGTAAGCTACAAAGATTTATTTATGGACTAAAGCAAACTTCTCGAAGTTGGAATATTCGCTTTAACAAGACAATTGAAAAGTTCAATTTTGTTAAATGCGAAGAAGAACCTTATGTGTACAAAAAGGTTAGTGGGAGCACAATTATATTCTTAATACTTTATGTTGATGATATATTGCTCATAGAAAATGATATACTGGCATTGCAAAGTACCAAGATTTGGCTATCTGAACAGTTCTCCATGAAAGACTAGGGAGAAGTAGCTTATATATTGGGAATAAAGATCTATAGAGATAGATCTAGGAAGCTGCTTGGGCTTTCCCAGTCATTGTACATTGATAGCATCTTAAAGAGGTATAACATGGATAGTTCCAAAAGAGGCTATCTACCGATAGGCACTGGAATTACTCTCAGTAGGGAGGATTGTCCTAAAACACCTGAAGAGAGAGAACGCATGAGTAGTATCTCATACGCTAGTGCAGTGGGAGCTATCATGTATACCATGCCATGTACACGTCTTGATGTGGCTTATGCACTAGGAGTGACTAGCCGATATTAGGCAAATCCTGGTGAGGAATATTGGAAGGTGGTGAAGGCCATTCTTAGGTACTTAAGAAGGACTAAAGACCAATTCCTCATTTATGGAGATTCTGAGTTGAAACTTGAAGGTTATACTGATGCAAGTTTCTCTTCAGATAGAGATGATAGCAAATCTATTTCTGGTTATATATTCACCTTAAATGGTGGGGCAGTGAGTTGGAAAAGTTCCAAACAAGCTACAGTAGCTGATTCAGTGACTGAAGCAGAATATATAGCAGCTAGTGAATCTGCATGGATGAAAAAGTTCTTAAATGAACTTGGTGTGGTTCCTTCAATAGAAGGTGCAGTTCTATTATTGTGTGATAATACTAGAGTCATTGCTCAAGCAAAAGAACCAAGATCACACCAAAAATCCAAACACGTCCTACAAAGGTATCACTTGATAAGAGAGATCATTGAACGTGGAGACGTCGAAATTCAAAAGGTTGATGGAAAGGAAAATGTTGCAGACCCATTCACTAAAGCACTTGGAGCAAAGGAGTTTGACAAGCACAAGTGGAAATTGGGAATGAAGTACAAGAGCAATTGGCTCTAGTGCAAGTGGGAGATTGTTAGGAATATATTAGATATGCCCTAGATCCAATCTCATATTTGATGATTTGAACATATTTTTGTGAATGTTATTTGATATAAAAATATATGGCATTTGATATTCGTTTATCATAGTTATTATTAATTGCTTGATTAATTTAATAAGGTCCTTGATTAAATTTTGAGACTTGTCATCATGATGGAGATCATGATAATGAGAGTAAAGTCTCTTACAATTTAATCTAAATTTTGTTCTGGATCATAGGATTATTAATTTGGACATTAATAATCCGGTTAGATCAATATTTATGTGATCGTCTTTATGGGATAAAGATTAGTTGATCTCATTAACTAAATAATATAAATAGATGATGCATAGAGAGATATGATCATTGAACCGATTCATTGGATAATTCCTAATGGTTAGAATTACCATAAATTGTCAATAGGATATTCTCTTGAAGAATGTGATGTAAGAGTTTCCTTTGACCTGATATCATCATAGTAATTGACAAGTTATTTATTGTGCTTTGATACTAGACACCTATGGCCCTAGGGCGATAGTTGAAAGGATATTGGGTACGATTAAATACTTGTAGAATTAGTGATTGATCAAGATGGAATCTGTCAACTCTTGGTAATGAGTTTAAGCTCCATGTTGTCATAAATTATAACCGACCAAATTAAGACCTTGGCCAGGGCGATTGAATGAAATAAGAAAAGAGTTTCTTAGGTCATTCAATGGTCGATTATTTTTTACATGAACACATAGTCGGCCGCCTATTAGGATTTGACAGTTGAACCATATCCTAGGGTGACCCAGAGCTATAAGGACAGAAGGAATTAATACATTATTCTTCTACAGGTTCTTAAGAGTAAATTGTATACTTCATGCTATACGGTCATTATCATAATGATGATTACTTTGTAATCAGATTCACCACCATGGAGGAAAGAAATGAGGTACTATATTCAAGTCCGCACACTATTAATAGCTGACCGATTGTCATGAAACCTTGGACCCCAGATTTTAACCTGCATAAGGAAGTTCTGAGTACTATACCTTTATGGATTAAATTGCCTAACTTACCACTTAACTGCTAGACCATAAAAGCATTTAGTAAAATTGGTAGTGCTCTTGGTAACCCTTTATATGCCGATGATTGCACAACATGTACTGCTAGAATATCAGTTGCAAGGTTGTTAGTTGAAATGGATATTACAAGACCTTTGCCGAAGAGTGTTAAGGTGCTAGACCCTAATGGCAGATTTATTGACCAGAAAGTGGCATATGAATGGGAACCTGAGTATTGTAATACTTGCCTCAAAGTTGGTCACAAATGCAACCCTATGAATAATCAAAGACCACAAAATCAACAAGTTGGAAGAGGAGCTAACATACCTAAGCAGATGTGGAGGTCAAAGGAAGCTTTAACAGTGTGATGACCCAAAATGTTATCTTTAAATTTAATAATTAATTTTGTGTTCTAAGACCTCAGAAGGAATTATTTATCATTACTTGACTTGCGTGCGCAGTCCGTTAAATTTTTCGGAAAGTTTTTATGCGAAAAATGAATTAAAATATGAATTAGAGCTTTAAAACTCAACTGAGTTGACCTTGGTCAACATTTTTAGCAAACAGACTCGGATCAGTATTTTGACAGTTTCGGTAGGTCCGTATCATGATTTGGGACTTGGGCGTATGCCCGGAATCAAATTCCGAGGTCCCTAGCCCGAGTTATGGAATTTTGAAGAAAATTTAAAAGTTTAAATTCAAATAGTGACCGGATGCCGAATTATGTGCAAACGACCCCGGAATAGAATTTTGATGATTCCAACAGTACTGTATGGTGATTTTGAACTTAGAAGCATGATCGGAATTTTATTTGGAAGTCCGTAGTGAAATTAGACTTGAAATGGCTAAAATAGAAATTTAAGTTTGGAAGTTTGACCGGAGAGTTGAGTTTTTGATATCGGGGTCGGAATCCAGTTCTGAAAATTTTAATAGCTCTGTTATGTCATTTATGACTTGTGTACAAAATTTGAGGTCAATCGAACTTAATTTGATAGGTTTTGACATTGAACGTAGAAGTTGGAAATTCTTAAGATTTATTAGGCTTGAATCTATGTATGATTCATATTTTTAGTGTTATTGGATGTGATTTGAAGACTCGACTAAATTCGTATGATGATTTAGGACTTGTTGGTATTTTCGAACGGGGTCCCGAGTACCCCGAGTGTGATCCGGATCTAAATCGGATCAATTTTTGAACTTAGGCATATTTAGAAATTTGCAGCTTCTCGTGTCATCGCACCTGCGGAGGGACTGACTGCAGGTGCGGACTCGCATAAGCGAGCTGTGGCTCGCAAAAGCGGATGAAGGGCTGCCCAGTTGGGGCCGCAGATGCGGCTCATGTTGCGCAGAAGCGAGAGGAAGGGCGCAGGTGCGGGCAGGTCTGCAGGTGCGATGGAATTTTCCGTACCTGCAAAGGCGCAGATGCGGTCCAAAGCTCGCAGAAGCGAAGGCAGCTGGGCTGAGTAATTTTCGCAGATGCGGGACCACAGGTGCGAGAATTTTGTCCGCAGGTGCGAAAGCACTGGCCAGATTACAAAAACAGAGGGGTTCCGATATTTTTGTCATTTGGACATTTTCAACACGGTTTTGGGCGATTTTTAAGAGAGAATTCATGGGGAAACTTGAGGTAAGTCACATGTGATCATTGTTAGTCAATTATATTGGATTATCATTGAATATTTCGAATAGATTACATGTTTTTGAGGTGAAATTAGAGGATTTGGGCGTAGAGATTTCAAAATGAGAATTTGACATTTTGAAGGTCAAGTTGATGTCGGAGTTTTGTAAAAATGGTATGGTTGGACTCGTAGTTGAATGGGCGTTCATATTTCGTAACTTTCGCCGGATTTCGAGACGTTCCATTTTTGAGTTAATTTCGAATTTTATTGAAAAATATAGTATTTTCTTATGGAATTGATTCTATAATTTTTGTTGACTGTATCGAATTAATTATGACTAGATACGAGTCGATCGGAATCGGAAAATCGAGAAAAAAGCATACTACTTGGTTAAATTGGAGCAAGTCGAGGTAAGTGACTTGTCTAACCTTGTGTGGGGAAAATTTCCCCTAGAATTGATATTAATGTGATTATTGAAATGTGTTGAAAGTCATGCACACGAGGTGACGAGTGTGTACACGGGCTAAATGTGATGGATTATATTTTTAAATTGTGTAGATCATTGTTGCGCATTTATTAAACTATTTTATCTTGTTATATTCTTCATCATTGATCTAAGATATATACCTTAAATTTGTTTGACCTTTTCCTGCTAATTGTTATACCTGTTTAGTTGAAACTTGGTTTCTTTTATTCTGTGCATTACTTGAAGGGTGATTTTCTTTAAATTAAACATTATTAATATGAAGTATTTGACATTTTAAATTTGATATTGAAGCAACGTATTAAAGATTTTGAAATATTATTTTCCTGAATTATTTATTCTTGAATATTTTATAAGATTTTTGTACTCATTGTGATGGAGCCGTGAGCTCTTTATTGTAAAAAAAATATTATTGATGATTTATTTTGGCATGAGCCGTGAGCTCTTTATTGTGAAAAAATATTGTTGTATAATTATTTTGGCAAGTTACATTATTTGAGCACTTGAGGTGCAAATTGTGATATATTGTGATATTGATACGCATGCTGTGGTATAAGGTCTGGGTATTAAAACGCATGCGGTGAGATAAGGGTGGCTTGATACGCGTGGCTAGTAGGGGGAACTACTAGAAGTCATGCGGTATGATAAGGATGGCTAAAACGCGGGATGCTATTTCGGGAAAAATGTTTTCTTTCAAATAAATTGTGAAGGCTCCCGCGGTGAGATAAGAAAATGAGATATTGTGAATTTGTTTATGATTTGGGACTACGAGGCGGTACCTCGAGAGTGCCCTTGTTGATAATGATTTATGGCCGCAGTTGCCTTGATTATTTGTTGTGATTTTCTTAAAGTTGAAAGGAAATTCGGTTTTGTTTCCACGAGATATTATTTTGCTTAATTAAATGGTGACACACTACTTGATTCATTTCCAATGTCATTTTATTTTACTATATTGTTAAACATTTTTCCATGCCATTATTATATTCCAGTAGGGCCTCACCTGACCTCATCACTACTCTACCGAGGTTAGGCTTGGCACTTACTGGGTACCGCTGTGGTGTACTCATACTACGCTTCTGCACATCTTTTTGTGCAGATCCAGGTACATCTTACCAGCCTAGACGTCAGTGAGTTACCTGCGCAAGGAGACTTCGAGGTATATCTGTCAGCGTCCGCAGACTCCGGAGTCCCCTTCTATCATTTTTATGTTGCTTCCTTATTTTTCTTTAGGCCTTGATATATAGAGACATTGAGAATAAATTCTTAGAAGCTTGTGACTTATTTCTACCGGGTTTTGGGAGTTGAAATTGTTTGAATTATAGTTTATTTATTTCATATATTTATTATTATTCCGCATTGATAAGCTTACCTAGTCTTAGAAACTAGGTGCCATCACGACATCCTACGAAGGGTATTTGGGGTCGTGACAAGTTGGTATCAGAGCACTAGGTTCATAGGTGTTATGAGTCACAAGCAGGTTTAGTAGAGTCTTGCGGATCGGTACGGAGATGTCTGTACTTATCTTCGAGAGGCT
This sequence comes from Nicotiana tabacum, assembly GCF_000715075.1. Lineage (NCBI taxonomy): Eukaryota > Viridiplantae > Streptophyta > Magnoliopsida > Solanales > Solanaceae > Nicotiana > Nicotiana tabacum. The sequence continues at coordinate 141,077,088 of NC_134096.1, read as the reverse complement.
ATGGAACTGTTAGGAAATATTCACTTCTTTGATTCCTTATCGTGCGCCTTTGTTGATTTCAAAGTTCTAAACAATTCTCTTTCTATTCTCTCACAGATGGTGAGGATACGCACAACTGTATCTGATGATCAGACACCCGCACCCCCTGTTGGAGCCGCAAGAGGCCGGGGACGGGGCACAGGCCGAGTCAGAGGCCGAGGAAGACCACGTGGTGCAGCCAGAGCACCTGCACGAGCTGCTGCACCAGAGCCACTAGTAGCTGGCACCTGATACGCCTGTTACTACTCTTGCACTTCAGGAGACTCTTGTCCAGTTTTTGAGCATGTTTGGCACTTCAGCTCAGGCAGGATTAATTCCACTTGCTCCTGCCATATCTCAAGCTGGGGAAGGAGCGCAGACTCCTGTCGCCCGTACTCCAAAGCCATGGGCCCAAGTTGACCATACCCCAGAGGTTATATCAGTGCAGCCAGTTGTCCCAGAGGTTTAGCTTTAGAGGATGCTCAGGGTTTTTTGGAGGAATGTCACTGTATCCTTCATACTATGGGTATTGTGGATTCCAGTGGGGTTTCTTTCACGGCATTCCAGTTTAGAGGAGCAGCCTACCAGTGGTGGCGGGCATATGAGTTGGATAGTCCGGCTGAGGCAGCTTCTCTTACTTTGACTCAATTTTCAGATATGTTCTTAAGGGAGTATGTTCCTTAGAGTCTTAGAGATGCATGGCGCGCAGAGTTTGAGTAATTACGCCAGGGTTCTATGACCATGGCAGAATATGCGGTCCGATTCAGTGATTTGGCTAGGCATGCACCAGCCTTAGTTGCTACTGTTCGAGAGCGGGTTCGCAGATTTATTGAGGGTCTCCACCCTAGTATCATATACAGTATGGCCCGAGAGCTAGAGATGGATATCACATACCAACAGGTGGTGCAAATTGCTAGGAGATTGGAAGGAAAGCGGACTCGGGAGAGGGAAGAGAGAGAAGCTAAGAGACCCCGAGATTCTGGCACATATAATAATTCTCGTGCCCCAATTGCAGCCCGTCATGGTAGAGGTTATGTGAGCCGTCCTATTCATTCAGCACTTCCAGCTTCCAGTGGTATTCCGGCTACTCCCAGACCTCAGGTTCCATATTATGCACCGCCAGTGTCTTCTGTACCTTCGATATGGGGTGCTTTTAGCGGGCAGTCTAGTTGATCGGGTACGAGCCAGTCCCAGCAGCCACGTACTCCGAGGGCTTGTTTTGAGTGTGGTGACACTCGTCATATCATGAGGGATTTCCCTAGACTTAGAAGGGGTGCACCTCCACGGATTTCTCAGGCCCCACCTATTCCACAGGGTCCTCAGGCTTCTCAGGCCATGATTACTGCACCAGTTGCCACTCCACCTGCACAGCCAGCTAGAGGTGGAGGTCGAGCAGGTAGAGGTCGCCCTAGAGGGTGAGGCCAGGCCAGATATTATGCCCTTGCTGCTAGGACAGATACCGTTGCATTCGACACAGTTATCACATGTATTATTCCAGTCTGTCATAGAGATGCATCAGTCTTATTTGATCTAGGCTCCACTTACTCTTATGTATCATCTTATCTTGCCCCGTATTTGGGCGTATCACATGATTCGTTGAGTTCTTCTGTTTATGTATCTACACCCGTGGGTGAATATATTATTATGGACCGTGTGTATCGGTCGTGTTTAATTGTTATTAGTGGTTTTGAGACCAGAACTGATTTATTATTGCTTAGTATGGTGGATTTCGATATTATTTTGGGCATGGACTGGTTGTCGCCCTATCACGCTATTCTTGATTGTTACGCCAAGACAGTGACGTTGGCTATGCCAGGTCTACCGCGACTAGAGTGGAGAGTTACCTCGGATCATGTTCCTAGCATGGTTGTTTCATTTCTTAAAGCTCAACGAATGGTTAAGGGGTGTGATGCGTATCTGGCCTACGTAAGAGATGTTAGTATTGATACTCCTACCGTGGAGTCAATTCATATAGTAAGGGATTTTCCCGATGTATTTCCAGCGGATCTTCCGGATATGCCACCCGACAGGGATATTGATTTTGGCATTGATTTGTTACCGGGCACTCAGCCTATTTCTATTCCACCATACCGTATGGCCCCAGCAGAGTTGAAAGAATTAAAAGAACAGTTACAGGAATTGCTTGTTAAGGGTTTCATTCGGCCTAGTGTATCGCCTTGGGGTCCTCCTGTCTTATTTGTGAAGAAGAAGGATGGTTCTATACGGATGTGTATTGATTACCGCCAGCTGAACAAAGTTACCGTAAAGAACAGGTATCCATTGCCACGTATTGATGACCTATTTGATCAGCTTCAGGGTGCCAGAGTATTCTCTAAGATCGACTTACGTTCAGGCTATCATCAATTGAAGATTCGGGAGCCAGATATCCCGAAGACTGCTTTCAGGACTCGGTATGGTCATTACAAGTTCCTTGTGATGTCTTTTGGGCTGACCAACGCCCCAGCAGCATTTATGCACTTAATGAATAGTGTATTTCAGCCCTATCTTGATTCTTTCATCATTGTGTTTATTGATGACATTCTGGTGTATTCCCGGAGTCGGGAAGATCATGAACAACACCTGAGGACTGTGCTTCAGATTTTGAGAGAAAAGAAGTTATATGCAAAATTCTTAAAGTGTGAATTCTGGCTTGATTCGGTGGGATTTTTGGGTCATATAGTTTCATGCGAGGGGATCAAGGTAGATCCGAATAAGATTGAAGTAGTGCAGAATTGGTCCAGACTGTCCTCAGTTATGGAAATCCGGAGTTTTTTTGGTTTGGCATGGTATTATCGCCGATTTGTAAAGGGTTTCTCTTATATTGCTGCATCTATGACCAAATTAACCCAGAAGGGTGCTCCGTTCAGGTGGACCGAGGAATGTGAGGAGAGCTTTCAAAAGCTCAAGACAGCTTTGACTACAACCCCAGTATTAGTATTACCTACAGGTACAGGGTCTTATACTGTGTATTGTGACATGTCGCGTATTGGTCTCGGCGCAGTGTTGATACAAGTTAGTAGGGTGATTGCCTACGCGTCCAGACAGTTAAAGGTGCATGAGAAGAATTAATTTGTATATGACCTGGAGTTAGCAGTTATTGTTCATGCCTTAAAATTTTGGCGGAATTATTTGTACAGTGTCCATTGTAAGGTCTACACCGATCACCAGAGTCTACAACATCTGTTTAAACAGAAGGATCTTAATTTGCGGCAGCGGGGATGGTTGGAGTTGCTTAAGGATTATGATATCACCATTCTCTATCATCTTGGGAAGGCCAATGTAGTGGACGATGCCTTCAGTCGTAAGGCGGAGAGTTTGGGCAGCTTAGCATATTTATCGGTAGCAGAGAGGCCTTTAGCCTTGGATGTTCAGGCCTTAGCCAACCAGTTTGTCAGGTTGGATGTTTTCGAGTTGAGCCGAGTTTTGGCTTGTGTGGTTTATCAGTCTTGTCTTTATGATCGTATCAGGGAGCGCCAGTATGATGACCCTCATTTGCTTGTCCTTAAGGATACAGTTCAGCACGGTGATGCCAAGGAAGTCACTATTGGAGATGACGGTGTACTACGGATGCAGGGCAGGCTATATGTACCCAATGTAGATGGATTGCGTGAGTTGATTCTCCAGGAGGCTCACAGTTTGCGGTACTCCATTCTTCCGGGTGCTGCAAAGATGTATCAGGACTTGAGACAGCACTATTGGTGGAGGCGGATGAAGAAATACATAGTGGAGTATGTATCTCGGTGTCTAAATTGTCAACGGGTGAAATATGAGCATCAGCGACCAGGTGGATTACTTCAGAAGTTAGAGATTCCAGAATGGAAATGGGAGCGGATCACTATGGATTTCGTTGTTGGGCTCCCACGGACTCGGCAGAAGTTTGATGCAGTTTGGGTGATTGTGGATAGGCTGACCAAATCAGCTCATTTCATTCCTGTGATTACTACTTACTCTTCAAAGCAACTGGCTCAGGTATATATTCGCGAGATTGTCAAACTTCACGGTGTACCGGTATCTATCATCTCTGACTGGGGTACACAGTTTACCTCACGGTTTTGGAGGGCAGTACAGCGTGAGTTGGGTACTCGGGTAGAGTTGAGTACAACATTTCACCCTCAGACGGACGGGAAGTCCGAACGCACTATTCAAATACTGGAGGATATGCTCCCTGCGTGTGATAGATTTTGGGGGTGCTTGGGATCAGTTCTTACCACTTGCGAGTTTGCTTACAATAACAGTTACCAGTCAAGCATTCAGATGGCTCCGTATGAGGCCTTATATGGTAGGCGGTACTGGTCTCCAGTGGGTTGGTTCGAACTGGGCGAGGCTAGACTATTGGGTACAGACTTGGTTCAGGATGCCTTGGAAAATAAGAAAAAAAATTTGGCTGAAAAACACGTTTCTGCGGTCCATTATGCGACCGCATAATCACTCTGCGGGCCGCATAATGGCCGCAGAAGTGAGGCAGAAGAGGGCCAGTTTGGATGAAATCTGTGGTCGACTATGCGATCGCATAATTGTTCTACGGTCGCATACAGGTATGCGGGCCACATAGTGACCGCATCCACAGGCAGATGTTTGCCAGTTTTGGACACCGATTATGCGACCGAGATGCGGTCCGCATAACCATTATGCGGTCGCATATGCGACCGCAGAACCTGTTCCGGAGCTTTATTTTTCTGATTTTATAAACTCGACCCCATTCTTATAAAACACTATTGGGGGGTCATTTTGAAGGGTTTCATCTGATATTTTAGAGAGAGGTGAGCATTTTAGAGAGAGAAAGTGAAGACTTAATCATTTATCCATCAATTTCTTGCTCAAGGTTTGAAGATTTCACAAGGATCTTGTTAGGGCTTCAAAGAGGTAAGAATTTCTTTCCTCAATTCTTCAATTTCGGGTTTGGAGTAAAGATGGGTGATTTATAGTATGATTCTTGGGTGTAAGAGTATTATGTATACATACCAATAAGGTCATGGAAAGATTGTTAGGTTCAAATGGAAAAAGATTGGGTTGAAAATGGTAGAAATCTTCATAGACTTTAATTGAAGATTTGAGGTTCGAGTTGATGTCGGATTTTGGTAAAATTTGTATGGTTGGACTCGTGGTTGGATGGGCATTCATATTCTGTAACTTTTGTCGGGTTCCGAGACGTGGGCCCCACGGGCGATTTTGAGTTAATTTCGGAATTTTTGTCAAAATGTTGATTTCGTTAATTAGATAAGTCTATTATTATTGTATTTATGATATGTAATTACTTTGGGCTAGATTTGGGCCATTCAGAGCCGGATATTCGTGGGAAAGGCATTGTGACCAATTGATTGAGCTTGGTTCGAGGTAAGTGGCTTGCCTAACTTTGCGTGGGAAAAATCCCCTTAAGATTTGGATTTATTGTGCTATGTGAACGCCGTGTACGTGGGGTGACGAGTACGTACACAGGCTAGTTGTGGTAAAACTCAATTTTCTTGCCGAGCAGCAACATGTTTTCCTATTATTTTGAGTTATACCATTTTAATGAACACTAATCTATTTTCATTCTTAATTGAGTTATTCTAATATGTGTAGCTATCATGTTTAGTCTAATACAACATGTCTACGTGTCTTAATTATTTATGTGAATTATGTGCAGCATGCTTAGTGAATTTTCTGCTTCTTCCCTGACTGGTACTTAGTCTAAATTGTAAGAATTTTGTGATGTAGTTGTATTTCTATCATTTGCGCTCAATATTTACTTTGGGACTACGAAACAGTATTCCGGGAGATCCCCCTGCACATTTACTTTGGGACTACGGAACGGTATTCCGGGAGATTTTCCTGCATATTTACTTTGGGACTACAGAACGGTATTCCGGGAGATCCCCCTGCACATTTACTTTGGGACTACGGAAAGGTATTCCGGAAGATCCCCCTGCTCATTTACATTTGGGACTACGAGACGGTATCTCGGGAGATCCCCTGTTGTGTTTCTGTGTACTGAGTTGTTACCTTATATGATTCCATTGTTGTTAAATTTTAGTCTTTATTTTATTGTGGTATTACACTCTATATTATTTTATTATATATTTTACCAGTAGGGCACTGACCTGATCTCGTCACTACTCGACCGAGGTTAGGCTTGATACTTACTGAGTACCGATTGTGGTGTACTCATGCTACTCTCTGCATATATTTTTTATGTGCAGATCCAGGTGCACCTTATCAGTCGCACTATCAGTGAGCCGGGACAGCTTTGGAGACTTCAAGGTATATCTGCTGCGTCAGCAGACCTCGGAGTCCCCTTCTATTTTTTTTCTCATGTCCATCATCTTCTGTATTTTTCCTTGTTAGACTCTAACGTATAAAGACACTAGATTTTTTCCTTCTTATGTAGTTTGTGATTCACGATGTTCCGGGTTTTGGGATTTGTTGTGTATTTATTTTTTATAGTTGGTTAAATTTATATTTTTAATTTATTATTCTGCAAAATGTTAGGCTTACCTAGTTGTAGAGACTAGGTGCTATCACGATATCACACGGAGGGAAAATTGGGTCGTGACATGGCCGTAGTTGCCCTGATTATTTGTTGTGATTTTCTTAAATTTGAAATGAAATTCGATTTTGTTTTCACGAGATATTATTTTGCTTAATTAAATGGTGACAACTACTTGATTCATTTCCAATATCATTTTATTTTACTATATTGTTAAATATTTTTTCATGCCATTATTATATTCCAGTAGGGCCTCACCTGACCTCGTCACTACTCTACCTAGGTTAGGCTTGGCACTTACTGGGTACCGTTATGGTGTACTCATACTACGCTTCTGCACATCTTTTTATGCAGATCCAGGTACATTTTACCAGCCTAGACGTCAGTGAGTTACTTGCGCACGGAGACTTCGAGGTATATCTGTCAGCGTCCGCAGACTCCGGAGTCCCCTTCTATCATTTTATGTTGCTTCCTTATATTTTATTTAGACCTTGACATATAGAGACATTGAGAATAAATTCTTAGAAGCTTGTGACTTATTTCTACTGGGTTTTGGGAGTTGAAATTGTTTGAATTGTAGTTTATTTATTTTATATATTTATTATTATTCTGCATTGATAGGCTTACCTAGTCTTAGAAACTAGGTGCCATCACGACATCCTACAGAGGGAATTTGGGATCATGACAAACAGTTGTCAATGTCACAAAGAATATTGAAATGCAAAAGACAGATGTTGTGACGCAAGCAAAAGCAGGGCAAATAATGGAGTCTGCTGGACATGGGCAAGAAATGTCTTTTGGGCAGGAAAAATAAAGTAATTGGCAGGTAGTAAATGGTAAATCAGCTGTTAAGTCTACCACAACTCCAACAGATGAGAGGATCGTTGACACAAGAAATGGTTTCAACCCATTAAGTGAATAAGCAGTCCAAAATGCAGGTAACAGTTCAAATGATGGGGGAGCAGGAGGATCATGTAGCTACAGGGGATATGACGGTATGGCTAACTCTGCATTTGTTCCAATATGACTATTATTACTTAGAATGTAAGAGGGCTTAATAAGTCCTACAAGTATAAGGAGCTGAAAGTTGCTATAAAGGAGAATAAAATATAGTTGATTGTTATACTAGAACATAGAGTAACAGAAAAAAAAAATTATTCAGAAGGTGGCGCCTGGATGGAGTTGGGTGTCAAATTTTAGTATGAGAAATAAAGGGAGAATATGGATTATCTGGTATCCTAAATTCACTGACTTTAAAATGATTGATATGGATGCACAATGTATTCATGGACAAATCAGAATATATGAAATGAATATAGTATTTCAATTCACTGTTGTATATGGGCTTCATACAGTAGTTGAGAGGAGAAGATCATGGGCGACACTTAAAGAGATACAAAATCTGCAGCATGGGCCTTAGATTTTAATGGGAGATTTCAACGCAGTCTTGAATGAGGAAAATTGGTTACATGGAACAGTTTTGCAGGAAGATAAAACGAGAGACTTCAGGGAGTTTTTGAATGATACAGGAATGAATGAACTACAAACCATTGGAAGGGATTATATCTGGACAAACAATCATACTTATAGCAGGATTGATATGGCCCTGGTAAATGCAGCATGGATGAACACAATGACAACAATAATTGTACAAATCATGGAGCCACACTTT